>NW_024722158.1:9233089-9250207 GCF_018991925.1 Homarus americanus
CCAACAAAACAACAAAAGCAGAGTAACACCAACAATAGCCGTAACATTAATAGTGGCACCAACAACAGAATAGTGGCAACAACAATAACCGTAACGATAATGATGGCAGCAACCACAACAGCAGCAAAAACAACAATAGCAGCAAAAACAGAAGTAACACCAACAATAGCCGTAACGGTAATAGTAGCAACAACAATAGCAGCAAAACAAGTAACACCAACAATACCAGTAACAGTAATAGTAGCAACAACAGTAGCAAAAACAACAATAGCAGCAAAAAACAACAACAATAAAAAAACAATAGCAGCAAAAACAACATAACAGCAAAACCAATAGCAGACAAAAAACAGAGTAACACCACAATAACAAAGCAAACAATAGATAGTACGCAACAAAAGCCAAAAACAACAATAGCAAGCAAAACAACAATAACAGCAAAAAAACAGGTAAAATAAACAATCCAAACAGTATAGTAGCAGCAACAACGTAAGCAAAAACACAAATAGCAACCAAAAACAACAATCAAAAGCAAAAACAAAGTAACACCAATAAACAAAAGCCGTAAACAGTAATAGTGAAAGAAACAACAACAAAACAACAATGAGGCAAAAAACGAAGTAACTCCAACAATAAGCGTAACTATAATAGTAGCAGCAACAACAACGCAAAAACAACAATAACAGAAAACAACAATAGCAGCTAAAAAACAGGTAACACCAACCTAACCGTAACAACGTAAGAACAACAACAGCAACAAAAACAACAACAACGCAAAAACAACAACAACAACAGCAAAAAAAAGTAACACCAACAATAAGCGTAAAACAGTATAGTAGCAGCAACAACTATTCAAAAACAACAATAGCAGCAAAACAGAGTAAACACCATCAATAGCCGTAACAATAATAATTAGCAGCAACAACGCAGAAAAACAACAATAGCAGCAAAAAACAACAACCAGCGGCAAAAACAGAGTAACACCAACAATTGCAATAACAATGTAGTAGCACAACAACAGCAGCAAAACAACAATACAGCAAAAACAACAATGGCAGCAAAAACAGAAGTAAAACCAACAATAGCCGTAACAATAATAGTGTAAGCAACAACAGCAGCAAAACAACAACAACAGCAACAACAACAACAGCAGCAAAAGAAAACAGAGTAACACCAACAATAAGCGTAACAATAATAGTAGCAAAAACAACAGCAGCAACAAAAAAAATAACAGCAAAAAAAGTAACACCAACAATAACCGCCGTGGTAATAGTAGCAGCAACAAACCGGTGGCAACAACAAACGGCGGCAAAGACGGAGTGACGCCGGTAATGGTAAGCGTAACGATGCGATGGTGGCGAAGCAATGACGGTGGCTGACAGCGAAACGGTGACCGAAAGGTAACACCGACGATGGCCCGGTGACGGTGATGATTGGCGGCGACGACGGCTGACCAGAAGACAAATGATGGCGGCCAAGAACCGACGATGGCGGCAAAGACGAATTGACGCCGACGGTGGTAAGTGAAGGCGGTCGGTAATTGGCGGTAACCGACGGCGGCCGAGCGGCAACCGGTAAACGGTGAAGGTGGCATGACAGTGGTGAAGTGACGATTGATGGTGGCGGCTGACAACCCGGCGGTAAAGAATGACGATGACTGACAAGAACCGAATTGAGCGCCGACAGTGAAGTGACGGTGATGATTGACGTGAAGCAACCGGCCGACAAAGGAGCAACCAATGTGACAAAAGACAACCAGTGGCAGCCAAAGACAGGTAAACATAATGACAATCGGTAAGTAACGATTGATAATTGGCAGCAACAATGACAATAAAGAAACCAACAATGGCAGCAAAGAACAGGTAACATAAAACAATGGCCAAATAAACGATCAATAGTGGCAACGAAATGGCGGCCAAAACAGGTGACACCGACAATGCCGGTAACGATGATAATTGACAACAACGGCTGACAAAAACAACAATGGCGACAAAACAACAATGACGACAAAACAACAATGGCAAAAACAACAATGGCAAACAAAAAACGCAATAGCAGCAAAACAAGAAGTAACACCAACAATAGCCGTAACAAAAAGTCACCAACAACAGCAGCAAAAAACAACAATAGCACAAAACAACAATAGCAGCAAAACAGAGTAACACCAACAATAACAAGCCGAAAACAGTAATAGTAGCAGCAACAACAGCAGCAACACAACAATCACAAAAACAACTGGCAGCAAAAACAGAGTAACACCAACAATAGCCGTAACAAGATAATAGTCAGCAACAAAAACAGCAAAAACAACAATAACACCAACAAAAACAAAGATAACACCAAAAACAGCTGCATAAACAGTACCAGTGTCACACACCCAAAAACACAAACAAATAACAACAATAGCTGCAAAAACGAATTAACACCAACAAAGCGTCACAATAGATAATCACACAGCAGCAGCCAAAAACAGAATTAACCAACAACCCACAATACGCAATACAAAAACAGAGTAACACCAACAATAGCCGTAACAGTAGTGACAACAACAACAGCAGCAAACAACAACAACAATAACAAAAAAACAGAAGTAACACCAACAATAGCCGTAAACATTAATAGTGGCAACCAACAACAGCAGCAAAAACAGGTAACACCAACAATAGCCGTAACAGTAATAGTAGCAACAACAACAGCAAAAACAACAATAGCAACCAAAAACAACAATGGCAGCAAAAACAAGTAACACCAACAATAGCTGTAACAGTAATAATTAACAGCAAAAGCAATAAAAACAACAGCAGCAGCAACAATGACAACAGCAGCAAAAAAAAGAGTAAACACCAACAATAACTGTAACAGTAATAGTAAACAGCAAACAGCAGCAAAAACAGAGTAAACACCAACAATAGCCGTAACAGTAATAGTCAGGACAACAACGCAGCAGCAAACAACAATAACGACAAAAGAAGTAACAACAAATGGCCGTAACAGTAATAGTGGCAGCAACAACAGCCAGCAAAGCAAGAGTAACACCAACAATAGCCGTAACAGTAATAGTGGCAACAACAACAACAACAACAATAATAACCAACAAAAAGAAGTAACACCAACAATAGCCGTAACAGTAATAGTGGCAGCAAAACAACAGCAGCAACAACAACAATAACAGCAAAAAAGAGGCTAACCCAACAATAGCCGTAACAGTAATAGTAGCAACAACAACAGCAGCAACAACAACAATAACAACCAAAAAAATGCTTACCAACAATAGCCGTAACAATAATAGTAGCAGCAACAACAGCAGCAAAAACAAGTAACACCAACAATAGCCGTAACAGTAATAGTAGCAACAACAACAGCAGCAAATACAAAAGTAACACCAACATTAGCCGTAACAGTAATAGTAGCAACAACAACAGTAGCAACAACAACAACAGCAGCAAAAACAAAAGTAACACTAACAATAGATGTAACAGTAATAGTAGCAACAACAACAGTAGCAACAACAACAACAGCAGCAAAAACAAAAGTAACACCAACAATAGATGTAACAGTAATAGTAACCAACAACAACAGTAGCAACAACAACAACAGCAGCAAAAACAAAAGTAACACCAACAATAGATGTAACAGTAATAGCAGCAACAACAACAGTAGCAACAACAACAATAGCAGCAAATACAGAAGTAACACCAACAATAGCCGTAACAGTAATAGTAGCAACAACAACAGTTACAACAATAACAATAGCAGCAAAACAGAGTAACACCAACAATACCAGTAACAGTAATAGTAGCAGCAACAACAGTAGCAACAACAACAATAGCAGCAAAAACAAAAGTAACACCAACATTAGCCGTAACAGTAATAGTAGCAAGAACAACAGCAGCAAATACAGAAGTAACAGCAACATTAGCCGTAACAGTAATAGTAGCAACAACAACAGTAGCAACAACAACAACAGCAGCAAAAACAAAAGTAACACCAACAATAGATGTAACAGTAATAGTAGCAACAAACAACAGTTGCAACAACAACAACAACAGCAAAAAACAAAAGTAACACCAACAATAGATGCTAACAGTAATAGTAGCAACAACAACAGTTGCAACAACAACAACAGCAGCAAAACAAGTAACACCAACAATAGATGTAACAGTAATGGCAACAACAGCAATGGCAACAACAACAACAGCAGCAAAACAAAGTAACACCAACAATAGATGTAACAGTAATAGTAGCAACAACAACAGTAGCAACAACAACAACAACAGCAGCAAACAAAAGTAACACCAACAATAGATGTAACAGTAATAGTGCAGCAACAACCAAGCAAATACAAAGTAACACCAACAATACCAGTAACAGTAATAGTAGCAACAAACAACGTAGCAACAACAACAACAGCAGCAAAAACAGAAGTAACACCAACAATACCAGTAACAGTAATAGTAGCAACAACAACAGTAGCAACAACAACAATAGCAGCAAAAACAAAAGTAACACCAACAATAGCCGTAACAGTAATAGTAACAACAACAACAGTTACAACAATAACAATAGCAGCAAAACAAGTAACACCAACAATACCAGTAACAGTAATAGTAGCAACAACAACAGTAGCAACAACAACAATAGCAGCAAAAACAAAGTAACGCAACAATAGCCGTAACAGTAATAGTAGCAACAACAACAGTAGCAACAACAACAACAGCAGCAAAAACAGAACCAACAATGGATGTAACGTGTGGTAACAACAACAACAGTAACACAACAATAGCAGCAAAACGGTAACACCAACAATAGATGTAACAGTAATAGTAACAACAACAGTTGCAACAACAACAATAGCAGCAAAACAAGTAACACCAACAATACCAGTAACAGTAATAGTAGCAACAACAACAGCAGCAACAACAACAATAGCAGCAAAAACAGAAGTAACACCAACAATAGCCGTAACAGTAATAGTAGCAACAACAACAGCAGCAAATACAGAAGTAACACCAATATTAGCCCTAACAGTAATAGTAGCAGCAACAACAGTAGCAACAACAACAATAGCAGCAAAAACAGAAGTAACATAACAATACCAGTAACAGTAGCAGCAACAGCAACAGTACCAACAAGAGACAGATGAGTGAATCAATGAGCTCCAGAGATCACCTTCACACTGGCCACAAGACCAACACTCACGCCCAGCTGTTCGCCGTTGTAACACGCTACAGTGACCCCAGCACACCAGCCAGCTTTGTGTCTCTCCCCCAGCACCCCCCCACCAGCTTAATGTTTCTCCCCCAGTACCCTCCCTCCACCAGCTTTATGCGTCTTCCCCAGCACCTTCCCCCACCAGCAATTTTCCGTCACACCCACATAATAAAAGTAAATGATAAATTGACAAAATCAGCAGGACACACACACACACACCCAAAGTGGTCTGTTCTAATCTCAACATCGCGGCTGCATGCAAGTAAATTATGAGGAGGGCCCTTAAGTGTACCCGAGTGTACTCCTAAAGCACCTTGAACATACACGGTTAGAATCACCTATATGTGGACTTGGTTGATTCTGCCTGATAAAGGAGACGATTAGTATATTTCGACCAAAGTGTACATAAAACAAGCGAGTCTATGCCAGTATAAATCAATTGCTTTAGGTGTAAAGTGAAGGTGTTTGATGTATGTATAAAAATGAAGATAATCCCAAACTATAATCACCATAATGCCTGGTGAGGGGAGAGATAAGGGAGGAATGGTGATAGGATGAGATCAGGTAAGGGTCTAAGGAGAGGTGAGGCAGTGGGCTTTGATCACAGCAGCGGTGAGGTGGTGGCGATAAGATGAAGGATGACACGCGCCACCCTTGACTGCCTGACCCACACTGTGAGCGGATAGGGAGTAAGAGGAGGGGAATAAACACGGAGTATGGAAGGAAGATGGTAAGGACAATAAGAGATAGGAATACCAACAAGAGGAATGGGACAGAAAATGGAAACAGACGTATTGATTAAAAATAAAGTTCGATTAGTTCTTTGGTCACTATTCAATTACAATTACTTTACACACCATATCAGTTGGACACAAGGGAAGGACTTAAGCTTTCCAACACAAGGTAAAGTTACACATTACTACTGACCAACAACACAACACTTACAAGCAGATAAACATCAACTCAACGTAACTGTGACAACAACAACAGACTGGAGACCCTAGTATGTCAAATTTGTCTCTTCCTATTTGAGCTATGTCGGACCTATGACGTCATACTAGTCTGATTTACCCACTGGTGAATAGTCAGACTGATTGGACTGTAAGCCTGATGTTGATTTTTTTTATGAATTGGTTTCTCAGGTTTGTAAGAGTACCGACTGGACTTCACCACAGTATCTTGTGACCCGACTGGTTGGTAATATAATACAGTATTTGCTCAACCTTAAAACATCTTGTATATTAATTTTCTTCAATTAACGTGAGCCACGACACCGCGAGGCGCCCATAGTGTGATCGGCCAGGTGCACTTGTAAAGAATTCTCTTCGGGTCACCCAATCACTAAAGGAGTTTACAAGCTGAACGTCATGGCCACAATTCCACTCTCGCGTAATATAAATTTAGGTACTTCAGAAAATAAATCCTGAGAATAAATCATAACTGTTATGTGATAAGACCAACCGAACAGACAACGACCGACGGATAATACACCTGAGTTATAACGCTGCTTGGGAGAACCAACGTCGGTTACGTCCACTTATTGCGTAATAAGTAATTACTTAACACACGAGAGTCCCTCACCAAGCTTGTACTGGACGTTTCAAGAATGGTTGGCGGCACAAACTCAAGGCCAAGACAAAACCTACGCTGAAAAAGTAATGGATATTTTCTTTCCATTGCGGTGATTGGTGAAGGCTGTTCCCGGCTCCCCGCTGCTTGTTCTGTAAATACTCCTCCTTACTAGCCAAGCCAGAGCCAGCTGCTATGACCACACGTAACAACAATATAGGTAGGAGGAGCGTAGAGTAGCGAGGCTGATGGGTATGAGAGCTTTAAGTCCTGTTATTTTGTGAGGAAATTGGCAAGACTTGTATATAACATTATTATACTCACGATCTCTCTCCCTCGTTTCTTGCTTTCTCTCCTTCTTTCCCCTTCCTCTTCCCTGCTTTATTTCCCACCTCCGTCTTTCTCTCCCCCACTTTGTGTCTGACATTAAATCCCTCTCTCGGGTGCTCTTCCTCTGCCATAAATCACAAACAACCTCAGTGAGAAGGAATAAACAATAAATCCGCTCTAGCGAAAGGTCATTTCGTACGCTACACTTCGAATACTCCTTCTATTTCTTCAGGACTAGCAGACACGATACTCCTGCCGACACCACCGACCATCTTCCTCCCCCAGCAGGTTCTTTAACTGTGGTCTCGAGTTACTGATGAACACTGGGCTGTGTCCTCAATGAAAGAGAAATATTTTACGATGCCTATCACTGCGGTGTGTCCCCTTACTCTTGCCTCCATGGTTTTATCAGCCTCTCTCCTGGTCCACACAAGTGCCAGAAAAACATAAAAAAATACATAAAAACACATAAAAAATCTGTCGCGATTGCACCAGCCATCCTAGCCCTGGACCAACGCCTCTTCCTCACCCCCCCTTCCTCCTTCTTTTCCTCCTCCTCCTCTTTCTTTTCCTCCTCCTCTTTCTTCTCCTCCTCAACACACATTATAGCATTCGAGTATCCGTAGGCTTGCATATGTACAGTCGCAGACAATAGTTCGTAGATTCCAATCTGCAATAATATGAATATTCAATCTCTGAGCTTTTGAGTTTGAAGCTTCATAAACAAGTTTCTCTGTTTTCCACCAGATGGCGCTCTTCTCCGAGTAGTTTTTGATGTGTGTTTAAGAACATAAGAATGGAGGAAACTGTAGCGGGTCTATTGGCCAAAACTGGGCAGTCACGTTTACACCTAACCCCTATCACTCATATATCCATCCAACCTGAGTTTGAAGCTATTCAGAGTATTCGAGTTTGGTAACTTGTTCCACTCGTCCACTACTCTATTACCAAACCAATGTTTACCTATCTCGCGCCTAATTCTAAATTTGTCTAATTTAAAACCACTGCTAATAGTTCGCTCCTGGTTGGATACTTTGAGTACCTTTGTTCTGTCACCTTTGTTTAGCCCTGACTTCCATTTATACACCTCGGTCATATCGCCCCTCACTCTACGTCTTTGTATTCAAGGTTCTTAATGCCCGGGATTAGTCTCGTCATCCTCCTCTGAATTCTTTCTAGGGACTTTATATCCATTCTGTAGTACGGTGACCCGAACTGAACTGCGTAATCCAAGTGAGGTCTCACAAGCGCGAGATATAGGTTTAGGATAATCTCGCTAGTCTTGTAACTAACACTCCTTTGTATGAACCCAAGTACTTTATTAGCCTGTTTCGAGCAAAAACACATTGTTTATTTGGCTTAAAGTTTCTACTTATCAATACTCCTAAAGCTCTCTCACAGTCGGTTTTTTCAATAAAAACGCTGTTCATCTGATATCCGGTTTCTCTGTTTACATCTAGACTACATGTGTGTGTGTGTGTGTGTGTGTGTGTGTGTGTGTGTGTGTGTGTGTAAAACAAGTAGTAATAACCAAAAATAATAAATAAAATATGGCAAAAGATGTACCATATCACCTTGGATCGATTCCAGATCCTGAGAATCAAGGCGGGTCAGCACGAAGCAGGAACGAGACGTCTGTGTTGATGACGGCTGAAACACACACACACACACACACACACACACACACACACACACACACACACACACACACACACACACAAACACACACGTGGCAATATCTTACGTCACCAACATAAAACAGAATTCATGAGATTTTGCGACCAGGTGTTTATTGTACATGTTTTTTTTTAATTAAGGTTAACTGGACTTTTAAAACAGATAGATCCATAATTTTTAGGGAATCATATAACCAGGTAGTCTGATCCTCCTCTCCCTCTCTCTCTCTTTCTCTCACTTCGCCTTCCCTGATTCAGTTAATCCCCAAGTCGACAACTCCCTGTTTGAGTTTTATCTGTAATTCAGTTTGCTGACGAATTTACAAGTTTTTCTTTGTGTTCGGAAATCCAATTAACTGAGAAACCGAACTTTTCGTCACTTACGAGTCAGCAGGATAAACAGTCACACACACACACACGCACACACACACACACACACAGCAGCCAACAGGATAAGAGTCACATGCAACAGGCAACAGGATAAGACAGTCACACACAACAGGCAACAGAATAAGACAGTCACACACAACAGGCAACAGAATAAGACAGTCACACACAACAAACAACATAATAAGACAGTCACACACAACAGACAACATAATAAGACAGTCACACACAACAGGCAATAGAATAAGACAGTGACACACAACAGGCAACAGAACAAGACAGTCACACAACAGGGCAACAGAATAAGACAGTCACACACAACAGGCAACAGAATAAGACAGTCACACACAACAGGCAAAAGGATAAGACAGTCACACACAACAGGTAACAGAATAAGACAGTCACACAACAGACAACAGAATAAGATACAGTCACACACAACAGACAACAGAATAAGCACAGTCACACAACAGGCAACAGAATAAGACAGTCACACACAACAGGCAACAGAATAAGACTGTCACACACAACAGGCAACACGATAAGATAGTCACACACAACAGGCAACACGATAAGACAGTCACACGCAATAGGCAACAGAATAAGACTGTCACACACAACAGGCAACACGATAAGACAGTCACACACAACAGGCAACAGAATAAGACAGTCACACACAACAGGCAACAGAATAAGACTGTCACACACAACAGGCAACACGATAAGACAGTCACACACAACAGGCAACAGAATAAGACAGTCACACACAACAGGCAACAGAATGAGACGGTCACACACAACAGGCAACAGAATAAGACAGTCACACACAACAGGCAACAGGATAAGACAGTCACACACAACAGGCAACAGGATAAGAAGTCACACACAACAGGCAACAGGATAAGACAGTCACACACAACAGGCAACAGAATACAAGTCACAAATAATACAGGCAACAGAATAAGACAGTCACACACAACAGGCAACAGAAAGACAGTCACACACAACAGGCAACAGGATAAGACAGTCACACACAACAGGCAACAGGATACAGTCACACACAACAGGCAACAGGATAAGACAGTCACACACAACAGACAACAGAATAAGACAGTCACACACAACAGGCAACAGATAAGACTGTCACACACAACAGGCAACAGAATAAGACAGTCACACGCAACAGGCAACAGAACAGTCACACACAGGCAACAGAATAAGACAGTCACACACAACAGGCAACAGATAAGACAGTCACACACAACAGGCAACAGGATAAGACAGTCACACACAACAGGCAACAAATACACACAGCAAGAAACACACACCAACAGGTAACACACACACACAGCAGATACCACACACACAGAAGTAACACACACAACAGATAAACACACACAACAGGTAACACTCAGAACACAAACACTCACACAATAGGGTGCAACACACAAAACTAGTAACACACAGGCAATACCTCACGACAAGAAACACACACAACAGGCAGCACACACACAAAAGCAGTGCAACACACACAGCAACAGGTAACACACACACACAAATGGTAACATACAACAGGTAACAGACAAGTAACACACACACACAGAAGATAACACACATACAACAGGAAAGCCCACACTCACAGGTAACACACACAAGGTACACACACAACAGGTAACAAACACAGATGGTAACACACACAGAAGGTAACACACTGACAGGTAAATACACACAGAATAACACACAAATACAGCAGGTAACACATGCATATAAAAGATACACACACAGCAGGTAACACACACACAAGGAAACACACACACAACACACGTAACACACACACAAGATAAATACACACAACAAAGTAGCACACACACACACAAAATACACACACACACACACACAAGGTAACACACACACACGCACACAAGGTAACACACACACAGTAACACACACACACAGACACACAAGGTAACACACACATTGTTGCTGTTAGTGGCAACAATAATAATAACAAACACACACACACACACACACACACACACAAAGGTACACACACACACAGCAGGTAACACACACACAAGGTAACACACACACAGCAGGAAACACACATACCTGCTGTAACACACACAGCAGGTAACACACACAAAGGTAACACACAAAAACAAGTAACACTCACAAACAGGTAACACACACAACAGGTAACACACAAAACAAGTAACACTCACAACAGGTAACACACACAACAGGTAACACACACAAATATAACACACACAAAAGGTAACTACAACGGATATCAAAGAGTAACACTCACAACAAGTAACACACACAACAGGTAACATACAAACAAGTAACACACACAACGGTAACAAACACAACAAGTAACACACACAACAGGTACACAACAGAGGTAACACGCAACAGCAGACAACACACACACAACAGGTAACACACACAACAGGTAAATATACACAACTGGTAAGACACACAACAGGTAAATACACACACACAACAGGTAACACACACACACACAACAGGTAACATGCACAACAGGTAACACACACATCAGGTAACACACACAAGAGTGTAACAAACACAACAGGTAAATACACACAATAGATGACACACACAACAGGTGTAACACACACAACAGGTAACACACACATCAGGTAACACACACAAGAGGTAACAAACAACAGGTAACACACACTAGCTAGATGACACACAATAACAGGTAACACACACAACAGGTAACACACGCATCAGGTAACACACACAACAGGTGACACACAATCACAGGTACACACACTACAGGTAACACACACACAACAGGTAACACACACAACAGGTAATATACAATATAACACACACACAGATGACACACACACAACAGGTGTAACACACACAACAGGTAACACATGCATCAGGTAACACACACGTAACAGGTGACACACACCACAGGTAACACAATATAACAGGTAACACACAATAGCAACACACACAACAGGTAAATACATACACTGCAAAACACACAACAGGTAACACACAACAGGTAACGCAAAACAACAGGTGTAAATAGCCACATGAGGTACAAAACACAACAGGTAACACACACACAACAGGCAACACACACACAACAAGCAACACACACACAGAGGTAACACACACAACAGGCAACACACACATCAGGGGTAACAACACACACACACATCAGGTAACACACACACAAAAACAGGCAACACAATAATAATAAAGGTAACACACACAACAGATAACACACACACAAGGTAACACACACAAGGTAACACACAACAGATAACACACTCAAGGTAACACACACACACACACACACACACACACACACACACACACACACAAGGTAACACACAACAAGTTAAGCACAACAGGCAAACACACACAACAGGTAACACATGCATCAGGTAACACAACAGGTACACACACAAATAAGTAACACACACACACAACAGGTAACACACACAACGAATATCATACACACAACAGGTAACACACAAACAGTAAGTAGCACTCTACAACAGGTAACACACACAACAGGTACACACTACAGGTAACACACACACAAATGGATATCACATTACACACAACAGGTAGCACACACAAACAAGTAACACTCACAAATAAACACACACAACAGGTAACACACACATCAGGTAACACACACAACAGGTAAAACACACAACAGGTAACACACACAACAGGTAACACACACAACAGGTAAATACACACAACTGTGGGCACACACAACAGGTAACACACACACACACAACAGGTAACACACACACACAATAGGTAACACACAACAGGTAACACATAACAACACACACACAACTGTAACACACACAGCAGGTAACACACACAACAGATAACACGCACAACAGGTAACACACACACACAGGTAACACACACAACAGGTAACACAACGGCAAGAATAAATATGTAACACACACAACAGGTAACAACACTCACAACAGATAACACACAAATAAGTAACACACACAACAGATAACACACACAACAAGTAACACACTCCAACAGATAACACACACAAAACAGGTAACACACACAGCAGGTAACACACACAACAGGTAACACAGAAACAAGTAACACACACACAGAAGGTAACACATATACAACAGGTAAATACACTAACAGGTAAACACACACACAAGGTAACACACACAACAGGTAACACACACAGATGGTAACACACACACAGAAGGTAACACACCTGAAAGGTACACACACAAACAACACACACAACAAAGTAACACACACACACACAAGGTAACACACACACACACACATCAGGTGTAAAACACACACAAGGTAACACAAAACACACACACAAGGTAACACACACACAGCAGGTAACACACACACACACACAAGGTAACACACACGCACAGCAGGTAACACACACACACACAACACACACACACAAGGTAACACACACACACAGTAGGTAAATACACACACAAGGTAAATACACACACACAGCAGGAAACACATACACAAGGTAACTCACACACACAAACAGCAGGAAACACATACACAAGGTAACACACACCACTACAACAGGTAACACACACAACAGGTAAAACACAACAGGTAACACACACAACAAGTAACACACACAACAGATAAACACACACACACACACACACAAATAAAACACACACACAATGAAAAAAAACACACACAAACAGGATAAACACACACATCAGGTAACACACACAAGAGGTAACAAACACAACAGGTAACACACCACACAACATCGTAACACACACACAAACAGTAACACACACACACAACAGGTAACACACACACAAAGGTAACACACACAACAGATAACACACACACACAAGGTAACACACACACACACACACACAACAGGTAACACACACACAGAGCTAACACACACAACAGGTAACACGCACACACACACAACAGGTAAACACACATAACAGGTAACACACATACAACAGGTAACACAAAACACAACAGGTAACACTCACACAAGGTAACAAACACAACAGATAACACACACACAAGGTAACACACACACAACAGGTAACACACACACAAGGTAACAACACAACAGATAACACACACACAAGGTAACACACACACACAACAGGTAAATACACACACAAGGTAACAAACACAACAGATAACACACACACAAGGTAACACACACAACAGGTAACACACACAAAAGGTAACACACACAACGGATATCACACACACAAAAGGTAAACACACAAACAAGTAACACTCACAACACGTAACACACACAATAGGTAACACACACAACAGGTAAACACACAACAGGTAACACACAAACAAGTAACACACACAACGGGTAACACACAACAGGTAACACACACAACAGGTAACACACACAACGGATATCACACACACAAAAGGTAACACACAAACAAGTAACATTCACATCAGGTAACACACACAACAGGTAACACACAAAAACAAGTAACACGCACAACAGATAACACACACAACAGGTAACACACACAACAGGCAACACACACAACTGGTAAGACACACAACAGGTACACACACACAACAGGTAAAACACACACACACACAACAGGTAACATACACAACAGGTAACACACGCATCAGGTAACACACACACAAGAGGTAACAACACACAGGTAACACACACACAGGCAAACACACACAAACATGTAAACACACACTCAGGTAACACACACAATAGGTAACACACACAACAGGTAATATACGCAACATGTAACACACACAATAGATGAAACACACAACAGGTAACACACACAACAGGTAACACACACAACAGGTAACACACACACAGAAGGTAACACTCACAACGGATATCATACACAAAAAGTAACACTCACAACAGGTAAAACACACACAACAGGTACACACACAACAGGTAAAACACAACAGGTAACACACACAGCAGGTAAAACACACACAACAGGTAACACACACAACAGGTACACACACAACAGGTAAACACACACAACTGGTAAGACACACAACAGGTAACACACACACACAAACAACAGGTAACACACACAACAGGTAACACACACAACAGGTAACACACATAACAGGTAACACACACAACTGGTAACACACACAGCAGGTAAATACACACAACAGATAACACGCACAACAGGTAACACACACAACGGGTATCACACACAACAGGTAACACACACAGCGGGTATCACACGCACAAGGTAATACACACAGCAGGCATAACACACAACAGATAACACATACACAACCAGTAACACACACAGCAGGTAACACTCACAACAGGTAACACAGAAACAAGTAACACACACACAGAAGGTAACACATACAAAAGGAAACACACTCAACAGGTAACACACATGTAAACACACACAACAGGTAAACACAGATGGTAACACACACAGAAGGTAACACACCTGACAGGTAACACACACAGAATGTAACACACACATACACAGCAGGTAACACACACACAAGGTAACACACAACAGGTAACAAACACAGATGGTAACACACACAGAAGGTAACACACTACAGGTAAACACACACAGAATGTAACACACACATAGCAGGTAAACACATGCATATAAGAGATAACACACACACAGCAGGGTAACACACACACAAGGAAACACACACACAACACACACAAGATAACACACACAACAAAGTAGCACACACACACACAACACACACACACAAGGTAACACACACACACGCACACACAAGGTAACACACACACACACAGCAGGTAACACACACACACAGACACAGAAGGTAACACACACACACACAGCAGGTAACACACACACACACACACACACACACACACACACAAAAGGTAACACACACACACAGCAGGTAACACACACACAAGGTAACACACACACAGCAGGAAACACACATACACACAAGGTAACACACACACAGCAGTGTAACACACAAAGTTAACACACAAACAAGTAACACTCAAACAGGTAACACACACAACAGGTAACACACAAACAAGTAACACTACAACAGGTACCACACACAACAGGTAACACACACAACATGTAACACACACAAAAGGTAACACTCACAACGGATATCACAAAAAGAAAGTAACACTCACAAAGCAACACAACAGGTAACACACAAACAAGTAACACACACAACGGGTTACAAACACAACAGGTAACACACACAACAGGTAAAACACACAACAGGTACACACACAACAGGTACACACACAACAGGTAACACGCACAGCAGATAACACACACAACAGGTAACACACACAACAGGTAACACACACAACTGGTAAGACACAACAGGTAACACACACACACACAACAGGTAACACGCACAACAGGTAACACACACATCAGGTAACACACAAGAGGTAGCAAACACAACAGGTAACACACAATAGATGACACACACACAGGTAAATACACACAACAGGTAAACACACACATCAGGTAACACACACAAGAGGTAACAAACACAACAGGTAACACACACAATAGATGACACACACAACAGGTAACACACACAACAGGTAACACACGCATCAGGTAACACACACAACAGGTGACACACACCACAGGTAACACACACTACAGGTAACACACACAACAGGTAACACACACAACAGATAACACACACACAGGTAACACACACAACAGATAACACACAACAGGTAACACACATATCAGGTAACACACACAACAGGTAACACACACAACAGGTAACACACACAACAGGTAACACTCAGAACATGTAGCACTCACACAACAGGTAACGCACAAAACTAGTAAACACACACAAGTAACACTCACGACAAGTAACACACACAAGCAATACGTAACCGAACGAAGGACACCGA
>NW_024722158.1:9250307-9297726 GCF_018991925.1 Homarus americanus
GTTATCTTTTGGACGCCTGACCACACTGTGAGCGGATAGGAAAAGAGAGAATAAACACGGGTATGGAAGGAAGATGGTAAGGACACAGAGAAGAAATACCAACAAGAGGAATGGGACAGAAATGGAAACAGACGTATTGATTAAAAAAAAAGTTCGATTAGTTCTTTGTCACTATTCAATTACAATTACTTTACACACCATATCGTTGGACATGAAGGACTTAAGCATAAATACAAGGTAAAGTTACACATTACTGGACCAACAACACAACACTTACAAGCAGATAAACATCAACTCAACGTAACTTTGTAGACAACAACAGACTGGAGACCCAAGTATGTCAAACTTGTCTTCCTATTTGAGTATGTAGGACCTATGACGTCATATTAGTCTGGTTTACCCACTGGTGAATAGTCAGACTGATTGGACTGTATTTGATGTTGATTTTTTTTTTTGAATTGGTTTATCAAGGTTTGTAGAGTACTGACTGATTTCACCACAGTATTGTGAGTCAGCTGGTGGTAATATAATACAGTATTTGCTCAAATTTAAAACATCTTGTATATTCATTTTTCTTCCTTAACGTGAGCTACGACACCGCGAGGCGCTCCATGTGGATCGCCGCACTTGTAAAGAATTCTTCAACGAATAGAGTTTGCGTTGAGCGTCATGGCACAATTCCAGCTCTTAATATAAATTTAGGTTTCAGAAAGTAAATCCAGAATAATATAGCTGTTGGTGTGATAAGATCAACTGAACAGACAACGACCGACGGATAATAGCACTGGTTGTAACGCTGTTGGGGAGAACCAACGTCGGTTTCGTCCGCTTATTACGTAATAAGTAATTACTTAACACACGAGAGTCCTCACCGTAAGTGATACCTAAGAATGGTGTGGCGGCACAAACTCAAGGCCAGACAAACCTACGCTGAGGTAAGATATTTTCCATTGCGGTGATTGGGTGGGCTGTTTAGGCTCCTTGCTTGTTCGTAAATACTCTCCACCTAAGCCAGCTGCTATGACCACACGTAACAACAATATAGGTAGGAGGGGTGTGGTAAAGGAGCGATGGGATGAGGGCTTTAGTTCCTGTTTTTGAGAAATTGGCAAGACTTGTATATAACTTATTATATTCACGATCTCTCTCTCGTTTCTTTGTTTCTCTCTCTTTCCCTCATCTCTGCTTTATTTCCCACTCCTCTGGCACTTTGTGTCTGACATTAAACCTCTCCGGTGCTCTTCCTGCCATATAATCACAAACAACCTCAGGAGAAGGGAATAAACAAAAACCGCTCAGCGAGTTAGTCATTTCGTACGCTACACTTCGAATACTCCTTCTATTTTCTTCAGGACTACACACGATACTCCTGTCGACACACTGACCATCTTCCTCCCCAGCAGGTTTTTTAACTGTGTCCGAGTTGATGATCACTGGGCTGGTCCTCGTTGAGAGAATATTTTGATGCCTATTACTGTGGTGTCCTTAATTTTTGCTTCCGTGGTTTTATCAGCCTTCCTGGTCCACAAGTAAAAACATAAAATATATAAAACACACAGTCTTTCGATTGCACCAGCCATCTAGCCCTGACCAACGCCTTCCTTCTCACCCTTTCTCCTCCTTTTCTCCTCCTTTCTCCCATTACACATATAGCATTCGAGTATCTGTAGGCTTGCATATGTACAGTAGTCTATCTTGAGCTTTGAGTTGAAGTTTAAAACAAGTTTCTGTTTTTTCACCAGATGGCGTTCTTCTCGAGTAGTTTGATGTGTTAAGAAATGCAAGAATGGAGGAAATTGTATGGTCTATTGGCCAAAACTGGCAGTCACGTTTTAATTTAAACCCTATCACTCATTATCCATCCAGCCTGAGTTTGAGGTTATTCAGAGTATTCTGGTTTAGAATTTGTTCCACTCTGTCCTACTCTATTACCAAGCCAATGTTTGCCTATCTCTGCCTAATTCTAAATTTGTCTATATTTTAAAACCACTGCTATTAGTTCTGCTCCTGGTTGGATACTTTGGAGTACCTTTTGTCCTGTCACCTTTGTTTAGCCTGACTTCCATTTATAGATCGTATGGCGGCCCTCATTCTAAGTCTCTGTATTCAAGGTTCTAATGCCCGGGATTAGTCTCTCGTCATCCTCTGAATTTTTTCTAGGACTTATATTCATTCTGTAGTTCGGTGACCGAATGAACTGCGTAATCGAATTGGGGTCCAAGCGCGGATAGTTTAGATAATCTGCTAGTCTTTGTTAACAATAATTTTGTAACTCTAAGTGCTTTATTAGTCTGTTTTTAATAAAAGTACATTGTTTATTTTGGCTTTAAAGTTTGTTTATCAATACTCCTAAAGCCTCACAGTTTAATAATAACGTTGTTCATCTGGATATCCGGTTTCTCTGTTTACATCTAGACTACATGTGTGTGTGTGTGTGTGTAAAATAAGTAAAAATAATAAATAAAATATGGCAAAAGATGTACTATATCACCTTGGATCGATTTGTGATCCTGAGAAATGGAAGGCGGGTCAGTTGACGAAGAGGTCGAGACGTTCTATGTTGATGACGGCTGAAACACACACACACACACACACACACACACACACACACACACACACACACACACACACACACACACACGTGACAATATCTTTACGTCACCAACATAAAACAGAATTATGAGATTTTGCGACCAGGTGTTGTACATGTTTTTTAAGTAAGGTTTAATTGGACTTTTTAAAACAGATGGATCCATAATTTTTAGGGAATCATATATGGAGGTAGTCTGGTCCTCCTCTCTCTCTCTTTTCTCTCACTTCTGCCTTCCTGATTCAGTTAATCCCTGTCGACAACTCCCTGTTTGAGTTTTATCTGTAATTCAGTTTGCTGACGAATCTATGTTTTCGTGTTCGGAAATCCAATTAACTGAGAAACCAACTTTTCTGTCACTTACGAGTCAGCAGGATAAACAGTCACACACACACGCACACACACACACACACACACGCACGCACACACACACACAGCAGCCAACAGGATAAGACAGGCAACAGGCAACAGGATAAGACAGTTACACACAACAGGCAATCAGAATAAGACAGTCACACACAATACAGGCAACAGAATAAGACAGTGGACACACAACAGGCAACAGAATAAGACAGTCACACACAACAGGCAACAGAATAAGACAGTTACACACAACAGGCAATGAATAAGATACAGTGACACAATAACAGAATATAGAGTCACACAACAGGCAACAGAATAAGACAGTCACACACAACAGGCAAGAATAAGACAGTCACACACAACAGTAAAAAGGATAAGACAGTCAACCAGGCAAAAGAATAAGACAGTCACACACAACAGACAATAGAATAAGACAGTCACACACAACAGGCAACAGAATAACAGTCCACACACAGCCAGAATAGATAATACACACACAGGCAAATAGAATAAGACAGTCACGTACACAACAGGCAACAGAATAAGACAGTCGACACAGTAACAGGATAAGATAGAAGCCAATAACAGGCAACAGGATAAGACAGTCACACAACAGCAACAGAATAAGACAGTCACACACAACAGGCAAACAGAATAAGACAGTCACACACAACAGGCAACAGATAAGACAGTCACACAACAGGCAACAGAATGGCAGTCACACATCAACAGGCAACAGGATAAGACAGTCACACACAACAGGCAACAGAATAAGACAGTCACACACAACAGGCAACAGAATGAGACGGTCACACACAGGATGAGACAGGAGGTATCAGAGCCGAGACCAAGGCTGACGAGGTCTCTTGAGACTGTCGGCTGGCTTGATGCGGAAGTGAACTCCATTTACGTGGCGATGGTTTCCTGTTTCTTCTTCTGACTGGACGTTACACCCAGTCGCTTGTGGCGTGGTAGGTGCAGTCTCGACTCATGAACTGGGGTTTGATAAAATTTTACTCATCACACAGCCCAGGAGGCGAAGTTGATGCGACATGTTGATCGTTTACATAATGATTTCATATATTAATTGATGAAGTATGAGCACTTTTAACGCCAAATGGAGTGCACAATGAAACAATAACTTGGATGGTTACACAGTATAAAGCTACCAATTTTATTTATCGTCAAGGAAAGTATAAGAGACGTTATTATAGTGATAGACTTTATGGAGTGTTCTGGTAGGAGAAGCATCACCTCTGATCATTACATACATATTTACACCATAAATATGGTATAGTATGTTGCTCGCATATAAATACTATTTCTCCTCATGCAAGAAGCACATTTCGTCAGGACGGGTTTGGCCCAGTACTGACACGAAGGGCATAACTTATGTCCACATATTATAGTGGACTGGATGCAGTAATGTTTTATTTGTTTATCTCAATTTAGAGATTAAGTATTTCTTACTTAATACAATAGTATGGCGGCGCAACTTTCCTTTATTCTCTACCCAGCGCGCCAGACCTCCCCCCTTCGTCTCCTTACGTCACACAGTTGAGAGGAGTCATTGACGCTTTATCTGGTAACCTGTATTAGAACTAAAACCAAACACGAAATGCTTGCAACAGGTGGAACTGCTGCCGATTGACTTATCATTGGCATTCACACATTAATTTTATTCATAATAAACGTAGTTCGGTAACTTCCTGGGTATATCTTTATTGTATATTACTTAATATTAATAATTTGATGCTTATGTAAATAGTTATGTAAATAAAATCAAATACAACCGTTATTTATTGAGTCGTAGAAAAGGACACCATATTGAGATGACTCCAGCCCGCCCCTGTATCACCCATAGATTACTTGAAAGTTGCATAAAATAAAACAATAAATATGAAAATCACACATACTAGTAACACAAGCTGGGAACACCACCCTAATGTGCGGCAACACATTCTAAGCATAATTGTTTTGTCTTACGTACTTATATTGTTGCTTAATAAACACTGTGTTGTACAAACCACACATAACTCTAACCTCCCCATCCCTTCAGTTCCCGAACACCCTTACCCTCCTCAACCCACATAACCCACCCCTCACACCGGCCCTCGTCATCCTCACAACGGCCCACTGTTATCCCCACACCGGCCCCCTCACACCATCCACTACACCGGCCCCGTCATCCCCACATCAGCCCCGTCATCCCCCACACCAGCCCCCGTCATCCCACACCGGCCCCTGTCATCCCTCACAACGGCCCACTGTTATCCCCCCCACACCGGCCCCTGTCCATCCCCACACCAGCCCCCGTCATCCCCCACATCGGCCCCTCATCCCTCACATCGGTCCCCGTCATCCCACATCGGCCTCCTCATCCTCACACCGGCCCCACATCTCACACCGACCCCGTCATCCCCACATCGGCCCCGTCATCCCTCACATCGCCCCCGTCATCCTCACACCTCGGCCCCGTCATCCCCAAACTGGCCCCCTGTCATCCTCCACCGGCCCCTGTCATCCCTCATGACAGCCCCCGTCATTCCTCACATCGGCCCCGTCATCCCCCACATCGGCCCCTGTCATCCCCACACTGGCCCCTGTCATCCCCCACACACCGGCCCTCAACCATCCCTCACATCGGCCCTCGTCATCCTCACACTGGCCCTCGTCATCCCCACACAAGCCCCCACATTCTGACATCACCGTCATCCCCACACGGCCCCCTGTCATCCCCACACCGGCCCCCTGTCATCCTCACACCGGCCTCCGTCATCCCACATCGGCCCCCGTCATCCCCACTGCCATCCTCACACTGCCCCGTCATCCCCACACCGACCCCCGTCATCCTCTCACACCGGCCCCTGTCATCCCAACCGACCCCGTCATCCCTCACATCGGCCCCCATCCCCACCGACCTCATCCCTACACCGGCCCCTGCCACTGACCCCCGTCATCCTCACACCGGCCCCTGTCATCCCTCACACCGCCCTGTCATTCCTACACTGACCCCGTCATCCCCACATCACCCCGTCATCCCCACCCTGTCATCCCCACTCCACCTAACTCGTGAATGCTTCAAATTACCAATCGATACCCTCGGGGCTCACACCTCACGGACAGGGTGGAGTGACACTTGAGTGTACTGGTCGGGAATGTCCCTAACTGTATTGTACAGTCGCGAACAAAAGTCCTGTCGCATCTTCTGCTGCACCAAGAACCTGAATTAGACTCGTGAATCCAAAGCATTTATGGACAGAATAATACATTACTGTCTAATGCTTCGGGTTCACGAATTAGAATCTCAGAATTAGTGGAACAAACAACAGGACTTTGTTTATTATACAAAAAAATGTTTTGTACCCTTGGGTCTGACGGCCTTCGCAACGATCACTGACTGATGCCATGTTCATTTGGTTAGGTTGGTACTACTGATTGTGGAGAATTGTGTAACACAGGAGGAACGAGAACACGATAAGGGCATATGGGGAGAGAATTCAAAACGTTGATCAAGGCAGCTTCACTCCTCTAGTGTTCATAACCTCTGGTGGGATGGGATCAAGGCGCAAGATGTTTCTACGCCAGACTCGCGGAGGTGATCTCCGAACAGGCCAGCGCCAGAAGTTGTTACAGCCTGGATGAGATGTCGATTGTCTTTCTCTCTCCTTCGGTCGCTTTGTTCTGCCTCAGGGAAACGAGAGCTTCTGCCCCAATGCCGACAACTGCTGCTGATATTGACTATGAGGCTACTGTCATTGAATGCCGCATAGATCTGCGGCTCAACTAATTCAACACAGATAGGTTAGCTTAATGTATTAGGATATTTAATATATGTAATAAAATGGCGGCGAAGGTGTGGCTAGCTGGGGGAGGCTGGAGGCCACGTTTAAAAAAATAGTAGTAGGAAAGGAGTAGGAAAGGAGTAGGAAAGGAGTAGTAGTAGTAGTAGTAGTAGTAGTAGTAGCTGATCTCCGAACAGAAGCAAGCCCAGAAGTTATGTCACAGCCTGGATGAGATGTCGACTGTCCTTCTCCTCGGTCGGCTTTGCTCTGCCTCAGGGAACAGGCTTCTGCCCAATTCGTCAACTGCTGCAGTCACCGGAACTGATCGATCTGCGGCTCAACTAATTTAACACAGATAGGATAGTTGCTTATGTATTAGGATATTTAATATTAAGGTAAATAAATGGTGGCGAAGGTGGCTATTGGGGAGGCTGAGGCCAAGTAAAAAAAAAAAAAAAGTAGTAGTAGTAGTAGTAGTAGTAGTAGTAGTAGTAGTAGTAGTAGTAGTAGTAGTAGTAGTAGTAGTAGTAGTATCATCATCATTGTATTACTAATTATTAACAATATTTTAAATTTCAATTAAAAATGAACTCACAACACGTTTCATATAACACTGTGCCTCTCACAACATGACTGGTCGCTGGAGTAGTGTTAATGTGGCAGCATAAAACACACACACACACACACACACACACACACACACACACACACACACACACACACACACACACACACACACACACACACACACACACACACACACACACACACACACACACACACACACACACACACACACACACAGCAGCAGCAGACGCCACGATGTAAACAAAGTGAGATTTCCGGGAGATTTATTTTGGTGGTAAGAGGAACTAACCTAGGCACAAAATAAAGAGGTGGGAAGAGTGAGTGATGGCTGGATCTTGTAAGGTGGCAAAGGATAGATTATATCTCATGGTTAGGTTACGCTAGGTTAGGTTAGGTTAGGTTAGGTTAGGTTAGGTTAGGTTAGGTTAGGTAGAAAAATCATGAAAAGTAGATAAGGAAGATTCTACAGCTGCTGATGGGGTAGGAAGCGACCTCCCACTCTGACTGTGTAGACGAACATCTGCAGGAGGTGATCGGCGGAAGTGAGATTGAATGAGAGGAGATTACCAAAGTTCTCCGGAGTGTGAGAGAGAGGCCAGGGAGCCACAAATCTGGCTCTAGCCGGATAGGAGAGAGAGAGAGAGAGGCCAGGGGCCCACACATCTGACTCTAGCAAGAAAGGAGAGGAAGGAGGAGAGACCAGGGGAGCCACATCAGCTCTGTAGCCAGATAGGAGAGAGGCCAGGAAGCCACATCCGACTCTGGTCAGATAGGAGAGAGAGAGGCCAGGGAGCCACACATCTGACTCTAGCCAGATAAGAGAGGGAAGGGAGAGAGAGGAAACGGAGCCACTGGACCTCTCACTCTAAAACACACACACGTGAAGGCCACTCCATTAACGGGGTCAGTATACATTGAGAGTGCATAATAGAATCACACAGAAGAAGTAGTTTCAACAGATATGAACCTGAGATGTAACAGAGGAGTGAGATAATATCCCCCCCTATTTTACCCTTTATCAATTGTTTTCCCAAAAGGAGAAAATGAAAGAATTCGTGTGAGTTGACTATGTGGAAAGGTCGTCTTTTAGTGAGAGAGACTTTATATAGGGCCGTAGAGGCTGTCCTTACATACAGTGGAACAACAAGTAAGTCCTATTAGTAGGAATCATAGTTAACATTTTGCAGTGGCTGGATGCTGAGTGATGTATTGTCTTAAATTATGATGAAATAAACTACGTGAAACCTTAGGTAAAATAACTTACGGTTGTTGATGTAATGATGTAACGTAACCTAACATAACCTAACCAAAACTAACCTAACCAACAATAACCTAACCTAACCTAACTTAACCTAACCCAAAGTAATCTAATCTAAAACTAATCTTATGTAGTATATTATGGGAAAAATAAAACAGTATAGCTTCACACGAGTCTAACCTAACCTAACCTAACCTAACCTAACCTAACCTAACCTAACCTAACCTAACCTAACCAATATTATAAAGGATCTGTCTTTGATGAAAATTAACCTTACAGTAATAAACAACCTCATTTCACTTAATCATAAAACTAGTTCTAGAGACCTTACGATTGGTCCATCAGATACAGCCAATGTAATAAACAGAGTTATGATTGGTGAAAAGACCGGCAGGTGAGGTTGGGTGGAACACGTATAGGGTATGACGTCATATGAGCAAAGAGTTTAAAATGCATCGTAACTCTGAAATCTTATTGTGTCTTCACGCATAAGGGATTGATCCTCGAGCCAAGAAAGACGAAGGGACTTGTGATAGGTATTGGACTCATGTTATTGGAGTCAAGTTAATATAGATAAGACGGAAATATCTGAAGCATCGATGGTGTATACTGACAACACTTATGGGTGACAATGTGATGGGGGTAATGTTATTTTGTGTTTGGCTACATCATATAGGGCAGACAGACAGACAAGGAAGGAAGGAAGGACACACACACACACACACACACACACACACACACACACACACACACACACCTCTTACACATAATTCCCTCTACTAATAAACTGTGTATGATACAGCCACAAACTTTGGCCTTTTGATCATACAAAAAATCTATATAAGTTGAACATTTAAACGTGGTATACCTTAACCTAACCTAACCTAACTTAACCTAACCTAACCTAACTTAAAATAACCATAACTGATTTAACCTAACCCAATCTAACTCCTAAAGTAACCCAACCCAACTAGAGCTAACCCATTTCTAAACTATCCCAACCCAGCCCAATCTAGATTTACCTAGCTTAACCTAGATTAACCTAACCTAGCCTAACCTAACTCAACCTAAAATAACCTAACCTAACCAAACCTAAATAAGCCTTTTTTGGGGTAACTCGAGAGAAATCCTTCCTGACTACATGCACAAATGGGGTGAGAGGGAGGGAGCCGACGCCCGTGTTGGGGTTACCTGTACAATAACTTCTACTTTTGTTTCTCAGTTTTCCATCGAGTATTCGGGATATTTACTTATATTTTAATAGTTTTTGAGTTATATTGTGAAAGTTTTAATTGGTAGTGGAGTTTGTAGAGTATTGGGTTCTATATGACTTTTATTTTTGTGTTATGTAAGTGTTGGTGAGGGTAGAGGTAAGAACCAGACAGACTGTGAAGAGCTTCAGAAGGATCTCTGTCAGGTTCAAAAATGGTCGAAGAAATGGCTGCTACGATTCAATGTTACGAAGAGTAAGAGGCTGCACCTGGGACGTACCAACAGTAAGGAGGCGTATCATATGTTGCAACGGGACGAAGAAACTGCATTGATAGAGACCGAATGTGAAAAGGAACTGTGTGTGTTTATGTTGACAATGAACTGAAGTTCTTGGGCCATTGTAAGAAGAGGGTGAATGAAGCAACTAAACATCTAGGTCTTATAAGAAGGTCGTTCGGATATCTAGGTTAGGTTAGGTTAGGTTAGTACTGATGATGTTGGCCTATAATGGCCACCTGACTAATGGCACCGGTCCACTACCTCTACCACTTATAATTAAGGAGAAAAATTATGATATGTATTGAAATTGTTGTTAGAACACAATAACCATAAAGAATATAGTGCTATAATGTGTGTGTGTGTGTGTGTGTGTGTGTGTGTAATAATAATAATAATAATAATAATAATAATAATAATAATAATAATAATAATAATAATAATAATAATAATTAATGGTTTATTGAAAGAGCTTGGCAGCCAGAAGGCTGAAAATATACAGTTACATATTTGGGGAATGGGTTACATAAGTGACACAAATAAGATATATAATAACTAGATGGGGAAAAGCTCAAACTACAGTTCACTTCAACATAGTGACAGTGTAAGGAGTAGTGTTTACTGGGAGTGAATACACTGGTTTATTACGAGTTATTGATAATTTTTACAACGGTTGGGACTGGGCTGTTCTTATAGCGATCAGTTCGTGCACGTATGGGCTGGATGCGGTTGTGGTGTCGAACAACAATTCTCGGGTTAGGGATCTCAGGTGGTAGTAGGAGCCGGTGTCGAGGATGGTGTAGAAGCTTCTTACCAAATTTGCAGATGAGGTCGTGGTGATGGTCAGTGAGAGTCGAAAGGGTCAGTGTGTTGAGCGCTTCTTGATATGTGGGGTAGGAAGGGGAGAGAATAATCTTGCATGCCCTCTTTTGCACTTTTTCTAGGTGTTTACGTTGTGTGGCATTTAGGAGGAAGACCAGGTGGGGGAGGCATAGGTGAGCTTGGGAAGTATGAATGTTGTGTAAACACTGAGGAGCTCAGGTGCAGGAACTCCGAGGGACTTGAGTCGGCGGAGGAGGTGGAGACGGAAACTGAGGATTTGACAACTTCACTGACGTGTGGTTTTCCAATTTAGTTTGTTGTCTATGGTGACGCCGAGGAGCTTCGTGGAATCTACAACCTGGAGTGTGTTCGGACCTAGAGTAATGGAAGGAGGTGGGACAATGTCGGAGGAGAGGTTGATGTGCATAACCATGGTCTTTGTATGTTTGATGGTGACATGGTTGTTGGTGGCCCAGTTTTGGAGACTGTTCAATAAATCCTGAAGGGCGGTATAGTTGGGAGCAGAATTGTTGACGCTGATCCCAATGGTGGAGTCGTCGAAATATTTCCAGCGAGCAGGGGTTTCTCTTAGGGCATCATTGATGAGCATAAGGAAGCAGAGTGGTCCCATCTTGGTGCCTTGGGGGACGCCACATGTGAGTGACTGAAAGGTGGAGACAGCCCCTCGGAAGCGTACAGCTTGGCGTCGGTCACTGAGGAAGTCTGTAAGCCATGGTATAAGACTTCTCCGAAGCCCGAGGTCAATAGCTTTGTTGATGATTATATTGTGGTCGACTAGGTCGAATGCTTTAGTGAAATCAATGAAGGCGACAGCTACAGACGTTTTTCGTTTCTCGAGATGGCGGTATATGTAATCTAGAAAGCTGACAAGACAGTGAGTGGTGGAGGAAGTTTTCATGTTGCCAAATTGCTGAGGGTCTACGACTCCTGCAATATCAGCATAAGCCCAGTCGAACACAAAACTTTCACAGATTAGGCTGGGTATTGAGGTGATTACAATAGGTCGTAGCTGATTTAAGGATTGTGGGCTGGTTGACTTGGGCACTGGTGATACATAAGAGGTCTTCCAGTCAGCTGGGCATCTGGCTTGACTGAGAGAAGCATTGATGATGGAGCATAGGGATTTAGCAAGCTCCGGGGAGAACTCCTTGAAGAGTTTCATTGGTAAGTCAATGGGGGTGGTAGAGCGTTTTAATTTTAGTTTGTCCAGGCGTTTTGCTTCTTCAAATTCTTCTACTAAGTCAGTGGGAAGGGGGGCTGGTAGGTAAGCAGGGAGAGTGGTTGTGTGTGTGTGTGTGTGGTTGTGAGTGTGTGTGTGTGTGTGTGTGTGTGTGTGTGTGTGTGTGTGTGTGTGTGTGTGTGTCACTTTGAATTAATTTTCAATTATACCAAAAGGCTAAAACTCATTGAACAGTGTCGTATTTTTCTTTACCTGTGAGAATATTTTCATCGTTAGTAAATATAGAAAATACAGTGGCTTCACCAGTGAGAGTTACAGGTAGTTACATTTAATACAGTAAATATTCCTCAAAGCTTCCCGTAAGGCTCATGGGGGAAGACTCTTTTTGACGCAGGTACTGACGCATAAGTCTTCGTTTAATTTGAAGAAAAAAGTTCAAACAAATATGATAAGTTGTGTTGGTCAGCGTTGAGACTAGAATACGTTTATAGTTAATGGGAACGAACGAGGAAAACTTTGTAAACTTTGTACATAATGTTGAATAAAAGTAGAAGTTTTGAATACTTTGGTCAGAGTTAAATACGTAATTGGCATTATATTTCAAGTAGACTTTATTGTTGTGTTACTATTTGTGGTGAAGGTATTTTACTGGTGTACCAAAAGCTTATGATGTGGTTTTTGTCTTCTACATTGGAACATTGTTATCACTCGATAATCTTCAGTACTCTTGGCCTTGGTCTATTGATAGGTGGCTTTTATGCCGTGTTTTTTTAGCTGTTGTGTATTATATTTTTTGACTATTTTTTCATGTTTTGGGGTAATTTTGATGCCACACACACACTGTGGGGGTTTCAGTGGACAACACCGCACCAGACTACTCATCGCTACAAGGCACCCTGGACAGGCTACAGGCATGGACTACGGAGAACAAGGTCACCATCAACCACACCAAAACCGTAGTCATGCATATCAATACCGCCACCACTCCAGTGCAAGCCCCAGCAGTCACAGTGGGTGCCCATCCTCTCCAGCTGGTGCAGTCTGCCAAACTCCTGGGTGCAACTATAGACAACAAACTTGACTGAAAGGCCCATGTAAATAACACAGTCAAGGCAGCCTCGTACGACTTAGGTCACTTGGGACCCCCACGCCAGAGCTGAGGACCATCTACAGCGCCTTTATTCTCCCCAAACTTACATATGCGTCACCAGCCTGGTCGTCTTCTCTCAACTCCACCCAACAACCCTCAGCTAGAGAAGGTACAGAAATGGGCCTGCAGAATCATGCTCGGCTGCAACTCTATTAATAAACCGTTTATTATTATTATTATTACACACACACACACACACACACACACACACACACACACACACACACAGAGTTAAAAGCATAGTTGAAGGCTTTGAAGTAGTTCAATATAATTAGCAAGAGAAAACAGGGTATCAGTTTAATTCCACACCTCCTAAGTTGAATGGGATTGTAATTATAACTTGTTTTCTCAAATTTTTCTTTGTGTAAGGGATTTGTTTCCCCATTGTGTGGTTCCTAATATGTGATGAGAAACAGCGTAAATAGATATAAACTAATCATATTATGTGACCCAGCAGTAGAGGCCAGATATCACCACGTACTTGTTCAAGGGATTTTGTCCACAACTGTACACGATAATTGTCGCGCCTTGAGATCGATGATGGCCAGTCCTACGCCTACCTCGTTGGGAACTGTTGATGGTACGTTACAACTGCTGCCAACATCACCCATTTGGTTAGTTAAGAAGCTGTGTAAACATGAATCAAGACGACTGGATGAATCACCACAACACTCGCTGGTCGTTATCCTTACCACACGATCCGATTATCGATCACCATCCAGGTCACTAATTAGAGCCGGGCAGACTCGAAGCAAATGAGGTAATGCAGCTCAACCCTGCCTGGGAACCAATGCTACGACCTCTCTCTTGCAAGGTAATATTGATAACACACACACACGCCTAGAAAAAGTGCAAAAGAGGGCATGCAAAATTATTCTCTCCCCTTCCTACTCCACATATCAAGAAGCGCTCAACACACTGACCCTCTCGGCTCTATCTGACCATCACCACGACCTCATCTGCAAATTTGGTGAGAAGCTTCTGCACCATCCTCGACACCGGCTCCTACTACCACCCGCGATCCCTCGTCTGCGCATTGCTGTTCGACACCACAACCGAATCCAGCCCATACCAGGACATACTGATCGCTATAAGAACAACCCAGTCCCAACCATTGTAAAAATTATCAATCACTTGTAATCAACCAGTGTATTCACTCCCAGTCAATCTTACATATTTGTAATGTCACTATGATGAAATGCCCTGTTGTACGACTTTCTCCCCACTTAGTTATTATATATCATATTCGTATCACATATGTTACTTGTATATTACTTGTCAATCAAGAGACCCATTCCCCAATTATGTAACTGTACATTTTCATCCTTCCGGCTGCCATGCTCTTTCAGTAAACTGTTAATTATTATTATTATTATTATTATTACTATTATAACACACACACACACACACACACACACACACACACACACACACACACACCCAGAATAATATAACCTCTTGCATGATGACAGAGGCTGTACAGCAAAGTGGTCGTGTTGTTACCCAAATAAGGCCACATAGGGTAACACCACTAAGACTATACAGGTAACTGCAGGAACAAGACTCTTGAACCTGAGGTAAGTTGGTCGTTGGCGGTGTTTACCTGTCATCAAAAACACTTTTTCCTCGACCCCCCCCCCAAAAAAAAAATTAGAGAAAAAAAGAACATTAGTTTCTGAAACCAACAATTAGGAACAAATTGAAATTGTTTATCAAGAATCCTACATCAAATCATCGCAGTTACATGTATTATAAGCATGAAGTAATTCATTTAAGATAAGTAAGAACAAAAACATTAGTTCCCCAAACTACCATCTGAGGTCAAATTGATTTAAGAAATAATGAGCATTGCAAGATACCAAGAGCAAGTATATTAAAAATCCAGCAGTTTTGTGACAACGTAACTCCTGTACTATAACTTGGCCATTAACACTGAAAACCAAACCCAAATTGTTCCAAAACAAGTTTTTGGTTCATAATATGGTTTGACTTCACCACAGATCAAGAAACACTACAGTGACCATTGCCAAGGCGTGTGAACTGAAGACTTCCTGCACGTGAACTGAGACATTGTAAATATACAGATTATTAGTTCTCATTACGCCCACCAGAGGAACATATTGCTTGTGTTAAATGAACTCCAAATTAAAAGCAAAGTGAGTTGTTCAATGTTAAGAATAAGAACAAGTTTTCAATATAATCACAAGGAGACGGTATTACTAAAACAATATGGCTGACGATACCTGAAGACAAGGTAGCCTAATTAACTTTAATATTCTGAAAACTTGTACCCATGAAAGCAGATAAAGTTACCTCACATGTCTGTAACAGGAGATGTCTGGAATTATGTTAAATGATAAGCGTAATATAAAAGCCTGTGAGCGTTCTTGTCAGTTTCCGTGTTCACTTTAAGCCAAGGTCATCTACCACCAACCCACTTCTCAACCCCACCTTCTAGACTACAAGACAGGAACATTACACCTGCCCTATATATTCATCTACGTCCTCTCCAGTCTGCTCTCCTGCACGGCCACACACCAATCCGTATGGCGCCGTCCACTTAATTTTTCCAGCCGCGCACATCTTCGGCGACATACTGTATGTCTTCCTCTTGGTAAACTGGGAGAGAGGTCACGTGGTAGCGGGACAACAGGACACATGGTCGGGGGACAACAGAAGGACACGTGGACCGGAGCACAACAAAAGGAAACGTGGCCAGGGGACAACAGAAGGACACATGGCCAGGGGACAACAGAAGGACCGTGGCCGGGTGATAAATGTGTTTTTGTCAAGTTTTACCTAAGAGTCATAACATTTATATAGTGTTTTGTTGACAAAATTAAGAAGCTTTTTATTGCCTACTTTTGATACACATCCTCACATTGTCTTAATACTAATACACATAACATTCCTTCCATACTGAGTGTTATGTACAAAATAAAGGAAGATGAAGAAATAGAAGATCTGGTGACCATCAGGACCCGGCCATGGGGTCAACCAACTCACCTTCACGCTCCCTACTTAATAATATCTCCAACATTTATATTAACTCACACCACATATAACCACACCAACATAACACCTACTGACACACCTACATACATGATACAACTTCCAACATTACACTTTTACATCACCGTCTCGAGGCTTACCAAGACTACCAACTTGGGTTAAGATATTATTGACTGACCTCCTGTGTGATATATGACACATTCAGCAAGACACGGGACACACAATTATAAGTGATACAGCCTGTAGTATTGTATGAGGAAATGACTTACCTAACTTAACCTAATGCTACCCTGACGCTAACCTAACCTAACGCTAACCTAACCGAACCCAACCTAACGCTAAGCTGACGATAACCTAACCAATCTTAACCTAATCCACCACCCAGGTAACGTTAGGGTTATTGATTATCAGGAGAAACATTACTGAAATGGTCTAATCTTCAGGTGATCTGAGAGTTGTGTTAGAGGCTAATGATTACTAAGGCATATAGAAGAAAGTTTATGTGGTGTATGATATTGATGTTATGATGTATTACTATGCTTAAACCCTTTGAGTACTGAACCCCTAGACGACGATGAGTACTTAAACCCCTAGACGATGATGATGACAACTCTTTGACTACTGTGACTTAAACACTTGATTATGATGACTTAACCCTTAGACGATGAAGACTTAACCATTTGATTGTGATGACTAAACCCCTTGATTATGATGATTTAACCCCTAGACGACGGTAATTTAAGCCCTAGACGACGACGATGACTTAACCCCTTGACTACGATGATTTTACCCCTATACTACGATGAATTAACGCCTTGAGTACGATGACTTAATCCCTTGAGTACAATGGCAAAACTAATGCGGACGATGACTTACCCATTCAATACGATAACTTAATCCCTTGACTACATTAACTTAATGCCTAATTTACGATAATTCTTTAATCCCATGACAACGATGACTTTCAAGTACGACGAATTAACCCCTTGAGTACAATGACTTCAGCCCTTGAGTACGATGACTTAACCTTTGAATACGATAACATAACCTCTTGAGTACAATGGGTTAATCCCTTGACTACGATGACTTAACCTTTCAAGTTCTATAACATCCCTTTGATTACAGTGACTTAACCCCTTGAAGTCCTGAAGAAAAAATCCTCGTACTCAGGTGGTTAAGCTCGTAGCCTAGGCTAATGCAGACACTAGTGGTCAGTAGATGATTTTATCGTCAGGTAACACACACACCTGAAACAATGGTCTAATGATACTAAGACTCGTCGGGTGGTCACCTGTTGGGGACCATAAGACAGGTGTTGTGTCTCGTACCTGTTTCTTCAGGTGTCTGGTGAAGCGATTATATCAATATTCAAATTCTTGTTATAAACACTCATTCTGTCAGCCAGTCAGAGCGTATAATCAGACTAATGGTGTTATCAATTTTCTCCTTAATTATACACCTTACCTGACTTTAAAGTAATGAGTACTTATAAATGGTTGAATTTTCAGTCCCTGTCGATTAAAAATAGACTTTAACGAGTTATAGTAGTACTGATTCATATGAAACTAATTACTTCCAATTTCTACCTGAAAAAGATCTTGAATATTTTAATCTGAAATTATCAGTTCAGTTACACCAAAAGCTTCCTCGTTAACAAGACCATCTCCTATAAATATTATTGACGTGTTCAATCCTGTAATTGAATCTATGAATAATTATAATACGTCATCAAAATAATTTTTGAATTAAGTTAGTATTTTCTACCTCCTCTGTCCAGCTTATAACGTAAACCAAGTTTTACCTAAGATTCATAACATTTATATTGCGTTTCGTTGATAAAAGTAAGAAGCTTTTTAATGCCTACTGGTGGCACACATCCGCACATTGTCTTAATACCAATAGACATAATATTCCTTCCATACCGAGTGTTATGTAAAAACTAAAGAGAGCCAGGATTAGGAGTGTTGACCTGGTGACCATCAGGACCCGGCCATGGGATCAACCAACTCGCCTCCACGCTCCCCTACTTAATAATGCCTCCAACATTTATATTAACTCACACCACATATAACCACACCAACATAACACCTACTGACACACCTACATACATGATACAACTTCCAACATTACACTTCTACATCACCGTCTCGAGGCTTACCAAGACTGATGACTTGGGTTAAGATATTATTGACTGACCTCCTGTGTGATATATGACACATTCAGGAAGACACGGGACACACAATTATAAGTGATACAGCCTGTAGTATTGTATGAGGAGATGACTTACCTAACTTAACCTAAAGCTAACCTAACGCTAACCTAATCGAATCAAATTTTATCTAATCTAACGCTAACCTGAACTAACGTTAACGCCAATATAACGTTAACGCTAACCTAACCTAACCTAACCTAACATAACCTAACGCTAACCTAACCTAACGTTAACCTAGTCAAACCTAATCTGCCACCCAGGTAACGTTAGGGTTATTGATTATCAGGAGAAACAATATTGAGGTGGTCTAATCTTCAGGTGATCCGAGAGTTGTGTTAGAGGCTAATGATCACTTAAGCGACGATGACTTACCCCGTTGAGTACGGTCGTTAAACCATGAGTATAATAACTTAACTGCTTGAGTAAAACGATTTAACCCCTAGACTACGATGATTTAACCCCTTGAGTACAAGGACTTAGCCCCTTGACGACAATGATTTGATCCGTTGATTATGATGACTTAACCACGAAAAGACAATGACTTAACCCCTTGTTTATGATAACTTAACCCCTATACTACGATGAATTAACGCCTTGAGTACGATGACTTAATCCTTCGAATTCAATTACTTAACCCTTTGAATACGATGCTTTAACCCCATAATTACAATTATATATCCCCTTGAGTGCAATGACTAAATCCCTTGCGTACGATTATTTAACCCCTGAGTACAATAACTTCACCCCTTGAGTACAATGTCTTTACCCCTTGAGTACAATCGCTAAATCCCTTTCGGACGATGACTTAACCCTTCAATACGATAACTTAATCCCTTGACTACATTGACTTAATGCCTAATTTACGATAATTCTTTAACCCCATGACTACAATGAATATCAAGTACGATGAATTAACCCCTTGAGTACAATCACTTCAGCCCTTCAGTACGATGACTTAACCTTTGAATACGATAACTTAACCTCTTGAGTACAATGGGTTAATCCCTTGACTACGATGACTTAACCTTTCAAGTTCTATGACATCCCTTTGATTACAGTGACTTAACCCCCTGAAGTCCAGAAGAAAAAATCCTCGTACTCAAGTGGTTAAGCTCGTAGCCTAGGCTAAAACAGACACTAGTGGTCAGAAGATGATTTTAACATCAGGTAACACACACACCTGAAACAATGGTCTAATGATACTAAGACTCGTCGGGTGGTCACCTGTTGGGGACCATAAGACAGGTGTTGTGTCTCGTACCTGTTTCTTCAGGTGTCTGCTGTAGCGATTATATCAATATTCAAATTCCTGGTTATAAACACTCTTTCTGTCAGCCAGTCAGAGCGTATAATCAGACTAATGGTGTTATCAATTATCTCCTTAATTATACACCTTACCTGACTTTAAAGTAATGAGTACTTATAAATGGTTGAATTTTCAGTCCCTGTCGATTAAAAATAGACTTTAACGAGTTATAGTAGTACTGATTCATATGAAACTAATTACTTCCAATTTCTACCTGAAAAAGATCTTGTATATTTTAATCTGAAATTATCAGTTTAGTTACACCAAAAGTTTCCTCGTTAACAAGACCATCTCCTATAAATATTATTGACGTGTTCAATCCTGTAATTGAATCTATCAATAATTATAATACGTCATCAAAATAGTTTGTGAATTAAGTTAGTATTTTCTACCTCCTCTGTTCAGCTTATAACGTAAACCAAGTTTTACCTAAGATTCATAACATTTATAATGCGTTTCGTTGATAAAAGTAAGAAGATTTTTATTACTTACTGGTGAAACACATCCACACATTGTCTTAATACGAATACACAAAATAAAGGGAGAGAAATAGAAATGTTGACCTCGTGACCATCAGGACCCGGCCATGAGATCAACCAACTCGCCTCCACGCTCCCCTACTTAATAATGCCTCCAACATATATATTAACTCACACCACATATAACCACACCAACATAACACCTACTGACACACCTACATACATGATACAACTTCCAACATTACACTTCTACATCACCGTCTCGAGGCTTACCAAGACTGATGACTTGGGTTAAGATATTATTGACTGACGTCCTGTGTGATATATGACACATTCAGGAAGACACGGGACACACAATTATTAGTGATACAGCCTGTAGTATTGTATGAGGAGATGATTTACCTAACCTAAGCTAACGCTAACCTAACGCTAACCTAACCTGACGCTAACCTAACCTAGCGATAACCTAACCTAACCTAACCGAACCAAACCTAACGCTAACCTGACGCTAATCTAACCGAACCTAACGATAACTTAACCAAACCTTAACCTAATCAACCATCCAGGTAACGTTAGGGTTATTGATTATCAGGAGAAACAATACTGAAGTGGTCTAATCTTTGGGTGATCTGAGAGTTGTGTTAGAGGCTAATGATTACTAAGGCATATAGAAGAAAGTTTATGTGGTGTATGATATTGATGTTATGATGTATTACTATGCTTAAACCCTTTGAGTACTGAACCCCTAGACGACGATGAGTACTTAAACCCCTAGACGACGATGATGACAACTCTTTGACTACTGTGACTTAAACACTTGATTATGATGACTTAACCCTTAGACGATGAAGACTTAACCATTTGATTGTGATGACTAAACCCCTTGATTATGATGATTTAACCCCTAGACGACGGTAATTTAACCCCTAGACGACGACAATGACTTAACCCCTTGACTACGATGATTTAACCCCTATACTACGATGAATTAACGCCTTGAGTACAATGACTTAATCCCTTGAGTACAATGGCTAAACTAATGCGGACGATGACTTACCCATTCAGTACGATGACTTAATCCCTTGACTACATTGACTTAATGTCTAATTTACGATAATTCTTTAACCCCGATGACAACGATGAACAGAAATTGCGATGAATTAACCCCTTGGTACAATACTTCAGCCCTTCAAGATGACTTAACCTTTGAATACGATAACAACCTCTTAGTACAATGGGTTAATCCCTTGACTACGATGACTTAACCTTTCCAAGTTCTACTGGCCCTTTGATTACAGTGACTTAACCCTTGAAGTCCTGAAGAAAAAATCCTCGTACTCAAGTGGTTAAGCTCGTAGCCTAGGCTAAAACAGACACTAGTGGTCAGTAGATGATTTTAACATCAGGTAACACACACACCTGAAACAATGGTCTAATGATACTAAGACTCGTCGGGTGGTCACCTGTTGGGGACCATAAGACAGGTGTTGTGTCTCGTACCTGTATCTTCAGGTGTCTGGTGAAGCGATTATATCAATATTCAAATTCCTGGTTATAAACACTCTTTCTGTCAGCCAGTCAGAGCGTATAATCAGACTAATGGTGTTATCAATTATATCCTTAATTATACACCTTACCTGACTTTAAAGTAATGAGTACTTATAAATGGTTGAATTTTCAGTCCCTGTCGATTAAAAATAGACTTTAACGAGTTATAGTAGTACTGATTCATATGAAACTAATTACTTCCAATTTCTACCTGAAAAAGATCTTGTATATTTTAATCTGAAATTATCAGTTCAGTTACACCAAAAGCTTCCTCGTTAACAAGACCATCTCCTATAAATATTATTGACGTGTTCAATCCTGTAATTGAATCTATCAATAATTATAATACGTCATCAAAATAGTTTGTGAATTAAGTTAGTATTTTCTACCTCCTCTGTTCAGCTTATAACGTAAACCAAGTTTTACCTAAGATTCATAACATTTATAATGCGTTTCGTTGATAAAAGTAAGAAGATTTTTATTACTTACTGGTGAAACACATCCACACATTGTCTTAATACGAATACACAAAATAAAGGGAGAGAAATAGAAATGTTCACCTCGTGACCATCAGGACCCAACAGTGGGGTCAACCAACTCGCCTCCACGCTCCCCTACTTAATAATGCCTCCAACATTTATATTAACTCACCCCACATATAACCACACCAACACAACACCTACTGACACACCGACATACATGATACAACTTCCAACATTACACTTCTACATCACCGTCTCGAGGCTTACCAAGACTGACGACTTGAGTAAGATATTATTGACTGACCTCCTGTGTGATATATGACACATTCAGTAAGACACGGGACACACAATTATTAGTGATACAGCCTGTAGTATTGTATGAGGAGATGACTTACCTAACCTAAGCTAACGCTAACCTAACGCTAACCTAACCTGACGCTAACCTAACCTAGCGATAACCTAACCTAACCGAACCAAACCTAACGTTAACCTGACGCTAATCTAACCGAACCTAACGATAACCTAACCAAACCTTAACCTAATCTACCATCCAGGTAACGTTAGGGTTATTGATTATCAGGAGAAACAATATTGAGGTGGTCTAATCTTCAGGTGATCCGGGAGTTGTGTTAGACGCTCATGATCACTTAAGCGACGATGACTTACCCCGTTGAGTACGGTGGTTAAACCATGAGTATAATAACTTAACCGCTTGAGTAAAACGATTTAACTCCTAGACTACGATGATTTAACCCCTTGAGTACAAGGACTTAGCCCCTTGACGACAATGATTTGATCTGTTGATTATGATGACTTAACCACGAAAAGACAATGACTTAACCCCTTGTTTATGATAACTTAACCCCTTGACTACGATGACTTAACCTCTTGTTTATGATAACTTAACCCCTATACTACGATGAATTAACGCCTTGAGTACGATGACTTAATCCCTCGAATACAATTACATAACCCTTTGAATACGATGCTTTAACCCCATAATTACAATGATATATTCCCTTGAGTACAATGACTAAATCCCTTGCAGACGATGACTCAACCCTTGAGTACGATAAATTAATCCCTTGAGTACAATCACTTAACCGCTTGAGTACAATGGCTAAACCCCTTGCGGACGATGATCTAACCCTTCAGTACGATTACTTAATCCCTTGAGTAGAATGACTTAAGCCTTTGAGTACGATGACTTAATCTTTGAGTACGATAACTTGACCTCTTGAGCACAATGGGTTAATCCCTTGACTACGATGACTTAACCTTTCAAGTTCTATAACATCCCTTTGATTACAGTGACTTAACCCCTTGAAGTCCAGAAGAAAAAATCCTCCTACACAAGTGGTTAAGCTCGTAGCGTTGGCTAATACAGACACTAGTGGTCAGTAGATGATATTAACGTCAGGTAACACACACACCTGAAACAATGATCTAATGATACTAAGACTTGTCGGGTGGTCACCTGTTGGGGACCATAAGACAGGTGTTGTGTCTCGTACCTGTGTCTTCAGGTGTCTGATGAAGCGATTATATCCTTGTTCAAATTCCTGGTTATAAACACTCTTTCTGTCAGCCAGTCAGAGCGTATAATCAGACATAAGAACATGAGAACATAAGAAATTGGGATACTGCAGGAGGCCGACTTGCCCATACAGGGCAGATCCCTTTCACACCCATCCCAGCACTTCCATGTGCCTATCCAACTTCGTCTTGAAGCTCCCTAGCGTCCCCGATCCTACTATAGCACTCGGTAGCCTATTCCACATATCCACAACTCTATCCCAAACCGGTGCTTGCCTATATCCTTTCTGAATCGGAATTTATCTAATTTAAAGCCATTTGTTCTAGTTATTTCGTTATTACTGAGCTTCAGAACATCTTCCATTTTACCCTTGTTAATCCCACTTACCCACTTGTACACCTCTATCATATCTCCCCTAACTCTACGCCTCTCTAATGAATGTAAGACTAAGCTTTTCAGTCTTTCTTCATATGGAAGGTTTCTAATATTATGGATAATTTTTGTCATTCTTCTTTGTACTCTCTCCAAAGAATCTATGTCCATTCTATAATAAGGACACCAGAACTGAACCGCATAATCCATGTGTGGCCTCACTAATGCTAGGTAAAGTTTCAAGATAACGTCAGCAGGTCTGTTACTCACAGACCTAGATATGAACCCAAGAATCCTGTTTGCCTTGTTGCGAACGCTAATACATTGTTTTCTAGGTTTCAAGTCGTTGCTAACAAATACACCTAGATCTTTTTCACAACTGAGTTTTCTATTTCCGTGTTACCTAGTTTATACTTAACGTTTGTATTCGTCTTCCCTATCTGTAGTACCTTGCATTTATCAGTATTAAAATTCATTTGCCAGTCTACTGACCACTCATGTAAGGTATCTAGATCTCTTTGAAGGTGTTCAAAGTCACTGTCTGAATTTATCACTCTCCCCATTTTGGTATCATCTGCAAATTTACTAATCCTACTAGACTTTAACGAGTTTTAATAGGACTGATTCATATGAAACTAATTACCTCCAATTTCTACCTGAAAAAGATCGTGTATATTTTAATCTGAAATTTTAAGTTCAGTTACATCAAAAGCTTCCTCGTTAACAAGACGGTGATGTAGAAGTGTAATGTAGGAAGTTGTATCATGTATGTAGGTGTGTCAGTAGGTGTTGTGTTGGTGTGGTTATATGTGGGGTGAGTTAATATAAATGTTGGAGATATTATTAAGTAGGGAGCGGGAAGGCGAGTTGGTTGACCCAACGATCGGGTCCTGATGGTCACCAGGTCAACACTTTATTTCTTCATCTTCCTTTATTTTGTAGATAAAACTCAGTATGGAAGGAATGTTATGTGTATTAGTATTAAGACAATGTGTGGATGTGTGTCACCGGTAAGTAATAAAAATCTTCTTACTTTTATCAACGAAACGCAATATAAATGTTATGAATCTTAGGTAAAACTTGGTTTACGTTATAAGCTGGACAGAGGAGGTAGAAAATACTAACTTAATTCACAAACTATTCTGATGACGTATTATAATTATTGATAGATTTAATTAGAGGATTGAACACGTCAATAATATTTATAGGAGATGGTCTTGTTAACGAGGAAGCTTTTGATGTAACTGAACTGATAATTTCAGATTAAAATATACAAAATTTTTTCAGGTAGAAATTAGAAGTAGTTAGTTTCATATGAATCAGTCCTATTATAACTCGTTAAAGTCTATTTTTAATCGACACTGACTGGAAATACAATAATTTCAAAGTACTCATTACTTTAAAGTCAGGTGAGGTGTATAATTAACGAGATAATTGATAACACCATTAGTCTGATTATACGCTCTGACTGGCTGACAGAAAGAGTGTTTATAACCATGAATTTGAACATTGATATAATCGCTTCACCAGACACCTGAAGATACAGGTACGAGACACAACACCTGTCTTATGGTCCCCAACAGGTGACCACCCGACGAGTCTTAGTATCATTAGACCATTGTTTCAGGTGTGTGTGTTACCTGACGTTAATATCATCTACTGACCACATACATCCATTTATTTTATTGTTGATAACTAGTGTCTGAATTAATCTAGGCTACGAACTTAACTCCTTGAGTACGATGACTTATCACTTGAGTACGAGGATTTTTTCTTCAAGACTTCAAGGGGTTAAGTCACTGTAATCAAAGGGATGCGATAGAACTTGAAAGGTTAAGTCATCGTAGTCAAGGGATTAACCCATTGTATTCAAGAGGTTTAGTTATCGTATTCGTGTTACTGTAAAACCTCTAAATAACGGACTACAGGGAGAGGAAAGTCACGTTATATCGAGGGTATATTTGATGTGAAATCTTCATCTAATGGATTATATGGAAAGAGAAGTCCGCTATCTGGAAGTTCTACTGTCTATGAAAGTAAAACTAAACAAAGATGGAAGTGTGGAAGTTAAAAAGTAACACTAATAAGAAGATGTTGGTATTTGGAAGAGTCTCTGTGTATGGTTCATGGGGATTACTGGGATGGTTCAGGGGGATAACTGGGATGGTTCAGGGGGATAACTGTTATGGTTCAAGGGGGACAACTGGGATGGTTCAGGGGGATAACTGGGATGGTTCAGGGGGATAACTGGGATGGTTCAGGGGGATAACTGATGGTTCAGGGGGATGGTTCAGGGGGATAACTGGGATGGTTCAGGGGGATAACTGGGATGGTTCAGGGGATAACTGATGGATAACTGGGATGGTTCAGGGGATAACTGGGGGATAACTGGTGGTTAGGGGATAACTGATGGTTCAGGGGATAACTGGTCCAGGGGATAACTGGGATGGTTCAGGGGGATAACTGGGATGGTTCAGGGGGGGATAGGGGATAACTGGGATGGTTCAGGGGATAACTGGGATGGTTCAGGGATAACTGGATGGTCTAGACTGATGGTCTAGGGGGGATAGGGGGATAACTGGGATGGTTCAGGGGATAACTGGGATGGTTCAGGGGATAACTGGGATGGTTCAGGGGATAACTGGATGGTTCAGGGATAACTGGGGGATAACTGGATGGTCAGGGGGATAACTGGATGGTTCAGGGGATAACTGATGGTTCAGGGGGATAACTGGGATGGTTCAGGGGATAACTGGGATGGTTCAGGGGATAACTGGGATGGTTCAGGGGATAACTGGGATGGTTCAGGGGGATAAATGGATGGTTCAGGGGGATGGAGGATAACTGAGGTTCAGGGGGATAACTGGGATGGTTCAGGGGGATAACTGGGATGGTTCAGGGGGATAACTGTTATGGTTCAAGGGGGACAACTGGGATAACTTAAAGGAACGATTCTTGCACGTCTTATAATGGAAGGCCAACCTGCTAAGTCTTACTGGAGTTGGAAGGACTGAAAAAAAAACAGTTTAAGTCTGTAAGAAAAATATTTGGTCTAAAAGTCCATTAAGAGTCGAAATGAATAAAACTCAAATAGGTTAAAGACTGGTAAGGAAGATTTATGATAAAGGAAGGAAAATGAGAGGAAAACAGAGAATAAACTGCTCAAATACGTGGAATAGTAAGATCACGGGGTAACGCATTAGTTTATATTAAAGCAGTGAGTGTTAGCCGTTTCGTATATGAGAGTGTTGGTATGAAAGAACCTAAAGATGCAGTGTAAATTGCTTTGAAACATAATATGGATGTTGATTATTCACTTAATTTGTGTTTAATTTAGACACACGTGACAGTATATGTATAAAGTATGTTTATTTAGTGTTTCCCCGTAAAAAAAGAGTATAAATAAAAATATCAGCGCAACGGTTTTAAATTAGACGAATTTAGATTTAGGCGCAAAATAGGTAAACACTGGTTTGGAAACAGAGTAGTGGATGAATGGAACAAGTTACCAAATATCATCATTAACTCGAATACGCTGGATAGTTTCAAACATAGGTTGGATGCTTTTATGAGCAATAGGGGTTGGGTGTAAATGGGACTGCCCAGTATGGGCCAATAGGCCCGCTGCAGTTTCCTCCATTCTTACGTTCTTATGTTCTTATGTATACCCATCAACCTGTTACACCCTCAACCAATCAGGGCCGCTTAACCCACCAACCTGTTACACCCTCAACCAACCAGGGCCGCTTAACCCACCAACCTGTTACACCCTCAACCAATTAGGGTCACGTATACCCACCAACCTGTTACACCCTCAACCAATCAGGGTCACGTATACCCACCAACCTGTTACACCCTCAACCAATCAGTGTCACGTATACCCACCAACCTGTTACACCCTCAACAACCAGGGGCGCTTAACCCACCAACCTGTTACACCCTCAACCAATCAGTGTCACGTATACCCACCAACCTGTTACACCCTCAACCAACCAGGGGCGCTTAACCCACCAACCTGTTACACCCTCAACCAATCAGGGTCACGTATACCAACCAACCTGTTACACCCTCAACCAATCAGGACCCGGCATACCCACCAGTCTCAACAAAATGTCGAGAGCCTAATGAACATGTTAACACAAGTCCCGCTGAACCAAACACGACCGTCCTTACGTTCTGTCCGTCTACTCTCCACAACCACTTGGATATAGTCGTGTTTACGTTATAAGCTGGACAGAGGAGGCAGAAAATACTAACTTAATTCACAAACTATTGTTGATGTATTATAATATACCCTCGATATAATGGACTTTCCTCTCCCTGTAGTCCGTTATTTAGAGGTTTTACAGTAACACGCTCATCCACAACTTCCAGCTCGTCTCCGTTCATCCTGTCATCATACATAGTCCTCTTTCAAACACACACAATTGACTCATACTAAGTGACTTTTAGTACATCTATAATGTTTTCTTCGTCAAAATGCAGACTCAGATAACATCAGATGTAGCGGATCACCTGAAGGTTAGACACCAACTTATTTCACCTGTAACGCTACCTGAGGGGTTAGGGTAGGGTAGGGTAGGGTAGGGTAGGGTAGGGTAGGGTAGGGTAGGGTAGGGTAGGGTAGGGTAGGGTAGGGTAGCATAAGTTAGGGTAGGGTAGAATAAGCTAGATTAGGGAAGGTTACGTTAGTGTTTTTAATCTTCAGATGAAATGAGCTGGAGTGTCTAATCTTCAGGTGATCTCCGAACTCGGCTAACAGTAGATGTGATAACTCCTGTAAACTAACTGTATGTATCTCCTTGTCTCAGTTATCTTCTCCAGTCACTCATATTAACCTTCGCGTCTTGTGTAGTCCCATCCAGAATGAGAACAAGTCACCAATTTAACATAACAAACTCCTAACAGTACTGACTTGACAACCATTCAACACACTTCCTCTTACAAGGTCAACACTCACCCACACGGCCTTTTATCATGTCTTGTTACCTTATTTTTCCCCGGTTTCATAATATTATATACATCCTCATTTTATTTGACCTTTTACCTACGATCTCTAAGTGAATGTATGTCTCATAGGTGCAGTTGGGTACAAAATGGGGCAAAATTGTCGGCACTGCACATTGATATAATTGGGAGTGCCGTGGAATGAACCAGGACCACTCATAACAAAAAGCGAGAGATGTATTCACTCGGCCGCCGCAGTCTCTAATCAATCAGTACATCCTGTTCGTCGCTGTTCCCCCACGAATAATTGGTTATGGTGTGAATCTTTCAGGATGATTCAGTAGACAACCATCTACGATTCCTCCTGCAACTAAAAAGACCTACTTCTTCAATAATCCTTACACCCGTTATTTACTATCCTCATCCTTGTATAAATGTGTAATAAATGTCATTGCCTTATCCTCTGGTATATTTTTTTTTTCACATTCATTCTGGTTTTCTCATTTTTAATCACTTTTCTCGCCATAACATCAGCATTTTCTCATGTAGTTAAACACAAACCAAAAAAAGTATCTTTACAGGTTGATCCGATGGATTTCAATATGAACACTGTGACTCCTGTTGCCTCGGTAGGGTTATCAAAATCCATCGTCCATTTTGTCATATTGTCTAACACAAAACCATAAAGATACTATTTTGATTGTGTGTACCATATCTTGAGTGCTTTATCCTATGTCTTATTTCCTGTATTGTAATGTTTTCTCTTTTATTATTCCTGATCGAATCTCTCCTGACATCAAGTCCCTTTGTACCCAACTCTATACTAGGTCTCTTGTCTCTTTCATCTCCATTAAATCGCGTTGATATTCTCCATGTCTCTCTATCTTGCTCATCTTTCATCAGTATCTTCCGCTCCCTGTTTAAAACTCCTCTTCTCCTCACCCATCCATCTCTCTCTCTTGTTCTTTATCTCCTTCCAGTTTCCCATTTGCCCTAAGTCTTCATTCATCCTCTTGCCAAAATCCTCATCCACTCTTCATCACTCTTACCAACTTCGTAACTTTCTTTCTTGAGACCTTATAGCGTTCATTCTCTCCTGAAAGACAGACGGGTTAATGGTTAAGTTAAAGCACATTGGTTATTAAAACTTCGGTACACAAGGATGTAGTGTTTCCGGCACTGAACTCGACCGTCTTCACTTCGCCAATTGGAAACTTAAGATACCAACTTACAGCTGGCAGTCGGGTGAGCTGGGGGCGCCCTCTGGCACTTTCCTCAGGCAAATGTAAACAATGTCTTCATACATGTTCTCAATCCACCATTCTCTTCTTTTATTTCTATATCTAATCGTAACACTCCCATCACCTCATGAACACAAACAACACAACAATTCCTTACCAAACTATATACAAGAATGGTTGTATATCACATGACCCTAACCTGCCTCCATCATAGAGTCCAACAGATGAGTAACAGTCCCACATGAGTAACTTTTAATCACATTTACATACTCGGGGTTCCTCTTATATTAACATCGCCAATAATCTTTACAATAGTCTATTTCCCGTAGTTAAAAGTCTCCATTGTTCTCACCCAAATGTATCTTATGATTTCTATACTTTCATCCTATTTATTTTTCAACTCTAATATTACATTTTTTGTTTTATGAATTTTTTCCAACTTTTAATCTTCTTGTGGTCTTTTGCTCCCAGACGCTGTGCCACGTCACCTTCCAACGCGTGATCAGACGAGCCTCCACCCAACCCTCTCATCGATCTTATATCCTCTGCGGGTTATGTAATTAGTTCATTAGTGACGTGGTTGGCTAGGATTCTATCACTGCTCGTGTTAAGTATTAGAGGACCGTGGTTCGAGGATCTTCACTGGGATAGGTAAGGTGGTTCGTTAGTGGCTGGTGGTGGAAGTACTCCATCCTTCCTCTCTCTCATGTGTGTGTGTGTCTGTAGACATATACTAGTCGCTACAGCTGTTCATCCTCACATTACAAACCTGAAATATGTTCATCGTCACAACTGGTTAGCCCTTTAAATTCACATGTTGTATGACTTGCGTGTTCTCTCTCTCTTTCTCTCTCTGTCTCAGGTCTAAGCTATTTTTAACAACCACAAATTCTTAAATGGAAGAAAATGCATTAGATAAATAAATTATTAATATATAAATGATAAGTGAAAGAATGTGATTGGGGGGGGGGGCAACAGTTCCTCTCTGACGCTGTTTGTTGAATTACTGAAGAAAACCATAATGACGTAAGTATACGAGGATGGCCGGCCCAAGGGCCACCTAGGCGTGAATTTGTTTAAGGTGTAGAAGCTGTCGCCAACACAACAACCACACCATAAGTTAACGGGCTGCATGACCCAGTGTCAAGGAATAGTCCAAGAAGACCGGACAACTCGTCAACTGCACTGGCTAACCATTACCCTGGAATACGATCCGCAAATCGATTAACATCCAGGTTCCCAATTGCTGCTTGATAGACAGAGGCAAATGGCTTAAAGAAACTTGCCCATAGTTTCGCCCTGCCCAAGGATCGAACTCGGTTCCACTCGCGTGTGAGGCGAACATGCTGACCTTCACACCACATACATACATAGTATACTACTGTATATAAATTCACCTCAGCAAGTAATTGTGTACTGATTGAGTGATCTAATTATAAGATTAATACAAATTAATCAACATTAATTTTGATATCATTTAGATAAAAGATTTACACTTTTCACAAATTAATTAGGTCGTTTGATTACTATTTAATTAAAATTCACTTATAGGATTCCAAAAATAATTGCATCATAATTGAATTTGTTATTAGCATGTGATGTGATAAAAGAAAAAGGCCTTGACATTATTACCAGGAGTGTCAAAGTGAGCGAACAATAGAGGGGAGAACGTGTGTCTCTTCCTGGAGAGAGAGAGAGAGAGAGAGAGAGAGAGAGAGATTTATTACCGCTATTAGATTATCTGTCAGCATCTGTCGACAATATTCGGGGATGACTAATTTTTATGTATGATGAATTTGTGATGTTACTTTATATATTATTTTTTATATTGTTGACAAAGTAAGATACAGGGAGCTGCTAGGTTAGGTTAGGTTAATTTTATGGTGAAATAAACTGGGAACAAGACTTTCTCTAATGCTAAACGCAAACCTAACATAACCTAATCTAACTTAATCCAGCCCTGCAGGTGACGCAATTAGTCAACCTAACCTAACCTGGTCTAATCTAACCTAACCTAAGCCTCTGTAGTGTTAGGGAGTTTAAGTAGATAATGAGGGATTGAGTTTGAGTAAGCTGCTGATTGGGCAACTGTATATGACGTAAGAACAAATGAGAAGATGATTGGTTCATAAAGGATTGCGTTACAGCCGATGAGACAGGGAATGGCTCACGAATGCTTACGTCACAGCAAGATAGAGAACTATTGGCTTACCACAGATTACGTCATAAAAAGGTGAAACGGGAACTGGCTGACTACAGGACACGTCAGAGCAAATGACAACTGACTCAACAGATCAAGTCAGGGCAAGAGAGAAGATGATTGGTTGCCTACATATTACGTCACAGTAATAGAAGACGGAGACTGGCTGACTATAAGCGTTTATTGTAAGGCGTTTTAAGATGCACGGAATAGCTAACGAGTTTACTTTCCCAAACTGTCATTAAAAAATACGACATTGTACCGCGTCTTTGGAATAACTTGTACAACACAGTCTTCAGAAAACAATAAAATTAGGAGAACTGTTATTTGGACACAATACGGAAAGAAATAGAGAATAAAATATATAGAAAATTATGGAAAAAAAGACAAATAAAAGGAAAAAAGTCAATAAGTCAACAATGAAAAAGAATAACACAAAAACTCTGGCCCGTTGTAAAGGGAATCTCTCCAGGACTCCAGAACCACACGAGACTAGTGCAGCTGTACGCTTCTTCTCTCGCGGCTGTGTTGGCATATTTGACACGCAATACGACGAATTTCAGGTTCGTTTAAGTCTTAACTTTTGCACTTACAGAACTGTAATCAACTTGTTCACTCTTATTTAAAGTATCTTATTAAAGTTTTCATCATATTTGAGTAATTATCAATATTGTTACACCAAAGTCACCAACTACCGTATATAGAAATATTTTTATTATTAAATAGCAATTTTTTATTGCCTTACATGCCCCCAACTCTTCAATATTAATCAAAATATTCTCCATAAGCGGCCATAATCCGCGTATTTTTAGTGGGAGAAACTCGCTGTTTGGCTGTTAGCTATTCAGGCGCCTCTGCCCGCTGCAAACGCTAACGCCTGATCGAGGTCTTAGCTTTTCCCTCTGAAGGTGTCATGAGCAGAAGTCAGCAGCAGCGTCTGCGCAGACAGAATAGCTAACGCGTTAGCTATTCCGTGTACCTGAAACGCCTTCCAATAACCACCCTATACATTAACTCACAGCAGGAAAAACGGGGATTGGTGGAGTTTATATTACGACGCACCAGAAAAAACGGTGACCGGCTTACTTCACAACAAGAGAGACAGGAAGTGCCTGACTTTATATTACGCCACAGCAGGAGAGATGTGAGATTAGCTGATTATAAAATAAGAACAAAAGAAAATAAGGAGTCTGCAATAGGCCGGTTGGCCTGTGCATGGCAGCTCCTGTCGAGAGTTACTACCACTCTCTATCATCCATGAATCTATCTAGCCTCCTTTTGAAACTTTCCAGAGTTCCCGCACTTACTACAAAGTTGCTAAGCTTGTTCCACTCGTCCACCACCCTATTTGTGAACCAGTTTCTTCCTATCTCCCTCCTAAACCTAAACTTATCCAACTTGAATCCGTTGCTCCGAGTCCTATCCTGCTCGGATATTATAAGAACTTTATCTATATCCCCTTTATTGATTCCTTTCACCCACTTAAATACTTCTATCATATCTCCCCGCACCCTTCGTCTTTCTAGGGAATGCAAGTTAAGTTTCTTTAACCTATCCTGATATGGAAGGTTTCTAAGTCCCGGAATCATTTTTGTCATTCTTCGCTGCACCGAATTTAGTGAATTTATATCCATTCTATAATAGGGTCACCAGAACTGAACCGCATAATCGAGGTGCGGCCTGACTAGCGCAAGATATAGTTGCAATAAGACCTCTGCACTCTTGTTACTTACACTTCTAGATATAAAACCCAATACTCTGTTTGCCTTATTTCGAACATTAACGCACTGTTTTCTAGGCCGTAGGTCCGGGCTTACAAGTACCCCTAGGTCTCCTTCACAAGTCGACTTCTCTAGGTTGATGTTGTTAAGGCTGTATACATTATAAGTATTTGTTCTTCCAATATTAAGTACGCTGCACTTGCTGGTGTTGAATTTCATTTGCCATTTTTCAGACCACCCCTGCAGTTTATTTAGATCCTCCTGTAAGGCAAGAGAGACGTAGGATTGGCTGACGCTATATTACGTCAGAGAAGGAGAGACAGGAGTGTCCATTAGCGCCGCGCCTTATACCGAGAAGCTGAAGTTCCCGTTATTGACAGTGTTGGAGTACTAGTTGGCCTCTTGGGTTTGTTTTTACTTTCAGCTTTTTACGGTGTTTGACTTTGTGTGTGTGTGTGTGAGAGAGAGAGAGAGAGAGAGAGAGAGAGAGAGAGAGAGAGAGAGAGAGAGAGACACAATAATCACGTCTTGGTGTCGAAGGAGTTAAAAGTTTTGTCTCCCTGAAGAACACAACACGACCTTCAAACACCAAAACATTCACCTCATCCTAGAGTGACCTTAAACATGACACACACACACACACACACACACACACACACACACACAGAGTGAGGAAGTCAAATAAACAAAACAACTGCTTTCTTAAGATAGTTGAGAAGAATTAAACAAATATATAAAATCGTCGCTCAAACCTGAATTTCGGCAAAGCTAACTGTTGACAGCAATATCCTATCACTAACTAGACCTGACCTGACCTGACCTAACCTAACCTAACTGCTGACAACAATTTCCTAACACTAACTAGACCTGACCTGACCAGACCTGACCTAACCATACTGCTGACAACAATTTCCTAACACTAACTAGATCTGACCTAACCTAACTGCTGACGACAATTTCCTAACACTAACTAGACCTGACCTGACCTAACCTAACCTAACCGCTGACGACAATTTCCTAACACTAACTAGACCTGACCTGACCTGACCTGACCTGACATGACCTGACCTGACCTATACTGCTGACAAAAATTTTCTAACACTAACTAGACCTGACCTGACCTGACCTGACCTAACCTAACCTAACCGCTGACGACAATTTCCTAACACTAACCTAACCTAACACTAACTAGACTCCTGGTTAAATGAAGTCCTCGTGTAGTGTTCCAGGCTATTGTCTTTAATGGGCTCTCCGTGCGGTGCGGCGGCCAGCCCACGCTCACAGGGGCCCTTGTGTTCACTTAATACTTGTTACTGGGACAAAACACGAAGCTAATATATACTCTTTAAGTATTTGCTCTTAAAACACACACACACACACACACACACACACACACACACACACACACACACACACACACACACACACACACGCACACACACACATTGAAATTAAGCTCTATTTGAATTCTAGATATTCTTAAAATGAAAAAAAAATATTGGCCTCTCATTATAGAAAGAGTTTGAAGGAAGATTTATATCCTGCCCAAAATACATAAATTTTAAATAATATTTACTTCAATAAATATTCTACTAACATTCCTTTATATCATTAACATTATAAACTTTATTCATTATTTTCTACATTATTTTCTACACTCAACATTATACTTCTCCTCCAGTTAATAATTATACATCTGTAACTTCTTATTTAACGACCATTTTTTTTAGGTAAAATTATAGTCTCGATCATGAACCAAGCTTAACCTAACCTAATCATAACCTAACCATAACCTAACCTAATCTAATCTAACCTTCACCTAACCCAACGTAATCTAACCTATCCATAACGTAATCTAACTTAACCTAAAATTCGCTGCATAACCGAAACGATAATAATACAGACTTCCATTTCAGTTGATGTTCTCTCTCTCTCTCTCTCTCTCTCTCTCTCTCTTTCTCTCAGCCATTTCCTGTCCCTCTGTCTATTAATGCGTCTTTCTGGTTACGTCTATCCACGTGTCAGTAAGTCTATTTGTCTATCCCTATGTCTCTCTGTCCATGTGTCATCTGTCCATCGATCTGTCCCCCTGTCTATCCATCTGTCCTTCTGTCTATCCACCAATCACTTTTTAACTGTATGTATGTATGTATGTATGTATGTATGTATGTATGTATAGTCACTTTTTTACCTCTCAAAGTCTTCAGTAACAGATAAATCCACATTCACTGTCAATAAAGGAGGGGAACTAAGTCAACATTGTAAGTATTATAAAGTGGAAAAATCATTCACTGAAAAGCTACGAAAAATCAGAAAAACTTAACCATGAAAAGTAGATAAAATCCCCATCACTTGAACCTGGGATTTATTACACACAGGTTCCTTAACACGAGTTAGTAAACATTAACGATTCATTTATGTAATTCTAATAAAAGTCGTCAGAAAATACCACAGTGAGTTCCCAAACGAGAAAGAATATGACCTGACCGGAGAATTGGCAGTATTTTTTTATGAGGGGAGCAGCAGAGCACTAAATTGTCTTTGTCTCGACAGTATTTCAGCCTTTGTGTCGAGTCCTCAGTGCTTCAGAAAGTTATATGAATTACGAGAGCGTCTTGGGTCTTCACTTCATGATGCTCCTCATATTCGTCTCAGGGTAAAAAAGAAAAAATTAAGTCGTTTTTTCTGTCGTTATTACATCAACTGTGTAATTAATTGTAGGTTATTTGAATAATGAAATAATAATCCAGGAAACTTCTCAAATTAAATTGTTAAAAGTTCTTTAATAATTGTGTCAAATGTCAACTTTTCATGAATTATTAAAGTGTTACAGGAAACTCAATTTCAAATGTGAAAAAAAAAAACATTACGATTCATCCCCATAAGAAAAAACTTATTGTATTTTGCATTACATAATTTAGTAATATATAAAACGCATCTAGTTAATAAATATACAAATTTAAGAGGAAGACAAATTTGTAGATGTTAAACCCGTTATTCATATGTTTTCATGCAAACCGTAAAGACACAGACAATATTGGAAAAAAACCAATCCACCTTTGAGAAATTCGAATTTTATAGATTAATGTTTACAAACTCGCTTGTCATGTGTGGCCTGACGTCACCACGGGGTATAATGCCTGACGTGTATAATTCACCTTATAGTTAACTCGTGGTCTATAACTCAACTTCCATCTGTTAAAGATAATCGTACAGCAGCTACCTGAACTAATAACACTCACATAAATAATTTTAATAAGTTACAGTAATTAATTTATTATATCTTATCAGCATAAGTGTTGAGCGAATACGTCTTGGGGCTATGTTTTTTTGTTTTTTTTTTGCCGTGGACAGCAGGTAAGTTACTGTGTACCCCGTACTCACGTAAGGTGTAGAGCAAAAATGATTAAAGAGCATAGGCCTCAAAAGGTGTTTATAGGACCACAGTGGTCAGGATATTGTGGTGTTGGATGTTACAGAATGTTTCCAGTACTACAGTGTTTGTTTAGTTCTGTACACGGGAGTTACTAGGTGTGAAATGTGGATACAGCTTCAGTAAGAGTATATCGGCTATCTTGCCATCAGACAAAGTGCTGTTCAATTGCCTTCACAGTATGCTTGTATCCGTCCCTTAAAGTAAAAAGTTATATTTCTTCAGTCTAAGACTTAGTGTTGGAGTGTGTGGCCATATGTCTGGCCGTACACTTTATCCTTAGTTTTGTTTACATCTGCATGAGGAACATACTGCCAGAGGTACTTATATCCTAATCTTAGTCTAGCGGTTACAACTTCTTTTAATCTACAGTAGTGATCTTGTTGCTCCCTATACATGTTTCAGTTGTTACATCTCATCATGGTAAACAATGGACTGACTAGTGGGTGTTTGCACTTGTCAACTGGCGTCAAATTCATCTGAGAGTTCTTTTCTGACTACAGTTTTTAAGGTTCTGTTTGACAGTCCTAGATTGTGCTCAACATTATCCTCTGTTAGACGCGGGTTTCGCTAGCGAGCGGAGCGGACCTGGGTTCGATCCCCGGGCAGGGCAAGGTTCTTTACGCCATTTGCCTCTGTCTACCCAGCAATATATGGGAACCTGGATGTTAATCGATTTGCGAATCGTGTTCCGGGGTAATGGTTACCCAGTGCAGTTGGCAAGTTGTCCGGTCTTCTCGGACTATTCATTGACAATGGATCATGCAAAACGTTATATTAGGGTGTGGTTGTTGTGTAGGGGACAGCTTCTACACCTTAAACAAATTCACGCCTAGGTGGCCCTAGGGCCAGACATCCTCATTACACGAGGGGCAACTATTATGTGTGAGGTAATCCAATATTAAGATGGCGGCACACTGGGCTCTTTCCTCCAAACATGTTGCCCGTTTTGCTGGCCTCTGGCCTAAACGCCCAGCAACAGCAGAATTTCTGCTGTTGCGAGAAATGGACAACGGTTTGGCGGGGATTTTTGCTGGCCGGATTAGTGTTTAAATGAGCTTCATATAATTTTCAGTAAAATTTTAAATTAATCATGAAACAATAATATTTTTAAATATGACACTTAAGAGGTGACATATTTATATTTATCCGTCACTTTAAATATTCTTTGGTATTATTAAAGCATCACTCAGGGTCTTCTTTGACCAGCCAGCCGCCTCCACTTTTAAAGAAAGTTCACAACAGACCCATTGTCTTTTCTTTAGTTTTTGCAGATGCCTCACTTGCTTCAGCAAGGCCTCGTCTAGACGCTTTGCCGTTGTTTTTCATTGCGTTGGGCAGACGTGCCAACAAAAAACCCAGTGTGACGCAAAACGTCTCTTTGTTTTGCTGACTGGACCATGTTTGCCCGACATGTTGGGAGGAAAGTGCCCAGTGTACTGCGGCCTTTATACGTCTGATTTTTGTTGGAACAAACTACTGAGTACAGCCAAACTTGTCTATATATCGCTCACTTATTTAGTATTGCTATAAACAGACGAATTTAAAAAACGATTTACATCAATTCACCAGAATTAAATCACCCCCCCCCCCCCGGCCCATTAATATTAAATGGACTACAAAAACGTTTCAGGTGAAAATCCCACAAAAACAAACCATTAATAAAGCCGTAAGACTCACCTACAGCATCATCACAAACAACCACACCAACAGTAGCCTCACCCCAGCATATTTCACCTGATAATTAAACGCCCTAAAGCTAAACCAACCTAACCCCCAGGTAACACCACCAGGTAACATTAGGGAGTTTAATCAACAGGTAAAAACAAATGTGGAGAGGCTAATCTTCAGGTGATCCAAAAATACCATCATCGACATTAAGAGGTTCCAGTAGTATAACCTCTGTACGTGACACGAGCACCGTCTAACTAACGACCCTTCAACTGTGTTCTTGACCTGTAAAGTCAGACTCAAATCTAGTCATCTACATGTGACCTCGTGATGACGTAATATACTATAGTGGAGTTACGCTCTTATATTATTATATCTAGTGTTAAATTGTATATAATAAAAAACTTGACGGACACCTGTACACTCACCTCCACTACCAGACGGACACCTGTACACTCACCTCCTCTACCAGACGGACACCTGTACACTCACCTCCACTACCAGACGGACACCTGTACACTCACCTCCACTACCAGACGGACACCTGTACACTCACCTCCACTACCAGACGGACACCTGTACACTCACCTCCACTACCAGACGGACACCTGTACACTCACCTCCACTACCAGACGGACACCTGTACACTCTGACACTCCACACTGTACACACTCCTCACCAGACGGACACCTGTACACTCACCACCTGTACACTCACCTCCACTACTAGACGGACACCTGTACACTCACCTCCACTACCAGGCAGACACCTGTACACACTCCCACCAGACACCTGTACACTCACCACACTACCAGACAGACACCTGTACACTCACCTCACTCACACCAGACAGACACCTGTACACTCACCTCCACTACCAGACGGACACCTGTACACTCACCTCCACTACCAGACGGACACCTGTACACTCACCTCCACTACCAGACGACACCTGTACACTCACCTCTCACCAGACGGACACCTGTACACTCACCTCCACTACCAGACACCTGTACACTCTGACGGACACCTGTACACTCACCTCACCAGACAGACACCTGTACACTCCACTCACCACAGACGGACACCTGTACACCCCTCCACTACCAGGCAGACACCTGTACACTCACCTCCACTACCAGACGGACACCTGTACACTCACCTCCACTACCAGACGGACACCTGTACACTCACCTCCTCTACCAGACAGACACCTGTACACTGACACTCACCTCCACTACCAGACGGACACCTGTACACTCACCTCCACTACCAGACGGACACCTGTACACCTCCTCTATCAGACGACACCTGTACACTCACCTCCACTACTAGACGGACACCTGTACACTCACCTCCACTACCAGGCGGACACCTGTACACTCACTACCAGACGGACACCTGTACACCTCCTCACCACAGACGGACACCTGTACACTCATCTCTCTACCAGACGGACACCTGTACACTCACCTCCCCCAGACGGACACCTGTACAGACGACACCTGTACACTCACCTCCACTACAGACGGACACCTGTACACCACCAGACACACCTGTACACCTCCACTACTGCACTCACCTCCACTACCAGACGGACACCTGCACCTCACCTCCTCTACCAGACGGACACCTGTACACTCACCTCCACTACTACACTCACCTACCAGACGGACACCTGTACACTCACCTCCTCTACCAGACAGACACCTGTACACTCACCTCCCACTACTAGACGGACACCTGCACACTCAGACCACACACTCACCTCCACACTACCAGGAGCAGACACCTGTACACTCCACCTCCACTACTAGGACAGACACCTGTACACTCTCCTCCCACTGTACACCTCCTCTACCTAGACACAGTACACCTGTGTACACTCACCTCCCTCTACCAGACAGACACCTGTACACTCACCTCCTCTACCAGACGGACACCTGTACACTCACCTCCTCCAGACGGACACCTGTACACTCACCTCCACTACCAGACAGACACCTGACCCCTGTACTCACCTCCTCACCTACCAGACGGACACCTGTACACTCACCTCCACTACCAGACGGACACCTGTACACTCACCTCCTCTACCAGACGGACACCTGACAGACACCTGTACACTCACCTCCTCTACCAGACGGACACCTGTACACTCCACCTCCTCTACCAGACGCACACCTGTACACTCACCTCCTCTACCAGACGGACACCTGTACACTCACCTCCACTACCAGACGGACACCTGTACACTCACCTCCACTACCAGACGGACACCTGTACACTCACCTCCACTACCAGACGGACACCTGTACACTCACTATTGTGTGTGTGTGTGTACCTCGACAAGATATTTAGGGAGGGTAATCAATCTGAAGGGAGGAGCACATTTCAAGACATTAGCATATGCTGATATAGGCCGCTTAGACTAAAATGTTGAAGACCTCCAAAATGTAATGGATAAATGGAAGACTAGTTATGACTCAGTATGTCTTTGAATTAATGAAACAGGTCATTAGTGTCATTAGTGTCATTAGTGTCATTAGTGAAGGCAGACATTGTACAGTCTCACCCAAAAGTTCGTTAACTCTCCCAGCCAGCTATTGCTGCACTGCCTGCTTCAGATGTTTGAAACTGTCTCAGTACCAACCAGAACACGAAACCGATACAAATGAATCCAAAGGTTCTAAGTAACAGACTCAAGTTCAAACATCTGAAGCAGGCAGTGCAGCAATAGCTGGCTGGGAGAGTTAACGAACTTTTGGGTGAGACTGTAAACAACAGGCCTTAGTGGCTCCTATGCTAAAGGATAAATATATTACGCTGGAAGTTAAGTTACTGATTTACAGCAGAAGTAGACTGCAGGTGATGACAACAATAACAATGAGTTGGGGAAAGACGAGAAGAAACCAAATTACAAATGAGGTGCTGAGGGAGTGTCTTAGTGTGGACATACGTAGGTTGAGGTGGCTTGATCAGGTGTAAAGAATGGCTGAGAACACGATGGTAGAACATGGACGACCGAGGAAACGATGGTGGGATGGTATACAGGGGAGAGACTCACCAAGTATAGGATGGAGAGACTTGAGGAGTATTGACGACGGGGAAGACGATGCTGCCACCTAACTTAGCTTAACTTAACTTAACCTAGCCTAACCTAGCTTAGCCTAACCTAGCTTAGCCTAACCTAACCTAGCCGAGCCTAAATTAACCTGTCCTACCCTAACCTTCACAATTACTTTCCAACTAAATCAAAAGCTCGAGCACCAGAACTTAATCTCTTCAGTGGGACAACTTAACTAAATACGGGAACTTGATCTCTGCAGCTGTGCATCGTAACCCCGTCAGTACTGCAGTTTATGTGGTCGATCTCGTGACGCGGTCTTCCAGCAGGACAGAGGAGGACGCCGGGTAAAGGGAAGTTATAGCGGCGTCTTCCACAAGCAAGAACTTTTATCGCTAAGTTTGTGGTGTATAATGTGACCAGGAGTAAAGCAGGACGACTAATTATTGTAGTCTCTGGTAATGCCAATTAGATATTAACAGTAGGTTTGTGGTTACACGGACGGACACAGACAGACAGACAGTAAAATATTGGCCTGTTAACCTCAACCCAAAATTATTATACACGGTACAAATATCAGTTCACTTAAACACCAATAACAACAGAGAGCCATGACCACAAATGGTTACCACTAGTCTATTAGCGTCTACCACACACACACACACACACACACACACACACACACACACACACACACACTAATGATGTTTTACCTTAAGACTAGCGACAAGGTCAGGAAGTATAAGCACAGGTAGTATACACAGACCCACCTTAGTACTTTAGTAAATAGTTTCGTGTGTTTGTGAAATGTTGAGCTAATCTAACACCGATATTCAATCTCATAAATGTTTACTTCCAGGTCACACTAAATTCAGTTGTTCTAAATTTATATGAATATTCAAATATTCAACAACCAAGTATTCAATTTAGGTTAGGTTAGGTTAGGTTAGCAGCTAACCTAACCTAACCTAACCGAACCTGACCTAACCTAACACTAACCTACCCCTAACCCCTCCAGGTTGTATCAGCTTGTTGAAGCATCAGGTGAAATAAGCTGGGGTGTCTAATTTTCATGTGATCCATTATTTTTAAAGATTGTTATCCATTACGTAATAATCTGTTCAGGCTTCACTTTCCGGTAAGCCAACATATAACTAATGAAAGCAAATTGAACCCGGTGGAACATTAATGCCTGCATGTTATCTGGTGTTCCATATGCTATCCGGTGTTCCTCCTCGGACAGATGTGTGGCAGGTCGGGAGTTCTAGTGCCAGGATAAGTTAACTTTTTTCTCTGGGGTTCTTAGTGTTTTGCCACCTTACCCTAACCTAACCTAACCTAACCTAACCTAACCTAACCTAACCTAACCTAACCTAACCTAACGTAACGTAACCTAACCTAATCTAGTAACCTAACCTAACCTAACCTAGTAACCTAACCTAATCTAGTAACCTAACCTAACTTAGTAACCTAACCTAACCTAACCTAAAACTCGAGGAAGACTGATGGGAACTTTGACCTCTTGAAATGACAGAATCCATAATTGGAAATAATGGTGTTTAGAGGATGTTGGACATAATGGTGTTTGAGGACGTTGGTCATAATGGTGTTAGAGGATGTTGGACATAATGGTGTTTAGAGGATGTTGGACATAATGGTGTTTGAGGACGTTGGTCATAATGGTGTTTGAGGATGTTGGACATAATGGTGTTTAGAGGATGTTGGACATAATGGTGTTTGAGGACGTTGGACATAATGGTGTTTAGTGGATGTTGGTCATAATGGTGTTTGAGGATGTTGGACATAATGGTGTTTAGAGGATGTTGGACATAATGGTGTTGAGAGGATGTTGGTCATAATGGTGTTTGAGGATGTTGGACATAATGGTGTTTAGAGGTTGTTGGACATAATGGTGTTTAGAGGGTGTTAGAGGATGTTGGTCATAATGGTGTTAGAGGATGTTGGTCATAACAGTGTTAAGGGGGTATTGGACATAATGGTGTTAGAGGATGTTGGACATAATGGTGTTAGAGGATGTTGGACATACTCTAGCGTTAATATGACCTTTTCTGACCTAATCTAACCTGACCTAACTCCCGCAGGATAAGATTCAGGTGGATAAACTCCAGATGAAATAAGCTGAAGTGTCTAATCTCCAGGTAACCATTTAATCATCGCACGAGAAGAGGCGATCAATTTCTTCAAAGCCAAGAAATTCTACTTACAGTACAATATATTATTACACACCATAGAAGCTTTTCCATGTGTCACTGAATAAATTTTTTCGTCAATGGATTTTTTTTTTTTTACCTTAAGACGAAAGTAAAATCTATTGTATCTGAAACTCTGATATGAGTTCTGACACTGACAAATTATCCCCACAGCTGCTCAGGAAGAAACACTGGAGTATATTGAAAAACTGACTTGAAATCTATAATAAAAGAAAAAAAAATACCATCCGTGTTCTATGGTCGAATTCTTTGTTGTTTTTTTTTTCTCGGGCAAGAGATTAGTGAAAGAAACGGCGAGAAGCGAGCGACAGACTTGAAACTTACGACAACAAATTATCACGTTAGTATCATCAAGGATTATTTGGCAATTTGAGCGGGCGGGAGGTGTGGGGAGGAGGTCGGTGTTTGCTGGGCGGAAGGCTCTTAAAGTTATAATTGGGGCAACTTGGTCATGGCTTGCCGCTCAATCACCAGCTTCCAGGGAGTCGCCAGGCCAACTTTGAGTTACTTGGTGCCGATGAGAGGAGCCATCCCACCTCACCCCCCCCCCTCTAACTATAATAATTATACTTTACAGGTTAACTACATGCTCATTTATTCAAGGATGGATACATTAAACATCTTTTATTTACGACCAATATTTTTTTTTTTGCAAGGAGCGGGAGAAAGATCGTTTCCTTAATTAGACCACAGGCGTCAGGAAATCACACAACAACAGGGAAACACAAACAAACAGACAAACAGAACAACTACGTGTTTCATGGGCACCTGGAGAGACGGGAGGGGAGAGAGGGGACACTACTCTCTGGACGGACGATGGACTGACTGAATAAGGGTAATAGTGAGGAAGGGACCGTCACTAAGCCTCCTGCCATCACGGGGTATTATTACATGACCACTCACACTAAGCACAAGCAGCAGTTAAATGGATAGAATTATATATGTGACAGAATCACTGGATATGTGGTACGATTAGGCAGGTATGTGGTAGAATTAGGTACGTATGCAGTTGAAGAAGGTATGCATGCATCTTAAAGATTCCCACATCCCATATGCCTTCCTCTCTATACCCCGGAGGAAGTGTCTCATGCACATGCTAATCGCGATACAGCATTACCCACTGGTTCTTGACTGAGTTCATAACGCAATTCCTCAATAGGCAGTCAATCTTTTCAATGAGGTAGGATTTACCTGATTGCATGAGTCTAAGGGCCCATTCACAATGAGGCTGGATCGGACATGTTCTGACGCAAATTGTCCGGAGACAGACGATATGCGACGCGACTCCGTGGTGGGTGTTATGATTTTATCAGCTTAGCTAATACCTGTTACACGTCTCCCTGTCCTTCTAGGGAGAGGGAAACTGTCTTTCTTCGAGGATAAATTTGCGTCAGTATATGTACAGTCACGGACATAAAATAGTAGACTCCGATCTGGAGTAATGTGATCATTGAATCTCTGAGCTTTTGAGTCTGAGGCTTCATAAACAAGTTACTCTGTTATCCAACAGATTGTGCGCTGCTCTGATTAATTTTGGTTTGTGTGTGTGTGTGTTTCAGCCGTCATCAACATAGACGTCTCGTACCAGCTTCGTGGACTGACCCGCCTTGATTCTCATGATCACAGATCGAACCAAGGTGATATGGAACATCTTTTGCCATATTTTATTTCTTCTTATTTATTATTACTACTTGCTATATTATACACACACACACACACATACACACACTCTACTAATACAGTACTAGTAATACTAACACTACTTTGCTGTCACTCGGAATCGAGTATTACGATCATCTAGCTATGATACAATGATATAAGTTATTAAGGATGTCACCTACATTGGTGAGTTTTGAGGTGACTAAAGAGGCCGATGCGGGACCGGCAGGTTCGTCCACAGATATCGCACGTGTTGAGGGCTACATCTTGTACGGGAGGGGCGGCAGCAGCGTCTTTCCAGCGTTGGCGCTTGTCTGCCTAGGTAGGCAGTCGGGCCAACTCAAAAGTACTAACACCTTCTTGTGAGGTGCTTCTCTAAGCGTTGGGTGGAGTAATCGTCTCCCCAGGTGAGGGTCGATTTGACACGTTTCAAGTTTATTAAGACTAGCTTTATACGGCGTTACGTTTACTATTCGTTAGGTGACTTTAAAGTAGCTGCTTTGGCGATCCACTGTCGTCCATGCAGGTAACATGGTCAGTCCAGCACAGGCTGTTCATGGATAATAGTAGCCTCGATGCTCCTACGGTTGGTGTAGCAAGAAGCCATTTCTTCTCTTGCCTTTCCAGCAAACTCGAGGACTGAACGTGAACTACGTTGTTGAAAGTTTTCAAATACCCTGAGGTGCCTCCTGAATGTGACCCATGTCTTGCTGCCGTATAGCAGGGTGGGGACGACCACTGCTCAATATACGTGCAACTTTGTAGATAATTTCAGCTCCCTACAGCTGAAGACACGGGTGCAGCGTCTGCCAAAGGCTTGAGATGCACATCTGATCTGTTGTTGAATCTTTTCATCGACGTCCGTGGTGGTGGACAGGTGGGAAGATATGGGTAACATTAGAGAGGGTAGTACCGTTAAGCTGGATGGATGGAGGTGTAGCTGAACCTGGGGCAGGCAGAAAGAGAATCCGAGTTTACACGTACATTCAGCTCTTGATGGAGGGACATACGCATCTGCAGTAGATGTTCAGGATCTCCTATAGGTCACACACACAC
>NW_024722158.1:9297826-9325647 GCF_018991925.1 Homarus americanus
CACACACACACACACACACACACACACACACACACACAGCAAACACACACACACGCTCACTGTGTATGTGTTGAGTACTGTATGTGTTGAGTACTGTGTGTGTTGGAGTACTGTGTGTGTTGGAATACTGTGTGTGTTGGAGTATCGTGTGTGTTGGACTACTGTGTGTGTTGGAGTACTGTGTGTGTTGGGAGTGCTGTGTGTTGGAGTACTGTGTGTGTTGGGTACTGTGTGTGATACTGTGTGTGTTGGGGTACTGTGTGTTGGAGTACTGTGTGTGTGTTGTGTGTGTGTTGGGGTACTGTGTGTGTTGGGGTACTGTGTGTTGGGGCATGTGTGTGAGTGTACCGTGTGATAATATATGTATAATAATAATAATAATAATAATTAACGGTTTATTGAAAGAGCTTGGCGGCAGAAGGCTGAAAATATACAGTTACATAATTGGGGAATAGGTTTCGAATTACAAATAATATACAAATAACATAGGAAGTATAAATAAGATATATAATAACTAGATGGGGAAAAGCTCAAACTACAGGGCATTTCAATATAGTGACAGTGAAGTACTATTTACTGGGAGTGAATACACTGGTTTATTACAAGTTATTGATAATTTTTACAATGGTTTGGACTGGGCTGTTCTTATAGCGATCAGTTCGTGCACGTATGGGCTGGATGCGGTTGTGGTGTCGAACAGCAATTCTCTGGGCTATTCTATTATCATTACTATTATCATTACCTAGTCTGAGTTGAGTATATTTATCTTTGGGACAGAAAGTACAGATCAAACATCTTCTTGGAATTCATTCGAGGTACTGGACTTGAAGCCTGTTCCCACCTTCAAGTAGCTCGAGTGGCTGTAGTGGGTCTTGGTGCATGTGATACAATCTTTACAGTGTCTAGATTATCAAGGAGACTAAGTATTAGGTTAGGTTAGGTTGGTTACGTTAGATTAATAAGGCTGAAGGTTGCATTATATCAGGTTAAGTTAGGTTAGGGTTTGTTTATTGAATAGTCAGCTGGTACAGTTCATCGACCCACAACAAGGCCTGGGGGACCAAAAAATATGAGTAAAAGAAATTAAAAATACAAGAAAAACTAAATCAATCTACAACACAAGATGCCGGAAAACCAGCTTTTTGAAGTGAGGCAGACCATTCCACAGTTTGGCTGTGTGAGGAAAAGGATGTTGTAACGGGTTATTCTCGTGTGACCGACATCCACAGAGGTGGGCACTGCGGTGCAAAACGTGTGTTACGAGCCCATAGCCTTGCCAGTGGTACACAGGATGCCAAATCTACCTAACATTACCCGTTAAAGTACCTGTAAGAGAGAGAATGAAGCAACTTTGTGGCGAAGAGAAAGGGAAGAAATATTGTCAACTAAAGGAGGAGAGTCAATAAGATGAAATGCCTTTGATTCCACCCTATCTAACAGTTGGACAGAAGAAGAGCCACCCCAGATATGAGGGCAGTACTCCATGTTAGTACGAAGGAATCCCGTATATACTTGAAGAAACTGCTCAGGAGGGAAGTAGCTATGGCATCTGTACAGCATTTCTAGCTTTCGGGAGGCAGCTTTAGCAATGTTGTGGATTAGTTTAGGTTCAATAAGGTTAAATTAGCTTATGTTAGACTAGGTTAGGTTAGGTTAGATTAGATTAGGTTAGATTAGATTAGGTTAGGTTAGATTAGATTAGGTTAGGTTAGATTAGATTAGGTTAGATTAGATTAGGTTACAGTAGTTAAGCTTAAATCAAGTTAGATTAAGTTAGGTTAATGTTTGGGTGGTTAATCATCAGGTGATCAATTGTTAGTTATAAGTTCAATAAGACAAGCAAGCAAACGACCTTAGACATTTCTACTTAGTCTTCCTCTATATTAAAGCTGAAGTCAGGAGTTATTTCGAATAAAAAAAATTATAATATCAATAAAAATAATAAGGTTACATCAAACGAGTTATGACCAGTGTGAGCCCCAGTGTGAGCGTCAATGTGAGTCGAGTGAGAGAGTATACAATGGGCCAGAGAACTGTCCTGTACACTACTGGAGGTACTGTACACTATTGTTCGTTTTGTTTCTCATAATGGTTAGGTTAGGTTAGGTTAGGTTACTGATACAGAGAGTAGTGTAGGGCTGCCCCCAACTCTCTCTACTTCTCTTCCTCCTCCCGTTTCCTCTTCCTTATCCTCCTCCTCCTTTTCCTCATCCTTGTCTTCGTCCTACTCTGTGTCCTCTTTCTCTTTCTGTTATCATCCTCCTATTCATTTTCTTTCTCGAATCTCTTATCCTATCCCTCCTTCTCCTCCTACTCTTCTTTGTCGTCTCCCTCCTTCCCTCCAGCACTTTACTCTTCTCTACTCCTCTTCAATCGACTTCACCTCACACTCAACACACTCCAGAGTTTGGGAGAAACGGCACGTGATTAATCTAATTAATTAAGTGATGGAGTTTTTAGACCCTAACATACACGATATATTATAAGATGTTTGTGTGGAAATATTTTATACTTGAGAGATAACACAAAAAAATGATTAAATAGATCGATACTGAATGAAGGAGATTGGTTAGGTTAGGTTGGTTTGAGACAAGTTAGGTAGGGATAGGTTAGGATAGGTTAGGTTTGGATACATTATGTTGGGTTAGATTAAGATACACCAAGCAGAACCCAAATACAGACCAGGTAGAAACCAAATTATTTAGGTGTGTTTATTTTAATGCTAGTTTAAGTTGGGTTAGGTTAGTACTAATGTTTTTATTTACAGTTTGCATTATGTTTATCTACAAGACTGTTTCTATGTAGAGAACAGTTCGAATTTCTGAAAATATGAATTATATTGAAATTATCTGTATGTAGTAATTATACCTATAACACCCAACATATTATATCCTATACATATATTACATGTATACCGTCGGGGTCAAAAGTTCGCTTCTTCCTAAACTGAAGCAGCATCGACCCTAAACAACACACCCGCACCAAATGAGCCAGGGTGAGTCAGTTCAGAGTCTCATTCCCATGACTCCAGTTTCACCACGGGGAGCGAACCTTGTCAGTGGCTGTACCGTATATTTAATCAAAGCTTTATTTGTACTCGTGCTTATTAGGTGCCCATTTAAGAGAGATGCAACAGTGGTTAGGTTAGGTTTTTGTAATGTGGTCTGCATACTGATAGCGATCTCACCAACTTACTATAGGTGTTGGAACGCTCCTTACCTAGAGAGATACGTAATCAAAATGTATCCAGATGAATTGATAGAAATACACCATACATACATACATACATACATACATACATACATACATATATACATACATACATAGAGAACATTCAATTTCTAAACCAAACATATAAACATACATTACTATGATAATCCTCTGCCGTAAACATTCCTCAAACACTATGTACTGTACGTATAGCAAGTGCGTCTTATAATCAAATATTTACGGTGAATCTTCTTGAGACTCGGAACATTATGATACATAAGAACATAAGAATGGAGGAAACTGTAGCGGGCCTATTGGCCCATACTGGGCAGTCCCGTTTATACCCAACCCCTATTGCTCATATAAGCATCGAACCTATGTTTGAAGCTATCCAGCGTATTCGAGTTAATGATGATGTTTGGTAACTTGTTCCATTCATCCACTACCCTGTTTCAAAACCAGTGTTTACCTATTTCGCGCCTAAATCTAAATTTGTCTAATTTAAAACTATTGTTACGAGTTCGCTCCTGGTTGGATAGTTTGAGTACCTTTGTAATGTCCCGAAACACTAAGCGTAAACAAACGGATCACGTGAAGATTAGAGACCCCAGTTTATTTCACCTGATTAAACACCCTAACGTTATTTGGGAGTAGAATTAGGGAAGGAAGGGAAGGGAAGAATTAAGGAGTAGGAGTAGGAGTAGGGTGTTGAGGTAGAAGTGAAAGATGGGAGTAGGGTAGGAGTGGGAGTAGGGTAGGAGTGGGGAAGGGGAGTGGAGTAGGAGTAGGAGTAAGATGGGGAAGGAGTAGGGAGGGGTAAGGAGTAGGGGTAGGGAGTAGGGTAGGGTAGGGTAGGGTAGGGAAGGGAAGGGTAGGGTAGGGTAGGGTAGGGTAGGGTAGGGTAGGGAAGGGTTGGATTTGGTTGGGTTTAATCATCAGGTGGAATAAGCTAGGGTGTCTAATCTTAGCGTGAAGGAGACAAGACTTGACGACACGCAACAGAGGCTGGGGTAAAGTTTGCGTTATAACAAGTATCTACCAAACTGTGTTGCCTGTATACACAACATTTAGATACTAGTAACAAAATCTACCTTATTAGACGCGCACTAAAATGAGCCACACCTGAGTTATCCAAGACCACAGGCGAAAAAAACATAAATAAAATAAAAATCCATGACCTGAAGGCTACTATATGAATATCTCCCAACGTGAACTGGCAACAAGCATAGCACTACCATCCATCACCCTAATACAACCACCCCACCCAACCCCTCCACCACCTCATACCACCACCACTACTACCTCACCACCACCACTACCACTACTACCTCACCACCACCACTACTACCTCACCACCATCACTCCTCAAACACCACCTCACTACTATTACCCCCAACCCCCCGCGCCCTCGGTAGCAAAGTGTCACCATCCGTCAACCCAGATCGTCCATGGTAGACTGGGCACTACCATAACTTTACCACTGGGCACTGCATAACTTTACCACTGGGCACTACCATAACTTTACCACTGGGCACTACATAACTTTACCACTGGGCACTACCATAACTTTACATCATGGGCACTACGCTTTCCACTGGGCAGTACCATAACTTTACCACTGGGCTGCCATAACTTTACCACTGGGCACTACCATATGCTTTGCCACTATAGGCACTACCACTTAACTTTACCACTGGGCACTACATAACTTTATCACTGGGCGTCTACCATAACTTTACCACTGGACACTACCATAACTTTACCACTGGGCACTACCATAACTTTACCACTGGACACTACCATAACTTTACCACTGGGCACTACCATAACTTTATCACTGGGCGTCTACCATAACTTTACCACTGGGCACTACCATAACTTTACCACTGGGCACTACCATAACTTTACCACTGGACACTACCATAACTTTACCACTGGACACTACCATAACTTTACCACTGGACACTACCATAACTTTATCACTGGGCGTCTACCATAACTTTACCACTGGACACTACCATAACTTTACCACTGGACACTACCATAACTTTATCACTGGGCGTCTACCATAACTTTACCACTGGACACTACCATAACTTTACCACTGGACACTACCATAACTTTATCACTGGGCGTCTACCATAACTTTACCACAGGCTTCCTGAATACTTCAATAACTCTCTGCGGGCTGCTACGGCATCATAATTCTGGCCTCACTTGACCTTTATAACCTAAAAGTCAATAGGTGTTGAATTCTATTTTCCAGGTGATCATTACGTCTTCAATTCTCTCATTTAGAGTTAGTCACCATATTCATACACACTCATACAGACAGTCATGGGCACAATAATACACTATCTGAAAGGTTCTGATTTATACATTTTATTCAAGGTATACGCATTTTAGTAATCCTGACCTTTCTATCATGTATGTTGTAATAATTTTACAGATATACTTTTACTACTATTTTGCTGTCACTCGGAATCGAGTATGACGATCATCCAGCTATGATACAATGATACTCGAATTAGTTATTGAGTATGTCACCGTTGGTGAGCTCTGAGGTGACACGAGAGGCCGGCACGGGACCGGCAGGGTCGTCCACACATGTTGCACGTTTGGAGGGCAGCATCAAGTGCGGGAGGGGCAGGGGCAGCGTCTTTCCGCCGCTGACGCTTGTCTGCCTCTTTATGCACTCGGGCTGACTCGAAAGTATTGACACTTTCTCATGTGGTACTCCTCCATGCGTTACGGTGTGGAGTGATCGTCTCCCAGGTGAGAGAATTCATTCGGGACTTTCAAGTTTGTCTTACGACTATCCTTATATCTTTTTAGTTACCCGCCAGTGTTACGTTTACGATTCGTTAGGTCACTGTAAAGTAGCTGCTTTGGCAGTCCAACTTAGTTGTTCATGGATAATGGTGGCCTCGATGCTTCTAGAGTGGGTGTCAGCGAGAATACTGGCATTTGTTCACTTGTTTTCCCAGCGAACTCGGAGGATGGAACGTAGACTACGTTGGTCAAAGTTTTCAAGTGCCTCACTGCCATATAGCTGGGTGAGGAAGACCACTGCTCAATATACGTGCAACTTTGTAGATAATTTCAGCTCCCTACAGCTGAAGACACGGGTACGGCGTCTGCCAAAGGCTTGAGATGCACATCTAATCCGAGGTTGAATCTTTTCATCGATGTCCGCGGTGGTGGACAGGTGGGAGCCGAGATACTGAAAGTGGGTAACATTAGAGAGGGTAGTACCGTTAAGCTGGGTGGATGGTGGGGGTGTGTCTGAACCAGGGGCAGGTCGAAAGAGAATCTGAGTCTTATGTACATTTACTTCAAGGCCGAAGAGCGCATACGCATCTGCGTTGGTGTTCAGGATCCCCTGATTGTCGCGCGCACACACACACACACACACACACACACACACACACACACACACACACACACACACACACACACACACACACACTGGTAATACATATGTTAATATAAATGTTGGAGACATTATTATGTAGGGAGCGAGATGGTGGGATGGTTGACCACACCGCCTGGTCCAGACAGTCAGTAGGTCAAAACCTGTTTGATCCCTTTAATTTTCACACAACACTCAAATATATATAAAACAAAGTGATAACCGTGGTGACATTGTGATACGTTCTTACTACCACCATGTTACGTGTACTATTCCAGATGATGCTAAAGGTTATATAATACTCCCCAGAGATAAATGTACAGTATATATCAGGTGCCCTTAAGAGAGATCAGGCTCTCAACTGGCTCAGCCATGTTAATATTGTTATTATTATCGACTCAGTATTTGTGTTTTTCTGGTTCAATAAACTGTTTCAATATTAATACTTGAAGCCTGTTCCCACCTTCAAGTAGCTCTGTGGCTGTAGTGGGTCTTGGTGCAAGTGTTACAATCTTTACAGTTTTATCAAGACATCCTGTTCGACTGGGTGGCATTCGTGAAGCCCTCCTTGATAACCACTAGAATCAGGAGAGAGAACTTCCTCCTCAAAGCCTGGCAGTGAAAGTACACCAATCATGTTGCTGGCATTATCCATCACAATGTTAAGCACTTTTGTTGCTGACCCAAAGCAAGCCAATGTTTCCTCATGTGGCGCCCTTGAAAATTTCTGCAGGCAAGAACTGCAGACTCTAAAATCCAGTTTTGGAGAGAACCAAATTTCCTTACATCATGAAAATTCGCTTGAAAGTGCAACGTTACCAACTCCGATATTGCACTCCTTACAAATTTGGCTGAGATTCATTTCCGAGTCGAGCTTTTCACTACCAAATGATCGAAGCACTTGGAAAATACTTGAAAGTACTTATATTTCCAAATGCATTTCATCAGGTACAAGTACAATGATAAGACTATTGTGAAATTTTTAAGTACAAATACAAGTACCAAAAAGATGGTACTTAGTACTAGCAAGTACAAGTATGTAAATACATGAACCCAAGTCTGTCACCTACACGACTACGATTATACGCTGTAAGAATAACTATCATCAGTATTGATCAACAAGAGTGAAACTCTATTGCGTGTGTTACTGTAAGCGAGTCTCCGTCACTCTGGCGGAGCAAATCGCCCAAAGTGCAGAATTTGACGAGTGAACATACGACCATGAGAGTCTCTCCAAGAGTGAATGTTTGGTGCACTTTGTCACGCCAACACAGTTACTGGGCCTTTGTTCTTCAGGCAGGACAAACTGAGGCGCAGCGCTGTCCTCGACCGAACATTACCAGACTGGTCGACGAGACCTGCAGTGTGGCTGAGGAGACCAGCAGTGTGACCGAGGAGACCAGCAGTGTGACCGAGGAGACCAGCAGTGGGACCAAGGAGACCTGCACCTTGGCCGAGGAGACCTGTAGTGTGACCGATAAGATTTGCAGCGTGGCCGAGGAAACCAGCAGTGTGACCAAGCGAGACCTGCAGTGTGGCTGAGGAGACCAGCAGTGTGACCGAGGAGACCAGCAGTGTGACCGAGGAGACCAGCAGTGGGACCAAGGAGACCTGCACCTTGGCCGAGGAGACCTGTAGTGTGACCGATAAGATTTGCAGCGTGGCCGAGGAAACCAGCAGTGTGACCAAGAAGACCTGCAGCTTGGCCGAGGAGACCTGCAGTGTGACCGAGACCTGCAGTGTGGCCAAGGAGACCAGCAGTGTGACCGAGGAGACCAGCAGTGTGACCGAGGAGACCAGCAGTGTGACCGAGGAGACCTGCAGTGTGGCCGAGGAGACCAGCAGTGTGGCCGAGGAGACCTGCAGTGTGGCCGAGGAGACCAGTAGTGTGGCCGAGGAGACCTGCAGTGTGGCCGCCTGGGTCTCCTGGCTCGTCACCTTTAAACCTTTACTTTGGTAATACTTAAAGACAATACTGTGACTATTAAAACATTTAAAGCATCATATAACTCAAAATTCTAAACGTTTATGAACCAACATTTGTTTACCGATCATCGAGAGAGGTAACCTTCCCTAACCGATCATCGAGAGAGTTAACCCTCCCTACCCTAACCGATCATCGAGAGAGTTAACAGGTTACAGATAATGAAGGACTCTTAAGGGTTTACTTAAATCTACTAATAGTATTGTCTCAAATAATTAAACACAATTGTATGTAATATATTGTTTGTAATTATCTTCTGAACATTCTTGTGACTAAAGATATACTCCACTGCATTACTCCACTATCCACTCCATCAACCACTCCACTAACTACTTTGCTATCCACTCCACCACCCAACCTAACATCCACCCCACCACACACACACACACATATATACTCCACTGCATTACTCCACTATCCACTCCATCAACCACTCCACTAACTACTTTGCTATCCACTCCACCACCCAACCTAACATCCACCCCACCACACACACTGCCACTCTACCAACCACTCCACAATCACTTAACTACTGATACCCTGCCCACTCCACCATCACTCCTTCACAGCCATACACATTCTGCCCCACACCCTGCCATACACATTCACCCTGCCATACACATTCTCTCCCTCTCACTGCCATACACAGCCGAAGTGAATGCTCTTGACCATACACTCCCTGACTCTCACTGTCGTACATTCACACTAAAAGTCTCTTCTTCACCTTCCTTCCTTCCTTCCTTCCTTCCTTCCTTCCTTCCTTCCTCCATCCATCCATCCATCCATCCCTCCCTCCCTCTCTTTTCTCCCTCCCTCCCTCTCACTACCATACACAGCCGTGGTGAACGTTCCTGGCCGTACACAAGAGGAAGGCCCAAGGTCCGGGACATTAGTAGGGCTCTCCATTTCTCTCATTACCGCGGGGAGGTGAGGTATGGGTGGCGGTGGTCGGGGGAAGCAGGAAAAACACGGACATAATCACGAGGTAAGAGAGGGAGCAGAGCCTGGCTGTGAGAGAGACGACCAATATATCCTGGAGGGTATAGGGATGACGACCCCTCACGCTGAAAAGAATTAGTGAACCCGACACCGAGATAATTAATACTAATGAGATGATTAGACGGCATCAATTAGATAAATTATTAAATATAGTCTGGTAAAATTGAACACGGGGGAAATTATTTTTTTTAACGGAAAGAATATGTGTAATTCACCTGACGGTATTTAGTGAGTTAGTGTACTGTATATCTGAAGGGTTTTATGACCCAAGCGTCTGCAAGTTAAGACTAAGAACAAAGACCTTCAGGGAACATGTTAGTTACCTGGAGAGCACGAAGAAGGCGCTGAAGGGGGAAGGAGCCACGTGTTGTATCAAAAGGTAAGTCTTTGATCACACACGAGGTTATGATTAAATTTTTTGTTACTTAGTTTATTCAGTGATAAAGTTCTGCACCATTGAGAGAACATTTATGAGGCGATTGGTCCGTGCTGTCTGGGATCACCTGAAGATTAGCTCCCCCAAGCTTATTTTACCTAAAGATTAATTACCACGACACTAAACTAACCTAATATACCCTAACATTAACCTAACCTAACCTACCTTAACACAAACCCAACTTAACCCCACCTAACTTACCCTGATCTACCCTACTACTAACCTAACCTAACACTAAACTTACCTAACACTAACCTAACCTAATCTACCCTACTACTGACCTAACCTAACAATAACCTAATCTAATCTAACCTAACACTAACCTAACCTAACACTAACCTAACCTAACACTAACCTAATCTAATCTAACCTAACACTAACCTAACCTAACACTAACCTAACCTAACACTAACCTAATCTAATCTACCCTACTACTGACCTAACCTAACACTAACCTAATCTAATCTAACACTAATCTAACTTAAAACTAACCTAACCTAACACTAACCTAACCTAATCTAACCCCCACAGGTAGCATTAGGACAGGCTAATACAACATTCTTTAGAGTGACTGGCTAATGTACTGTACACCTCCCCTACTTCATCCTTTCCTTTACTTCCTTCCTTCCTTCCCTCCTTTACCTACCTCCTTCCTTCCTTTACCGCCCTTCTTCCTTCCTTTATCTCCCTCCTTCCTTCCTTTACCTTCCTTCTTCCTTCCTTTACCTCCCTTCTTCCTTCCTTTACTTTCACCCCCCCCCATACATTCTCTCCTTCTCCCCCTTCTTTCTGTTGTATGAGTCTCTAGTCTGCACCCGGGGCCCCCATAGTCCACCCAGCTGCAAATAGGGTCCGAAATTTACAGTTGAGGAAATGGAGGCGGTCGAGTGCAGTGCCTAGTATACTCTCTCCTCGTGCTATATAATCAAGGGTTAGAAAGAGAAATAGACGAATGAAGATAATAATGAGGAAATATAGAAAATATACAAGACAGAAAATGATGATGATGGCAGACAGGTTAAAATAATCAGATGATCAAGGGAAGAGAATAAACAACACGAAATATAAAATAGGAGAGCTAAATAAAAGAGAATAGAAACAATAAATCTAATAGCAAGAAAAAAAAAGGAATCAAATAGGATAAAATATTAAAAAGAAAGTGAAAATAAAAAAGTACAAAAACATAAAATAAAGATGAAAGAAAAATATATATATATTCTTTAAGTTAAATAAAGAGGAAATAGTGAATATAATTTGGGAAAATATTTCTCATTTGAGGGAAAAAATAAATCCGTAAATCTGAGAGAGAGAAAAGAGGAAAAACGAGATAAATAGAAAGAGAGAGAATAAGAGAACAGAAAGGCTGAAAAAAAAATGGGTATGATCAAAATATGCAAATTTCCAATATAAAATCTGGCGCTCCACACAGAACACAAAAGCGACCGCCTGAATTTTCCTTTTGTAGAAATATTTTTTACTAACATATACAAATAGTTATACACATTTCCCCCTCATTCATGGTTTAATGTTGAAGTATGAATTGGTGTATGAATCATGTGGTATATTGATGGGGGGTGAACTGAGGCTAAAATACAATAAGGGAGTTTAATACTGTTGGTTAACACTATACTGTATACGTTTCGGTGTGTAGTGGAGTTTGTTCTGTAGGAGACCATTATTATTCATAAGATACTCCTAATTAATGGTCAGCCCAAAATAATAATAACAGAGGTTGTAATGGAGAGACTTCACGCACACCCACACAGTACATACATACATACATTACGTACATATATACATTACATGCATACATACAAAAATTTGTATATTGTACATAAACTCCCTGGAGCTCCCCAGGTGAGGGACGACAGCCCAGAATGCAGTAGACATTCCCTTTGTGGATCACTATGCGAGGCGCTGAACTAGTAACTTGATGCCCCGGAGTCTTCAGTGAGTTTGGACCTCAAGGAGTGAAGCGCCCCAGGATCCCAAAGTATCGGACACATCAATATTCTGTGCTCAGAGTTCTGTACTGGCCTCCTCCTGGTCTTCACATGAGCATGGTGGCCTCCCTACTACGGCTGTACTCTGGGAGAGATGAACACACGTGTTGTTCCTCACCCGCACTTCACCATCTTTTCATAGTAGTAATGAGATTCCTTCCGTCTAGGCTCTTGTCAGTTGTGTAAGTTTGTAGTTCACTGTGCAGCCCACCATGGCCAGGCTCCTCTTGATGATGAAGTTAATTTCACTGAGTCACACATACCTTCCCCGGGCTGAGGATGTGGATGACACGGTGGTGGTCTGCCTGTTTGTTGTCTCAGACACTCGTATACAGTATAGATTAAAGTTGGCAGGCGTAGGATTATTCCAGAACAGGAGTTTATAGGTCAAGGCGAGTGCTGAGGAGTTTGACGTGGCCAGTAGGAAGTCTCCAGCATGAGGGGCACTCACCGCCTGCAGGCAAGACCTCTCCAGAGCAGCTGATGACCACTCGAGCACGTCTGATGCAATTTTCTGTATTATGAACTTGTCCCACCGGGCTTGTTTGTAATCCTTAAGGGGCGTTGGTTTGGTCGTTTGGGAATGACAGTCCCTCACTGCCTCCCTAAAACTTAAGTCTTTAACTTTTAAACCTCCCTACCAGTTCGCTGGCAGGTACGGGGGAAAACAGGAATACCGGTTAAGGCCTTTGTGAACCTGGCTTTAAGAAACTCATCATACTCTGTTAATCCCACTGATCAACCCCTGCAGTGAATGTTGTATATACCCAATACTAATTTTGTCGTTATTGTGTTTCAATAGTTTCTCTCTTAATATCTATATCAGTCAACATATTATGATGATGGCAGCAGCAAGCAGTCTGCGGAAAGCTTGGAAGGCATTGATGATAAACAACTGAATTTTCCAATGAACCAGACCACTACTTTTAAGAGTGGAAATGGTTCAGTAATGTTAAGAGTCACCCACTCGACCAAGAGCCAGGTTCAGTATGGTATTATTTTACACAAATATTTTGACATCTTCCTCGCTTACAACGGCTTGTAAAAAACGTTTTCCAATTCAGAGTAAAGCAATATGGTAGGGTTTTAATTTTTTGGAAATATAAAATATAATGTTTATGTTATTTTCAGTTAATTTAACTAATGTGATACAATATATTACTTCACGGTAAAAGTAAGACGTCTGAGATAATTTCAGATTCTGACGTAATTAAGCATCGGAGTGACATAAAATTCCAGACAAAATTGGGTTCTACAAGAAAGGAAGTTCGTCGACGTGTGGTGGGTGAGAGGCTTGAGGACGACTCCCAAGTAGACGGCCTTCATGTGCCACGGACGAGGCAACTGAAGCCCGAACTGAGAGCTTAATTATACCGGACCTGAGTATCTCGAAATAGATATAGCAATTACTGAGGTTTCTACAAGATGGATTCCTCGAAACCTCAGCGATCAGGGCCAACGCCAGATGATGGCCTCAAGTGGCGAGCTCCTTGAAGTGTGTGAGGCCGACTCAGCTACCTTTCTTTCCTGTCTGGTGACGGGAGATAAAACTTGGATTCATCCCTCGGACCCCGAGTCAAATGTAATGGAAGCACCCGCATACTCCAACCTTCAAGAAGTTCAAAAGTCTGTTGGCAGGGTCACCGGCCCGATTTTCAGGGATGCGAAACAATGATCAATGGTGATTGTTATGGTGACCTAATGGGAGAACATCGTGACATTATCTGGGGAAACAAACACATGAAGAAACTGACAAGAGGTCCATGACAACTTGCTGGTCCACACATGCCGCATCACAAGGAGATCTATTCATGATTGTGGTTTAGGGTGACTCACCCACTCACCCAAGCAACTATTATCTGTTTTCGAAACCTGAAGTCCCACTCCCCGAGGGCGCTGTTTTCACGATGGTGAGGAGCTGAAGAGGGCTGCTGAGATGTGAGTTTGAAGGACGGGTAAAGTGAATGTATTGAAGTCAGGGGGATTTTATTGAAAACCCATTACTAGTCGAGGGACTATCCTTTTAGTTCATACCCAGTTTACTCAACGGTTGATCACCTTTCGTAAACCTTCATCATGTGGTCACTGATAAACACTTGTTTCCACGTCACTTATCACACAAACCAACACACAAAAGAACATAATCATTATCCCACTCCTAACACTTACGCTACCAGGAAAAGAAACTACCGATAATACATTAGCACTAACTAACTACACGAGTGATTGTACTTAAACCACACATTATACGAAGATGTTATCAACCAAACCTAACCCTTATCACTCGTTAAGTGAGAATGGATAAAAGTGACGAGGTACAGAAAAAAAACATATCCTTATATAATTACTTACAGGAAAAATTATCAACCTTGTTTCTTTATCATGCGTCTCAACACACGACATATTACACCTCAACCTGACACACCTACCTGGCTCGAATTAGGAAGTATCAGGTGAGAAAGACTTATAAAACGATCGATTTTCTCCTTAACACTAATGAAACCAGTAAACAGAAATGACTAAACATTACCCCCGACCTTAACTGAGCCGAGAACAACAACAAGAAAGAACATACATTACTCACGGTGTCTCAAAGTTGTTCTTCAGACGGTAGGTAGATCATTGTAGTTCACCAGGTGGCCAAGACCCTTACCTGTAAAGACAAACTATATTAATACCAGGTTAATATAATATAGGCTTTTCAATTGACTCGGCCATGTCAATATTGTTATTATTATCGTCTATATATGTATTTTTGTAGCTAAATAAACTGTTTCAGTATCAATATCAGATCAACACACAAAAATTCATATGTTATTAAAAATGACATCAAACTATAACACTGATATAATGTTGTTTTAATGTAAATAGGAAAACTGTAGAGGCCATACCAATACCACTACAGGTATGAGGGCTGGCAATGGTCTCCTCCTACAGCTACAGTGAAACAGTATTTTTTTTTCTACAAATGGCAATTCATGTTAGTTAATGAGTAGAGTTACAACATCCAATGTATAATGCTGTACAAAATTACATTCATGTGGTCCACCCAATTACTCTTACGTGTTCCTGTGTTTATTTGATTTTATTTTGTTTTCGTTTTTTTGCATTGAATTTCAGGTTTTTGCCGTAAGATACAGAAAGTGTTGACCGCCTTTGAAGACGAAACAGTTTTCTTAAATCATGAAGGAAAAAAAATCATTAGTGTTGCTTTAATTCAGAAATAAAACACAAACGCAAAGTGTCGACTACAGCAACACTTAAAACGATGTTTGACCGATATATCATACACCTACAGGAACCCTTAACACCTGTTTGACCGATATATCATACACCTGCAGGAACCCTTAACACCTGTTTGACCGATATATCATACACCTGCAGGAACCCTTAACACCTGTTTGACCGATACATCATACACCTGCAGGAACCCTTAACACCTGTTTGACCGATACATCATACACCTGCAGGAACCCTTAACACCTGTTTGACCGATACATCATACACCTGCAGGAACCCTTAACACCTGTTTGACCGATACATCATACACACGCACCTGTAAATTATCGAAAAGGGGGAATAGATTAATGAGAAAAAGACTATAAATCTCTCTCTCTCTCTCCAGTGGTGAAGTCAGGAGATAAAACCAGGAACACAATCACTCAATAAAGTCATGAGAATTCCTCGGAAAATATTATGCATAGAATGTATCTGGGTACGTGAGGGAGGGAGGGAGGGAGGAGGTGAGATAAGGTGAAGAAGGAGGGAGGGAGGGAGGTGAGAGAGGGAGGGAAGCAGGAGAGAGGGGGAGGGCGGATGAGAAGGGAAAAGGGAGAGGAAAGGAATGAGAGGAGGAGGGAAGGAGGAAGGAAGGAAGATGACGGTAAGAAAAGAGGGAAGTGAGAGGTAAAGAGAAAGGTCAAGGGATGGTGGCTAGCGGTGAGAGTTAGGTTAGGCTAGGTTAGGTTAGGTTGGGTTAGGTTAGGTTAGGTTAATGGATGCTACAGCTAACATCCCGGTAGACCGACTCCAACTTTGTATATAAAGATTGACAAACAAAAGCGATAAATGTAGAGGGAGAGAGATGGTGTGTGTGTGTGTGTGTGTCGAGTGCAAAAAAAGGAGGAACGGTAGCTCACACACTGCTATCGTCACGCTGCTCAACATAAAGTATCGTGAATCATCTGACGGGACTGAGAGTAAAGTGCTAAAAAAAAATTACCTCAGTTGTCTCTGAGGAATGATTTTTTTTTCCTCGTAGTAAATTCTCAAACTATACCAACCTTGATCTCCCGTTGCACCTTTATCAAATAGGGAAGTGGACAGAAGACCTCATTAATATCGAGAGACCAGATAGTTGTAGCTTGACACACTATGCCAATAACACCTAACACACGCCAAGAACATACCCCCTGGCTCTGTGACGTGGCATCAGCTTGGATCAGGATGGGGTATTGCTTCCCCTGGCAGGCCAAGGACTACCCACTCATTACTACTACTCGGTACAAGCTTCATTAAGATCTTCCTTACCCTTCAACACGAGGAAGTAGTAGGATATCAGTTTAGCCTTCAGGTCTGGGAGACAAAGATATAACCTACTATGCTTGCCTTATACAATGACTGATCCCGTCACCCTGAAAGACCTACTGTACACTCTGTATCAACAAACGCTGCTGAAACGCCAATTACCTTACCTTTTGTACCTTTAATCACTTTATCCAGTACCACTATATCGTACCATGTCATTGGGGATTAACATGGAAGTCAAAGTGTACGAGTACATAAAATATAATATACTCTATAGACTGAACCTAACTTCGGTACACAGGGAGGTTGCGAGACCAGCGGAACATCGAAACACCTTCACCATCCCCAGGTGTAAAGGAAGGCACTGGGTGAACTAGAGATGCCCCGGACGTGAACCAGTGACCCTTAGAACAAGAGACGAGTGATGTACCCACTCAGCTACCACACTTCCAGTCTAACATAAATGATGAAGTTTAAAAGCTTAATACCCGCTATTCTGATGACCATATTGCTGTCTCTCTAAAAGGTCACAATGCCGAGTAAAACTTTGACCTTTCACATGGACACGAAATATTAATTCCCACTAATGGTGTTGACATAAAACACAAAAACAAAAATAAAACAAAAAAATAATATTCACCTCACAAAAAAAAAATTGTTACTAAGTTGAATATTCACGAATTTGTTTAATGGTATATCCGAACACATATTAATGTTGATTTGTTATCCGGTTATGTGGGTGTTAAACTGGTCTACACTGTGGTTTGAGTGGGACTAGTATTTCGGTCGAGTAGCCCTGATATATAGGTTGAGTGGCCCTGATATACAAGTTGAGTGGCCCTGATATATAGGTTAAGTGGCCCTGATATACAGGTTGAGTGGCCATGATATATAGGTTGAGTGGCCCTGGTACAGAAGTTGAGTGGCCCTGATATAATGGTTAAATGGCCCTGATATACAGGTTGAGTGGCCATGATATATAGGTTGTTGGCCCTGGTATAGAAGTTGAGTGTGGCCCTGGGAGTTGAGTGGCCCCTGATATATAGGTTGAGTGGCCCTGATATACAAGTTGAGTGGCCCTGATATATAGGTTAAGTGGCCCTGATATACAGGTTGAGTGGCCATGATATATAGGTTGAGTGGCCCTGGTACAGAAGTTGAGTGGCCCTGATATAATGGTTAAATGGCCCTGATATAATGATTAAATAACCCTGATATAATGGTCAAATGGCCCTGATATATCAGTTAAATAGCCTTGATATATAGGTTAAATGGCCCTGATATAATGTTTAAATGGCCCTGATATATCGGTTAAATAGCCCTGATATATAGGTTAAATGGCCCTGATATAATGTTTAAATGGCCCTGATATATTGGTTAAATGGCCCTGATATATTGGTTAAATAACCTTGATATAATGTTTAAATGGCCCTGATATATAGGTTAAATGGCCCTGATATATTGGTTAAATGGCCCTGATATATTGGTTAAATAACCCTGATATAATGGTCAAATGGCCCTGATATATCGGTTAAATAGCCCTGATATATAGGTTAAATGGCCCTGGTATAATGTTTAAATGGCCCTGATATATAGGTTAAATGGCCCTGATATAATGTTTAAACGGCCCTGATATATAGGTTAAATGGCCCTGATATATCGGTTAAATAGCCCTGATATATAGGTTAAATGGCCATGATATAATGTTTAAATGGCCCTGATATAAAGGTTAAATGGCCCTGATATATCGGTTAAATAGCCCTGATATAATGGTCAAATGGCCCTGATATAATGGTCAAATGGCCTTGATATAATGGTCAAATGGCCCTGATACGTAAAGTTTAAAAGATCCCAAATTAAGCTAAATTCTGGTAACTTAAGACGTTCTCCTAATTCTCCTCAACTTTACCTCGACGCCCGGAAAATATCTTGAAAATTCTTGGCATTTGTCTTGTCAGTGTGAGAGGACAAACTTGACTAAATTACTCCATCCTCACTCCTGTATTGTGGTGCTTCCAGTGTGTATGTCTTACTGTCAGGAGTCAATTTAATCGGGCGAATATCTTGTATCACATGGGAATTACTGTACCTGTATTTTATATCTGAAATTTGTATTTTTTTTATATTTATAAGAGTATAATTGTTCTTTTTTGGAGGGGGGAGGAGGAGGGGGGGGAGGGGGGAGGGGATTTTGTAAACAATATGACACAGTTGAGAGTTGATCCATGGCTCTTGTGAATATGCAATGGATTTATTCCCTAACACGGGTAGCCAAGTGTTACTGTAGTGTCATTATAACTGTGTACGACATTACGGTATAAAGAAACACTCAATATATTAGGGAAATTTATTACTTTCTTTGATAATGGCTTGTAATTGTAGAGTTAAATGGATATATCGTACCGTTGTTGTTGTTGGCATGTTCTTACGCCCGGCAGCAACTTGAGTATACTGTATAGTCAGGGAAAAAATTGTCTTTTCATAGGGTATATACCGTATAATAGACCTTAATGATAGACCGTATAGATAGACCGTAATGAAGGCTGATAACACGGGCTAAACACAACCACAATGTCACTGTTGTTGAATAGATAATAAAACGGGATAATGTACTCACACATCCCCTACTTTACCAGCCAATTTTAACAGCCGTGTATATGTGTGTGTGTGTGTGTGTGTGTGTGTGTGTGTGTGTGTGTGTGTGTGTGTGTGTACAATAGCAATTGATTTATTAAGCCAATGTAATCACTACCACTGTCAACATGTTTATAGTGTCAATATTTTCACTAGTGCAACATACATCGTGTTGCAATATGTTACCTGGCGCACTATATTAAGTCCAATAAAATATCTACTATGGCAATATCTTCACCATGACAACATGTTTACTACGACAATATGTTATCAATGAAAACATATTTCCTATGACAACTTTTGTACTATGGCAATATGTTTATTATGACAACATGTTTACCATGGAAATATTTTCATTACATATATGGCATTACATTCACTATGATAACTTTTATTTTACAATGGCAATATGTTCATTATAACAACAGAGATGTATTTACCATAGCAATAATGTTCACACAAGACACAAGATAATAAGACAACATATCTTAACTACACTTAAAACACACAACAAGCAAGAGAGAGAGAACAGCTCTGTAACACTTCATGACAAGCCGAAGTTATGTATCACCCGAGGAGTGAAGATCCATAATCATTCCCTCGACCTAAGAAATACACATTTGTCATTACCAAACACACACACACACACACACACACACACACACACACAAAACATCGACCAGTGAGTGAGTGACGATGGGGAGGGGGGAAGATATACGCAGTTTGCTATGCTATGCTATGCTATGCTATGCTATGCTACGAGACCTGTCATAAAGGCTCCTAAGATACACATGTCTCGTAAGTAAGCATGTAAGGAATGCAACTAAATAATTAAATACAACTAATTAAAACATCTTCAGTGGCATTATAGTGGGATTGACATTCTACCTTGACTAGATACGTTCATTTAAATACTAATGAGGAGACAAAATATAAGGTGACCCTAAAAGTTTGTTAAGTGAATGTGTTTAGTTATAAGTGTCTCTCCAAACTACAAGAACGGTACACCTCCACCTCTCCCACTACAAGAACAGTACCCTCTCCCTCTCCCACTACAAGAACGGTACACCTCCACCTCTCCCTACAAGAACGGTACACCTCTCCTCTCCACTACAAGAACGAGTACACCTCTCCCTCTCCCTAAAGAACGGTACATCCTCCCTCTCCCACTACAAGAACGGTGCACCTCTCCTCCCACTACAAGAACGGTACATCTCCACCTCCCCTACAAGAACGGTACACCTTTCCCTCTCCCACTACAAAACGGTGCACCTCTCCTCTCCACTACAAGAACGATACCTCTCCCTCTCCCACTACAAGGAGCAATTTACCTCTCCTCCTCCCTCTACAAGAACAGTACAGTCTTCACCTCTCCCACTACAAGAACGGTACATCTCTCCCTCTCCCACTACAAGAACGCTACACCTCTCCCCCCACTAAGAGCAATGGTATCTCCACCTCTCCCACTACAAGAACGGTACACCTCCACCTTTCCCACTACAAGAACGGTACACCTCTCCTCCCACTACAAGAACGTACACCTCCACCTCTCCCACTGCAAGAACGGTACATCTTCCTCTCCACTACAGAACGGTACATCTCCACTTCTCCCATTACAAAGAAAGGTACCTCCACCTCTCCCTCTAAAAGAACGGTACATCTCCACCTCTCCCACTACAAGAACGGTACGTCTCCACCTCTCCACTACAAGAACGGTACACCTCTCCTCCCACTACAAGAACGGTACATCCACCTCTCCTCTACAAGAACGGTACATCCACCTCTCCACTACAAGAACAGTACACCTCTCCCCACTACAAGAACGGTACACCTCCACCCCCCACTACAAGAACGGTACACCTCCACCCCCCACTACAAGAACAGTACACCTCCCTCTCCCACTACAATAACGGTACATCGCCACCTCTCCTACAAGACAGTACCTCCCCACTACAAGAACAGTACATCTCCACCCCCCACTACAAGAACGGTACATCTCCACCCCCACTACAAGAACGGTACATCTCTTTCTCCCCTACAGAACGGTACATCTCCCCCCCCACTACAAGAACGGTACCTCCACCTCTCCCACTACAATAACGGTACATCGCCACCTCTCCCTACAAGAACAGTACACCTCCCTCTCCACTACAATAACGGTACATCGCCACCTCTCCACTACAAGAACGACACATCTCCACCCCCCACTACAGAACGGTACCTCCACCTCTCCCTACAATAACGGTACATCGCCACCTCTCCCACTACAGAACGGTACACCTCTCCCCCACTACAAGAACAGTACATCTCCACCCCCCACTACAAGCAAGTACATCTTCACCTCTCCCACTACGGGAACGCTACACCTCCTCCTCTATCACTACAGGAACAGTACATCTCCTCCTCTATCACTACGGGAACAGTACATCTCCTCTTCTATCACTACAGGAACGGTACATCTCCTCCTCTATCACTACAGGAACGGTACATCTCCTCCTCTATCACTACGGGAACGGTACATCTCCTCCTCTATCACTACGGGAACGGTACATCTCCTCCTCTATCACTACGGGAACGGTACATCTCCTCCTCTATCACTACAGGAACGGTACATCCTCCTCTATCACTACGGGAACGGTACATCTCCTCCTCTATCACTACGGGAACGGTACATCTCCTCCTCTATCACTACAGGAACGGTACATCTCCTCCTCTCACTACAGGGAGATACATCTCCTCCTCTATCACTACGGAAACGGTACATCTCCTCCTCTATCACTACGGTAACGGTACATCTCCTCCTCTATCACTACGGAACGGTACATCTCCTCCTCATCACTACGGGAACGGTACATCTCCTCCTCTATCACTACGGGAACGGTACATCTCCTCTATCACTACGGAACGGTACACCCTCCTCTATCACTACGGAACGGTACATCTTCACCTCTCCCACTACGGAACGGTACATCTTCACCTCTCCACTACGGGAACGGTACATCTTCACCTCTATCACTACGGAACGGTACATTCCTCCTCTATCACTACGGGAACGGTACACCTCCACCTTCCCACTACAATAACGGTACATCGCCACCTCCCCACTACAACGGTACACCCCACCTCTCCCACTAATAACGGTACATCGCCACCTCTCCCACTACAAGAACGACACATCTCCACCCCCCACTACAAGAACGGTACACCTCCACCTCTCCCACTACAATAAGTACATCGCCACCTCCCACTACAAGAACGGTACACCTCTTCCCCCACTACAAGAACGGTACATCTCCCCACTACAAGAACGGTACACCACCTCTCCCACTACGGGAACGGTACACCTCCTCCCTCATCACTACGGGAACAGTACATCTCCCTCATCACTACGGGAACGGTACATCTCTTCTATCACTACGGGAACGGTACATCTCCTCCTCTATCACTACGGGAACGGTACATCTCCTCCTCTATCACTACGGGAACGGTACATCTCCTCCTCATCACTACGGGAACGGTACATCTCCTCCTCTATCACTACGGAACGGTACACTCTCCTCCTCTATCACTACGGGAACGGTACATCTCCTCTATCACTACGGGAACGGTACACTCTCCTCTATCACTACGGGAACGGTACATCTCCTCCTCTATCACTACGGGAACGGTACATCTCTCTATCACTACGGGAACGGTACATCTCCTCCTCATCACTACAGGAACGGTACATCCTCCCTATCACTACGGGAACGCACATCTCCCCTATCACTACGGGAACGGTACATCTCCTCCTCATCACTACGGTAACGGATATCTCCCTCATCACTACGGGAACGGTACATTCCTCTATCACTACGGAACGGTACATCTCTCCTTATCACTACGGGAACGGCACATCTCCCTCATCACTACGGAACGGTACATCTCTCCTCTATCACTACGGAACGGTACATCTTCACCTCTCCCATACGGGAACGGTACATCTTCACCTTCCCACTGAACGGTACATCTTCCTCTATCACTACGGGAACGGTACATTCTCCTCTATCACTACGGGAACGCATCTCCTCTCTATCACTACGGGAACGGTACACCTCCACCCTATCACTACGGGAACGGTACATCTCCTCCTCTATCACCACGGAACGGTACATCTCTATCACTACGGGAACGGTACATCTCCTCCTCTATCACTACGGGAACGGTACACCTCCTATCACTACGGGAACGGTACACCTCCTCCTCTATCACTACGGAACGGTACATCTCCTCCTATCACTACGGGAGGTATCTTCACTTCACTAGGAACGGTACACCTCTACTACGGGAACGGTACATCTCCTCCTCTATCACTACGGGAACGGTACATCTCCTCCTCTATCACTACGGGAACGGTACATCTCTATCACTACGGAAAGGTAATCTCACCTCTACACGGAACGGTACATCTTCCCCCGACTCTCCTCTATCACTACGGAACGGTACATCTCCTCCCATCACTACGGGAACGGTACATCTCCTCCTCTATCACTACGGAACGGTACATCTCCTCCTCTATCACTACGGGAACGGTACACCTCCTCCTCTATCACTACGGAACGGTACATCTCTCCTCTATCACTACGGGAACGGTACATCTCCTCCTCTATCACTACGGGAACGGTACATCTCCTCCCCATTCACATGGGAACGGTACATCTCCTCCTATCACCACGGGAACGGTACATTCTCCTCTATCACTACAAGAACGGTACATCTCCTCCTCATCACTACGGGAAAGGTACATTCTCCTCTATCACTACGGGAACGGTACACCTCCTCCTCATCACTACAAGAACGGTACATCTCTCCTCTATCACTACAGAACGGTACATCCTCCTCTATCACTACGAACGGTACATCTCCCCATCACTACGGGAACGGTACATCTCCTTCCCGAGTTCCTCATCACTAGGAACGTACACTCCTCCCTATCACTACGGAACGGTACATCTCCTCCTCTATCACTACGGGAACGGTACATCTCCTCCTCTATCACTACGGGAACGGTACATCTCCTCCTCTATCACTACGGAACGGTACATTCTCATCACTACGGGAACGGTACATTCTCCTCTATCACAGAACGGTACATCTTCTCCTCTATCACTACGGGAACGGTACATCTCCTCCTCTATCACTACGGGAACGGTACATCTCCTCCTCTATCACTACAAACGGTACATCTCCTCCTCTATCACTACGGAACGGTACATCTTCACTTATCACTACGGGAACGGTACATCTCCTCTATCACTACGGGAACGGTACATCTCCTCCTCTATCACTACGGAACGGTACATCTCTATCACTACGGGAACGTACACCTCCCATCACTACGGTAACGGTACATCTCTCCTATCACTACGGGAACGGTACATCTCCTCTATCACTACGGGAACGTACATCTCCTCTATCACTACAAGAACGGTACATCTCCCATCACTACGAACGGTACATCTCCTCCTCTATCACTACGGGAACGGTACACCTCCTTCATCACTACGGTAACGGTACATCTTCACCTCTATCACTACGGGAACAGTACATCTCCTCCTCTATCACTACGGGAACGGTACATCTCCTCCTCTATCACTACGGAAACGGCATCTCCTCTTCGCCTCCTCTATCACTACGGGAAGGTACATCTCCTCCTCATCACTACGGAACGGTACATCTCCTCCTCTATCACTACGGGAACGGTACATCCTCCTCTATCACTACAAGAACGGTACATCTCCTCCTCTATCACTACGGGAACGGTACATCTCCTCCTCTATCACTAGGGAACGGTACATCTCCTCCTCTATCACTACGGAACGGTACACCTCCTCTATCACTACGGGACGTACATCTCTCCTCTACTACGGAACGGTACACCTCTCTATCACTACGGGAACGGTACATCTCCTCTATCACTACGGGAACGGTACATCTCCTTCATCACTACGGGAACGGTACATCTCCTCCTATCACTACGGGAACGGTACACTCCTCCCTCTATCACTACGGGAACGGTACATCTCCTCCTCTATCACTACGGAACGGTACATCTCCTCCTCTATCACTACGGAACGGTACATCTCCTCCTCTATCACTACAGGAACGGTACACCTCCTCTATCACTACGGGAACGGTACATCTCCTCCTATCACTACGAACGGTACATCCTCCTTATCACTACGGAACGGTACATTCCTCTATCACTACGGGAACGGTACATTCTCTTCTATCACTCGGCGTCATTCCCATCACTACGGGAACGGTACATCTCCTCCTCTATCACTACGGGAACGGTACATCTCCTCTATCACTACGGGAACGGTACATCTCCTCTATCACTACGGGAACGGTACATCTCCTCCTCTACTACGGAACGGTACCCTCTATCACTACGGGAACGGCACATCTCTCCTCTATCACTACGGAACGGTACATCTCCCTCTATCACTACGGAACGGTACATCTCCTCTCTATCACTACGGGAACGGTACATCTCCTCCTCTATCACTACGGAACGGTACATTCTCCTCTATCACTACGGGAACGGTACATCTCCTCCTCTATCACTACAGGAACGGTACATCTCCTCCTCTATCACTACGGGAACGGTACATCTCCTCCTCTATCACTACGGTAACGGTACATCTCCTCTCTCATCACTACGGGAACGGTACATCTCCTCCTCTATCACTACGGAACGGTACATCTCTCCTCATCACTACGGGAACGGTACATCTCCCTCTCACTACGAACGGTACATCCCTCCTCTATCACTACGGGAACGGTACATCTCTCCTCATCACTACGGAACGGTACATCTCCTCCTCTATCACTACGGAACAGTACATTCACCTCTCCCACTACGGAGGTACATCTCCTCCTCTATCACTGGAACGGATATCTCCTCCTCTATCACTACGGGAACAGTACATCTCCTCCTCTACCATGGAACGGTACATCTCCTCCTCTATCACTACGGAACGGTACATCTCTCCTCTCTCACTACGGGAACGGTACATCTCCTCCTCATCACTACGGAACGGTACATCTCCTCCTCTATCACTACGGGAACGGTACATCTCCTCCTCTATCACTACGGGAAACGTACATCTCTCCCCTCATCACTACGGAACGGTACATCTCCTCCTCATCACTACGAACGGTACATCTCCTCCTCTTCACTACGGGAAGTACATCTCCTCCTCTATCACTCGGAGGTCTCTCCCATCACTACGGGAACGGTACATCTCCTCCTCTATCACTACGGGAACGTACATCTCCTCCTCTATCACTACGGGAACGGTACATCTCCTCCTCTATCACTACGGAACGGTACATCTCCTCTATCACTACGGGAGGCAGTATCTCTTCACTACGGGAACGGTACATTCTCCTCTATCACTACGGGAACGGTACATCTCCTCATCACTACGGGAACGGTACATCTCCCTCATCACTACGGAACGGTACATCCTCCTCATCACTACGGGAACGGTACATCTCTCCCTCACTACAGGACACCTCTCCTATCACTACGGAACGGACATCCCTCTATCACTACGGAACGGTACATCTCCTCCTCTATCACTACGGGAACGGTACATCTCCTCCTCATCACTACGGGAACGGCAGACTTCCTCCTCCCCATCACTACGGAACGGTACATCTCCTCCTCTATCACTACGAACGGTACATCTCTCCCTCTACCACGGAACGGTACATCTCCTCCTCTCCTACGGAACGGTACATCTCCTCCTCTTCACTACGGGAACGGACATCTCCTCTATCACTACGGGAAGGTACATCTCCTCTTCTGTCTCTTCTACGGCGTACATCTCTTCTTCACTACGGAACGGTCCTCCCTCTATCACTGGGAACGGTACATCTCTCCTCTATCACTACGGGAACGGTACATCTCCTCCTCTATCACTACGGAACGGTACATCTCTATCTAGGACGGTACATCTCCCTCTATCACTACGGAACGGCACATCTCTCCTCTATCACTACGGAACGGTACATCTCCTCTATCACTACGGAACGGTACATCTCCTCCTCTATCACTACGGGAACGGTACATTCTCCTCTATCACTGGAACGGTACATCTCCTCCTATCACTACGGGAACGGTACATCTCCTCCTCTATCACTACGGGAACGGTACATCTCTCCTCATCACTACGGGAACGGTACATTCTCCTCTATCACTACGGGAACGGTACATCTCCTCCTCTATCACTACGGGAACGGTACATCTCCTCTCTATCACTACGGGAACGGTACATCTCCTCCTCTCACTACGGAACGGTACATCTCCTCCTCTATCACTACGGGAACGGTACATCTCCTCCTATCACTACGGGAACGGTACATCTCCTCCTCTATCACTACGGGAACGGTACATCTCCTCCTCTCTACGGAACGGCATTCCTCCATCACTACGGGAACGGTACATCTCCTCCTCTATCACTACGGAACGGCACATCTCCTCCTTCATCACTACGGGAACGGTACACCTCCTCATCACTACGGAACGGCATCTCCTCCTCATCACTACGAACGGTACATTCCTCC
>NW_024722158.1:9325747-9618045 GCF_018991925.1 Homarus americanus
TCTATCACTACGGGAACGGTACATCTCCTCCTCTATCACTACGGGAACGGTACATCTCCTCCTATCACTACGGGAACGGTACATCTCTCCTCTATCACTACAGGAACGGTACATCTCCTCCTCTATCACTACGAACGGTACATCTCCTCCTCTATCACTACGGGAACGGTACATTCTCCTCTATCACTACGGGAACGGTACATCCTCCTCATCACCGAACGGTACATCTCCTCCTCATCACTACGGAGTACATCTCCTCCTCCATCACTACGGAACGGTACATCTCCTCCTCTATCACTACGAACGGTACATCTCCTCCTCTATCACTACGGAACGGTACATCTCTCCTCTCTCACTACGGGAACGACATCTCCTCTATCACTACGGGAACGGTACATCTCCTCCTCTATCACTACGGGAACGGTACATCTCCTCCTCATCACTACGGGAACGGTACATCGGAGTACATCTCCTCCTCTATCACTACGAACGGTACATCTCCTCCTCTATCACTACGGAACGGTACATCCTCCTCATCACTACGGAAGGGTACATCTCCTCCCTCACTACGGGAACGGTACATCTCCTCCCTCCACTACGGAACGGCACATCCTCCTCTATCACTACGGGAACGGTACATCTCCTCCTCTATCACTACGGAACGGTACATCTCCTCCTCTATCACTACGGAACGGCAACATCCCTCCTCTATCACTACGGGAACGGTACATCTCCTCCTCATCACTACGGGAACGGTACATCTCCTCCTCTATCACTACGGAACGGTACATCCTCCTCTATCACTGAACGGTACATCTCCTCATCACTACGAACGGTACATCTCCTCCTCTATCACTACGGGAACGGTACATCTCCTCCTCTATCACTACGAACGGTACATCTCCTCCTCTATCACTACGGGAACGGTACATCTCCTCTATCACTACGGGAACGGTACATCTCCTCCTCTATCACTACGGAACAGTACATCTCTCCTCTATCACTACGGGAACGGTACATCTCCTCCTCTATCACTACGGAACGGTACACTCTCCTCTCACTGAACGTACATCCTCCCCATCACTACGGAACGGTACATCTCCTCCTTCATCACTACGGGAACGGTACACCCTCCCCATCACTACGGAACGGTACATCTCCTCCTCTATCACTACGGAACGGTACATCTCTCCCTATCACTACGGGAACGGTACATCTCCTCCCCATCACTACGGAACGGCACATCTCCCTCTATCACTACGGGAACGGTACATCTCCTCCTCTATCACTACGGAACGGTACATCTCCTCCTATCACTACGGAACGGTACATTCCTCCTCTCCCACTACGGGAACGGTACATCTCCTCCTCATCACTACGAGGTACATCTCCGCGTACATCTCTCCTCTATCACTACGGCTCTCATCAGGTCATTCTCCACAGAACGGTACATCTCCTCTCTATCACTACGGAACGTACATCTCCTCCTCATCACTACGGAACGGTACATCCTCCTCTATCACTACGGAACGTACATCTCCTCCTCACTACGGTACACTTCCCATCACTACGGGAACGGGTACATCTCCTCCTCATCCCACGAACGTACATCTCCTCTCACTGGCATCTCCTTCCAGGACCATCTCCTCCTCATCACTACGAACATACATCTCCTCCTCATCACTACGGGAACGGTACATCTCCTCCTCTATCACTACGGGAACGGTACATCTCCTCCTCTATCACTACGGAACGGTACATCTCCTCCTCATCACTACGGAACGGTACATCCTCCTCTATCACTACGGAACGGTACATCTCCTCCCCATCACTACGGGAACGGTACATCTCCTCCTCATCACTACGGGAACGGTACATCTCCTCCTCTATCACTACGGAACGGTACATCCTCCCTCTATCACTACGGAACGGTACATCTTCACCTCTCCCACTACGGGAACGGTACATCTCCTCCCATCACTACGGAACGGTACATCTCCTCCTATCACTACGGAACGGTACATCTCCTCTATCACTACGAACGGTACATCCTCCCCACTCACGGGAACGGTACATCTCCTCCTCTCCCACTACGGGAACGAGTACATCCTCCTCTATCACTACGGAACGGTACATCTCCTCCTCATCACTACCGGAACGGTATCCCTCCTATCACTAGGAACGGTACATCTCTCCTCTATCACTACGGGAACGGTACATCTCCTCCTCTATACTACGGAACGGTACATCTCTATCACTACGGAACGGTACATTCTCCTATCACTACGGACGGTACATCTCCTCTATCACTACGGGAACGCACACACACCATTATGTGTGAATCAAATGAACCTTCCACACAGAACATTGCTACAAGATATTATGTAGTGATTTACCTTAACTGGGGATGAGGAAGACAAGAAGGTGGAAGGGAATGGAGGAGGAGGTGAAGAAGAACAGGGGAGGAGGAGGTGGAGGAGGAACAGGAGGAGGGGAGGTGGGGGGGAACAGAGGGGAGGAGGAGGGAGGAGGAACAGGAGGTGGAGGAGGAACAGGAGGTGGACGAGCAGGAGGAACAGGAGAGGGGGAGGTGGGGAACAGAGGGAGGAGGAGGAGGGGGACAGGGGAGGGAGGAGGGTGGAGGAGGAAACAGGAGGTGGAGGAGGAGGAGGAACAGGAGGAGGGGAGGTGGGGGAACAGAGGAGAAGGAAGAGGAGGAGGGGGGGTGGGGGAACGAGGGGAGGAGGAGGTGGAGGAGGAGGAACAGGAGGAGGGGTAGGTGGGAAGAGGAACAGGGGGGGAGGGAGGAGGAGGAGGAGGGGAGGAACAGGAGGGAGGGGAGGTGGGGGGAACAGAGGGAGGAGGAGGTGGAGGAGGAACAGGAGGTGGAGGAGGAACAGGATGAGGAGGAGGAGGTGGGAGGAGGAACAGGGGAAGGAGGAGGTGGGAGGAGGTGGAGGAGGAACAGGAGGAGGAGGGAGAAGGAGGAGGGAGGAACAGGAGGAGGGGTAGGTGGGAAGAGGAACAGGGGGGGGGAGGGAGGAGGAGGAGGAGGAGGAGGAGGAACAGGAGGAGGGGGGAGGTGGGGGAACAGAGGGAGGAGGGAGGTGGAGTTGGAACAGGAGGTGGAGGAGGAACAGGATGAGGAGGAGGAGGAGGAACAGGGGGAGGAGGAGGGGGAGGAAGAACAGGGGAGGAGGAGGTGGGGGAAACAGGGGAGAGGAAGGAGGAGGAGGGAGGAGGGAATAGGGAGAGGGGGAGGTGGGGGAACAGGGGAGGAGGAGGGAGGAGGAACAGGATGAGGGGAGGAGGAGGTGGAGGAGGAACAGGGGAGAGGAGGTGGAGGAGGAACAGGAGGTGGAGGGAGGAAAGGAGATGGAGAGGGAGGGAGGGAGGAGGAACAGGGGGAGGAGGAGGTGGAAGAAGAACAGGGGAGGAGGAGGGGGGAGGAGGAACAGGAGGAGGGAGGGGAGGGAGGAGGAGGAACTGGAGGAGGGGGGAGGGGGGGAACAGAGGGAGGGGAGGGGGAGGTGGGAGGAGGGAACAGGGGGAGGGGAGGGAGGAGGAACAGGAGGTGGAGGAGGAACAGGGATGAGGAGGGGAGGAGGTGGAGGAGGAACAGGGGGAGGGAGGGGGAGGGGAGGAGGAACAGGAGGAGGAGGAGGAGGAGGGGAGGAGGAGGAACTGGAGGAGGGGGAGGTGGGGGAACAGAGAGGAGGAGGTGGAGGAAGAACAGGGGAGGAGGAGGTGGGGGAACAGGGGAGGGAGGAGGTGGAGGAGGAACAGGAGGAGGAGGAGGAGGGGAGGAACAGAGGAGGGGGGAGGTGGGGAACAGGGGAGGAGGAGGTGGATGAGGAGGAGGAGGTGGAGAAGGAACAGGATGAGGAGGAGGAGGTGGAGAAGGAACAGGAGAAGGGAGGAGGAGGAGGTGGAGGAGGAACAGGAGGAGGAGGAGGAGGGGAGGAACAGGAGGAGGGGGAGGGGGGAACAGGGGAGGAGGAGGTGGAGGAAACAGGAGGTGGAGGAGGAACAGGATGAGGAGGAGGATGTGGAGGAAGAACAGGAGGAGGAGGAGGAAGGAGGAGGAGGAGGAGGCCAGTACCTTGTGTATAATCCTCTCAAATTCTCCATTGTTCTTGGTAAGTCTTGTCTAGAGCTGTATTAGCCCAGTGCACCTCCTCCTCCCTCTTCCTCCTCCCTCCTCCCTCCTCCCATCCCACTACAAGGACGGTACACCTCCTCCTCCCCTTCCTCCCACTATAAGGACGGTACACCTCCACCTCTCCCTCCTCTCCCACTACAAGGACGGTACACCTCCTCTCCCACTACAAGGACGGTACACCTCCTCCTCCTCCTCCTCTCCACTACAAGGACGGTACACCTCCTCCTCCTCCTCCTCTCCCACTAAAAGGACGGTACACCTCCTCCTCCTCCTCTCCACTACAAGAGCGGTACACCTCATTCTCCTCCTCCTCTCCCACTATAAGGACAGTATCCTTCTCCCTCATCTCCCACTACAAGGACGGTACACCTCCCCTCTCCCACTATAAGGACGGTACACCTCTTCCTCCTCTTCCTCTCCCGCGACAAGAAAGGTACACCTCCTCCTCTCCCACTACAAGGACGGTTCAGCTCATCCTCCTCTCACTACAAGAATGGTACAACTACACCTCCTCTTCCTCCTCTCCCACTACAAGAACGGTTCAGCTCATCCTCCTCTCTCACTACAAGAATGGTACAACTACACCTCCTCTTCCTCCTCTCCCACTACAAGAACGGTTCAGCTCATCCTCCTCTCTCACTACAAGAATGGTACAACTACACCTCCTCTTCCTCCTCTCCCACTACAAGAACGCCACATCTCCAGCTCCCACAACAAGGACGGTACACCTTCTCTCTCCTACAATAACGGTACAGCTCCTCACCCACGACAAGGACGGTACACCGCCTCCTCTCCCTCGACACCAAGAGGATCTCTGCCAATGAGATAATTTCCTATGTGTTGCGACTGTGTGAGAGCGACGCCCCCTTAGCCGGAGTTATGGCCAATACAGAGCTAACAGGGAGGGTGATAGGTCAAGTTGTGCAGTGAAGACGACATGAGGCATGGGTCGGGGACACATAAAACACATGGGTCGGGGACACGTAAGACACATGGGTCGGGGACACGTAAGACACATGGGTCGGGGACACGTAAGACACATGGGTCGGGGACACGTAAGATACATGGGTCGGGGACACGTAAGACACATGGGTCAGGGACACATAAGACACATGGGTCGGGGACACGTAAGACACATGGGTCGGGGACACGTAGGACACATGAGCCGGGGACAAGCCGAGGTACATTATTATCTAGAGCAAACTTGCATCTAATTACGCTGGAAATTGACAAGGCAAGATATGTAACTCAGGTCTAAGGTAATTCCCAGTTGCTACATGGTGTATACAACTAGTTTATGTTGACTTGAGAGTGTGTTTATGTCTACAGCCTGTTGACATCGGCTTATTGTGACTTAAATGTGTTTATGTCTACAGCCTGTTGACATCGGCTTCTTGTAACTTGAGTGTGTTTATGTCTACAGCCTGTTGACATCGGCTTCTTGTAAATTAATAGTGTGTTTATGTCTACAGCCTGTTGACATCGGCTTATTGTGACTTGAATGTGCTTATGTCTACAGCCTGTTCAAATCGGCTTCTTGTGAATTAAGTGTGTTCATGTCTAGAGCCTGTTGACATCGGCTTATTGTAAGTTGAGTGTGGTTATGTCTACAGCCTATTGACATCGGCTTATTGTGACTTAAATGTGTTTATGTCTACAGCCTGTTGACATCGGCTTATTGTGACTTAAATGTGTTTATGTCTACAGCCTGTTGACATCGGCTTCTTGTAACTTGAGTGGTTTTATGTCTACAGCCTGTTGACATCGGCTTATTGTGACTTGAATGTGCTTATGTCTACAGCCTGTTCAAATCGGCTTCTTGTGAATTAAGTGTGTTCATGTCTAGAGCCTGTTGACATCGGCTTATTGTAAGTTGAGTGTGGTTATGTCTACAGCCTATTGACATCGGCTTATTGTGACTTAAATGTGTTTATGTCTACAGCCTGTTGACATCGGCTTATTGTGACTTAAATGTGTTTATGTCTACAGCCTGTTGACATCGGCTTCTTGTAACTTGAGTGGTTTTATGTCTACAGCCTGTTGACATCGGCTTATTGTAAGTTGAGTTTGGTTATGTCTACAGCCTATTGACATCGGCTTATTATGACTTAAATGTGTTTATGTCTACAGCCTGTTGACATCGGCTTCTTGTAACTTGAGTGTTTTTATGTCTACAGCCTGTTGACATCGGCTTATTGTAAGTTGAGTTTGATTATGTCTACAGCCTATTGACATCGGCTTATTGTGACTTGAATATGTTTATGTTTCCACAGGTTGTTGGCGCAGTATCAGGAGTTGCAGTTCACAAATATATCCGCAACATTTACCTTCTATTTACTTATGAATTAAGAACATTTCCTGTCTGTCTGAGCGTCCTGTATACAAAGATATCGTGGTTTATTTACTCTGCATATGGGTAAATGTACTATGGTCTGAGAGTTGATAAAACGTGATTAAAATTATATTAGGTTCAATACTCTTTCCTGATATCCCTACTGACACAATTCTTTAATCTCTGGATATTAATGACCATCTCGTAACCTAACCTAACCTAACCTAACCTAACCTAACCTAACCTAACCTAACCTAACCTAACCTAACCTAACCTATCCAAAACCAAACCAAACCTTATTTAGATCATAAAATATTTAAATATTTATATACACATACTTAGCAATGTAAGCTTGAATATTTTTTTATATTATTATTAAACCATTCTTCAGCAAGTTCATCATTACCAAAGGGAACATGAACTCATTCCCTCAGGACAGTGCCAAAGTTTTGTATATTGACAAGGGAGGTAAATTGGACTTATTTTCTTGAGACACACTTCATGTTATAGTTGGCAAGAGGAGGCTGTAAGACCATTTGTTCTCATAACATTGAGTGTTACAACCAGCAAGGGAAGCTAACGTTGTAGCCTTCGATACTGACATATGTGTTGTTGATAATGTTATATTTCACTTCAACACAATACGGGATAATGTTAATATGAATATACTTCATTTTAACACAATACGAGATAATGTTAATAAAAATATACTTCAACACAATACGGGATAATGTTAAACATATATTACAATTCAATAGGAGATAATGTTTACGGTATATAATATATATATATATATATATATATATATATATATATATATATATATATATATATGCAAGTAATCACTGTAGGTGCGCGTGATCTAGGTATATGCTGTTATCAGCATATATATATATATATATATATATATATATATATATATATATATATATATATATATATATATATATATATATATATATATATATATATATATATATATATATATCTTATATCAATTCAAGACATCTTCAGGGCCTCGATGTGAATCAAGGGTGCTCCGTTTTCCCGTGTGATTTTATCAAGATTTATCTTATCCACGTTTTCATTGTGGATGTACATGATATATATATATATATATATATATATATATATATATATATATATATATATATATATATATATATATATATATATATATATATATATATATATATATATATATTTTTTTTTTTTTTTTTTCAGTTTAGTTCAACATTCAACTTGATAATCCATCATTCAGTCATTTATCCTTCTACTCGCATCCACTTATCCACCACCCATCCATAATACCTACCCATCCACTACCCACCCGCTTATCATTCCACTTGCATACACATCCACCCACCCATCCACTTAATACCTACCCATCCACTACCCACCCGCTTATCATTCCACTTGCATACACTTATCCACCACCCATCCACCATCCACTTAATATCTAACCATCCACTACCCACCCGCTTATCATTCCACTTGCATCCACTTACCCACCACCCATCCACCATCCACTTAATACCTACCCATCCACTTATCCACTAACCATTCACTATTCTCGGCCATCATCCCAATTACCATCCACCCACCCACACCTCTCTCTCTCTCTCTCTCTCTCTCTCTCTCTACCCCTCAATTGAATAAACTCAATGCAAAATATATCATTGTACTCGAGGGATGTACAGACTCGTGAACCCGAAGCAGTAGACACTGATACAATAGTCTGTCCATAAATGCTTCGGATTCAAGAGTCTGAATCTCGGGTTCATGGCTCGCAACAGGACTTTTTTGGGTGACTGTACCAACTCACCTCTGACGTATCCACAATGACCTTACCTAACCTTTGACCTCTGACCCCTAAAAACACCAGTGGTTATAGGCCTAAGAGGAATTTAAGATATACTAAATATTGAAACAGCTTAAGTCTTCCCATTTTTGATATATACAACGGACTTACGTATATTTACCATAATAATACTAAATTAGTTACACCTCTCTCTAGCGATTCGTATCCTCAGTACAGCTTCAGTCAATATTTCTCTCGGGTATTTTAACAGGAATCCGCGGTCAAATATTGGAAGAGATTTACGCTGTATTGGTTCTGTAAATATGCCAAATTAATTCCCCCAGACTGATAAAAAGGGTCAAATATTGGAGTGTAAATAAGTTGGCGAATTGATTTTAGAATGTCGAGACCGCGGATTATTACTCGTGAATGTTTCCTTCTTTCCCTCAGCTCAGTCCGCCGAGAGAGAGAGAGAGAGAGAGCGAGAGAGAGAGAGAGAGAGATATTAGTTTATCGCTGTTTGTGTTCTTAAGTCTTTCCCTCTGTTGTTTCCCTGGGATTTATTGTTTCATATGGAAATTACCAAACATCCCAGCACTCACTAACACTAAATTAAAGACATTTTGAAGGCTGTTGTTCGTAAGTGACTGGACGTAGTAGCATAGTTCAGTGGTATTATAAGTAACGTAAGAAATACCTTGAAATTTGTCTAGTGATGCTGATGGTTAAGATAACTGATACGAAAATATAAAATCCACAAAGCCAAAGTATTTTCACCGTTATTACAAGGTGGAATATTGACAATTTTCAGGCAGCTTTTACTGATAAATATGCTTAGATACGTCAAAAAATATTAGTACTAATTCAGTGTAAGTCTATTGAGTTTAATCTAAGACACTTTACAAAAATAATTAAAAGAGAAGAAATATGTAAAATCGTTAGACACAACAGAAGTGAACGATAACAACACATCTATGAGTGTCTTTATTTTCACCCACAAGTCTTAACAGTGTTTTCCCAGGACGAACTTAATCAATCGTGTTCTTTTGAATATCGCTGGGGGTGCCGCCGTCAGTTACATCATCGTCAGTTCATCATACAAATAAAATTTCAGCAGTGAGGTGGTCGTTCCGGGGTTAACGAGGCCGCGGCGCCGTAATAAACCAGACCCAGATCTCAGAGTATGGTGTGGCGTTAAGATGTTCAATTTCCCTTCTAACTGAGTATGTGAGAACCCGTTTAAATGGCTCACTTAAGTTAAGGCATAAGGATGGCAGCGAAAATGGCTTCGAAATTGCACCGAGACTGTATCTTAACTAGGAATCTTCTCGGTGTTATTTTGACCATACAGTGTTCACCACCTCCAGTGTTAACCTCTTCACTACGGAGACGCTACTTTTAATATTTTATTTTGCCAAACGATTTTATTCAGCTTAGAGACAACACCGTGCACAAAGGGTTAAGGATCACTGGTTCGCGCCCAACTGTCAATGGGTACCTGACTTGACAGTTCTGGAAACGAAGACGGTCGAGTACAGTGACACCTACACCACGTGCTTATATGCCGAAGGCCTTAGTATTCAGTGTGTTGTATCCGCTCACATGGAGACAACTATTTTTTTACGAATATTTTAGATTCTCGACTTTCATATTCCAACACTTTAGAGGTATTAAGAATGTAAGGCACTCACCAATGTGAAATCAGAAGCTATCAAGTCACACACACAAACTTAACACCTCGCAGTCGAATACAAAAATCCTGTTGCCTCTCCTGAACCACGAACCTGCGAGATTTAGATCCGTGAAGCCGAACCATTTATGGACAGAACAATGCATCAATGTCTACTTCTTCGGGTTCATGAGCTTTTATCTGAGGGTTCGTGGTTCAAGAGGAGGGGCGGCGGGACCTTTGTAATTGACTGTACACAATGAAATAATTAATCACCGTAGGAAATATATTGAAATAACTCAGGGAAGGTTAATGGTGACTATATTTACGGAGAAGTCGAGAGAATATAAGAAGAGGGCAATAAATCACTTGATAAGAGAGAAGAGAAGATAAACAAATGAGACTGAGAGACAGAGATATAAGATAAAGATAGCAAACACTATATAATCTAAACAGTAAAATGAAGGATAAATCTGGAAACTTAATATAATTTGACTGGAGAATAATAAAATGAACGTGGAAATCAGCCACGATTTAGCGGGACGGAAAAAATCGGTTAGATAATTATCCGGCAGGGAAAAAATGTGGGTGAGGAAAGATTCCCCAGACAATATAATTAATGCGGCTTTGTCAAGTTTTAGGGGAAAGAACAAAGATGGCGGGAAAAACCATGAATTAGTAGTGAAGTTTACGAGTTAATTAAAAATAAATATAAATAAAAAACACTGATAAATTAATAAAAAAGTTAATATGATAATTGACAAAAAAAATCATCAATATGACTTAAACTTTCCTTCAAATCGGTCGAAAAAAAGTTGGTGTGGGTCGCGGGGAGAGGGGGGGGGGATTGATGGGGTTAACGGGGAGGGTTAGAGGTGTCTAATGAGGGGTGAGAGACGAGTGAGGAGTGGGTGAGGAACGGGCGAGGGGTGGGTGAGGGGTGGATGAGGAACGGGTGAGAAAAGGGTGAGGAAAGAGTCACGTCGTATGTTAGTCGTCTTAAACTTTATGTTGATTCATTTAGCTAAAGTTTGCTCATTAAGTTTCTCTTCACGTGCCGCTCAAAGTTCTCCGATGACGACGGGTGAGCCGGGGTAGGTGGTGACGGGGTGTGGGTTAGTGACGGGTGAGCCGGGGTAGGTGGTGACGGGTGACAGTTGAGCTGGGGTAGGAAGTGACGGGTGACGGGAATAGGTGGTGACGGTGAGTTAGGTTGAGGGGTGATGGGTGAGCAGGGGGTAGGTAGTGTGTGTGTGTGTGTGTGTGTGTGTGTGTGTAGACAGACAGACAGACAGCCACAGACAGACAGACATACAGATGGATAGATAGATAGATAGATAGCAGTTCAAACAGAATAAACCCACGTTTTGTTAGCCAAAAGCCCAACGTAACTAAGGTATGGACAGACCGCCAGCGTCAGCAGGACCCGGGTTAAGTTATCACCAACACAGCGGCTGCCCGATACCTTTACTGCTGCGGTAACTGGCAGCACAATATTCGCCCTGATGTTAAATTCATCCAACTAAAAGGAAATCGAAGGGGATATGGTTCAGGTTCTGGCTACCTACACGCAGGAAAGTGTGTCCGTGTACGTGTTCATGGTCTGTGTATCCATGTGTTCATGCTCCTGTCTGTATAATCCTGCTGTGTTTTCAAAACATTTTCCCTTAAGTTATGCGAATTGTTACAAGCAGTTATAACACATCGTAAACAAATTAATTTGAGTTATCAACAAGACACATCAAGTAATATTTTATCTCACAATGCATCAAGTTCAAGAAATAAACTTTATGCGTGTAGTCGAGCTTCACATTAGCGACAAATTACTGAGGAATATATCAGAAAAAGTGAGAACCATCAACGCAAGAAAAACTTTGTAACAAGTACAACAAGTAACACACAAATTTCCCAAATACAATATTCTATAAACTAAAGTCCCGTTTCCTGAAGGACTTAAGGAACACAATGAGATACAATGTAGACGCTCCTCACATCACGCAGGAGACTACCAACACACACACTATGTCTTTTCACATGAAGATTAAACATCCCTAAGGCTATCTGGGAGGGAGAGAGGGGGGATTAGTTTAGCGATAAGGTGGTTAATCTACAGATGAAATAAGCTGGAGGTCTGAGCTTCAGGTGATCCAATAACACTACGACCCGAATAGAGTTTCCATGTATGTGGTGGCGCTTACATGCTGGTGCACCGCCGGCCCCTAAGACGTAGCTGACCAGTAAAGAGTAAAAAATAGAGAGAGAGAGAGAGAGAGAGAGAGAGAGAGAGAGAGAGAGAGAGAGAGAGAGAGAGAGTATGATGGGACACAGAAGGGCAGCAGCTGGTCACTGACGAGGCACATACCTTCAGGTGACATACAGTGCGTGGAGGAGGAAGGTGGGAAGGGAGACTCACCTACCAGCATTCAAGATAAGGCAGGCGCAGCTATTGTACGACCATCACAACTCCTAGGAACGAAAAAATATACGCCGACTAGGAAATTAAAGCAGGAATTTTCAGGGAAGATTTTTTTTGTTCTAAGAAAAGTCAAAGATGGGGAGATTGTGAGGAGGATGAGGATGGCGTGTAGATGATTCTTAGTTCCTGGTACGGCAGGATAGCAGGGTGGTGATGGTAAAGTTGGGAGAGGCAGGAAGTGGCTGAAGATTGACCTTACTTATGAGTGTCTGTTGATACTCGTGGCTTTGTGTAGTGTTGAACCATGAGTTTGATCCAATTAGACAACCAGAGAAGTTAACAGTATGTGGCAAATGTGTACACAGAGCGACGACCTCATGAACTTAAGTGCCACAAAAAAGTAATAAATCACATTTAATAAGTGAGGCTTATCTACACCTCTGACTCATTACGTTTTATAAGACCACCTCACCCCCAGGCTGAGAGTCATGTCAATATAAAGAAACAAGTACAGGCGACTTGCGCTACAAGCTTGACGAAACTACAAGTAACACGAAGATGAAACAGCTATATGAAATACAGACAAACAAATAAAATAGTATATCTCTTCAGTTACAATTATGGCAATTATGGTTTGTTTATGAAGTCAAACAGCTGCGGGTTACGTCAAGCAGAGATGTGTTGTAGTGTTTGTGACCGGCAACACACGGCTTAGTCACCCGGGAATACCTCTTAATAAATTTTAGTTAACAGGTCTCGAATATCAAGTATGAACACAAGACCGACTAATTTGGAGTAAAACTGACTCTCGTATATCTGTTACAGTAACTGGCCAGGTAACATTTCCATTTAATATTATGTAGCGAATAATCTTGCCCGTGTGTTGAAAGAATTGCATACAAAACTTTTCGCTGACAAGCAATAAATGACAGACAATAAAAGCTATTTATAAGAAATCACAGTAACTGCTTCAGCAACTTGTAATGTCTGTTGTTAACTCCACATAAATGTATTAACCTCTTAGGATAACAAGGTAAAAAGTTATATATGGGAAGTATTAACACCCACACCTTGTACGATACACCACACCCTGTCCACTATACCACACCTGTGTTATTACCTGCACCACATTTCTTGACCTAAAAGCTGCATTTGATATTGCCAATAGGCAACTGATATTGTACGAACTAGCCAAAATGGATATAGGAGGTAGGCTATTACACTGGATAAGTGGTTACATAACCAACAGAAGGGCTGCTGCACTGTTTCAGGGTTACAAAAGTGAAGTTAAAGATATGCAACTTGGTACCCCTCAAGGTGGAGTACTTAGCCTCACTTTGTTCAATGTTCTTATGAATGCATTATTAAATTTAATACCAGACAACCCCAGCAATATCTCAATCAGCTATGCTGATGATATTCTTATACATACTAAAACTCATCGTGAAATGCAAACCACCCTGAACCATGTATACGCAGCCTGTGAACACCTCGGTCTTATTATCTCCACTGACAAAACTAAGGTGTTCAACAAACAAGCTGGTAACCGCAAACGCGGCCCCGCCAAGTTCAAGATAGGTAACAACACTATTGACTATGTTTCTTCTTTTAAATATCTTGGTGTTTCCGTCCCTTGTACCCTACCTGCCATACAACAGCTAACCCGCCAATGTACTGACAGACTGAGACCTCTTAGAAGTGTAGCGGGGTACAGCCCGCACTATGGTGCTAATATTAGAATTGTTAAAACAATGTACCTAGGCTATATAAGATCTCTGATAGATTACCACGCACCAGCCCTGGTCATTCGTGACGGGAAAGGCGTTGACAAGCTCGAGAAAATGCAAAATAAAGCCCTCAGAATTATCCTAGGATGTCCCATGAGCACTAAAGTACTTAATATGAGGAAAGAACTAGGTATACCCAGTGTTAAAGATAGAATAATTGAAGTCAACCTCATGATAGCCCTGAGGCTTCTGCGTGGTGATCCTGATAACATTGTTTCCTTAAAATTGCTAGAATGTATGAACCATGGGACTACTGAGTCTAAATGGATCCAAACTACAGCTACACATATGAAGATATTTGGACTAGACCACCTGTACAAAGTTGAGACACAACAGCGCTTCCTGCCACCCTGGCGGACAGTTCCCTTCGATATCACAATACCGACGTATCCGCCTAAAAAATAATTATACAAAGCATTTATCTCCAACACACTGCCAAATTGAGAGCTCTTGAACACATACACACTCTACAGACTGATAATAATATCACACAGACCATCTACACTGATGGATCTCTAAACACCGCCTGTGGGAGGGCTGTAAGTGCTATTGTTGTGACTCAACCTGACGGTAATATAATTGAGAAAGGAGTTAGAATTAACAACTGGGCATCCACTCTACAAACTGAATTAGTTGCCATACTCACAGCTATTAAATTCATTGAAACCACTGTTACTGACAGTCTCATCATCACTGACTCTCTATCCTCACTACTTGCCCTTGGTACCCTCGACTCAGGTTGTCACGCTCTTGTCTCTGAAGCCAGACACAAATATGCGTGCCTTGTTGACCGGGGTGTCAGGGTCAAACTGTTGTGGATCCCCTCTCACATAGGCCTCATAAAACATGACAGAGTTGATGCCCTCGCCAAACTCGCGTCTAACAAAGACACCGTTGAATACAATTTGGGTCTGTCAAAAAGAACCCTTAAAACTGTAATTAGGAAAGAACTTATTGATGAGTTTGACGCAAGTAGACAAGTGCAAACAGGCACTAGTCGATCCATAGGTTACCATGATGAGATGTATCAAGTGAAACATGTATATGGAGCAAGTAACAAGATCACTAGATTACAAGATGTTGTAACCGCTAGATTAAGGTTAGGATATAAGTACCTTTGGCAGTATGTTCCTCAAGCAGATGTAAACAAAACTAAATGTAAAGTGTGTGGCCATACATATGGCCACACACTTGAACACTACGTCCTCGACTGTGTGAAGATAGAACCTTTTAGGGACAGGTCCAAGCACACTGTGTGTGAAATGGCACAACACTTCATCTCTAATGGCAAGATAGCCGACATATTAAGATTGTATCCACTTTTTTGCACTTAGTAACTATATCAATTCTCATGTACAGAACCAAATATGCAATGTGCTTGAATACCTCCCACGTAAATGTGAATAACAAAGTGTGAGGCCAGACATACTGCCTCACACGCCTGTTCTCACGCATTTGTGAATAAGTTACCCTTTATGTATAGAACTAAACAAATAATGTAAATGAAATACTGTGTAACTTTCAGTGCCATAATATCCTGACAACGGGGGTTAATTATTATGACCCCTTGTAAACCCTACTCTGTAATCCTTTTGCGCTACCGCTCACAGGATGAGTGTGGGGTGCACAATAAAGTAGCCGCTGCAAGCGGCAAAATCAAAATCAATACACCATTGCCCGCTACACCCAGCGATGGCGTGTGTGTGTGTGTGTTCATCTGTCAGGTACACTCCTACACTGACCATGTTCTTTCCCTCTTACCGCCGCATTTATATTAGTACACAAAAGTCTACTCCAGAATTATTGTTTTTTTTTCAACTTTATTGGTGAAATTTACAATAAAATAAATGAATTTTTTTTAACATAATTTAAACCAAAAATCCTATACCGGTCTGAAAGTGACGTGATCAAAGGTAATTATGATCACTAAACAAAGTCATCCACTAGTTTAAAACCGGGTCAGTTAGGATTCAACAACGTTAAATATTGGTATAATAATTAAAACATATGAAAAAAAAAATATATATAAAGTGTATCGCTCTAGAACACTGGTGCGATATAACCTTCAACACGCCACAAATGATCGTTAACGGGCCACAAATGATAGTTAACGGGCCACAACTGATCGTTAACGGGCCACAGCTGATCATTAACGGGCCACAACTGATCATTAACGGGCCACAACTGATCGTTAACGGGCCATAACTGATCGTTAACGGGCCACAACTGATCGTTAACGGGCCACACCGAAACCCATATACCACTGTTGGCTGTTCTATACTATACTTATAAACAAGTAATGAATTAATGACCATGATTTAGAAACATTATTGAAACCATTGTTCTCGATATAGTTACCTTTTTATAATAGTTGGAACTTCAAATATCAGAGGGGGTTAATAACAGCAAGAATAATCACTTGAAAAATCTCTACCCCAACTATTTCACCTAAAGATTAACCACCCTAACGCTAACCTAACCTAACCTTTCTTAACCTAACCTAACCTAACCTAACCTAACCTAATCTAATCTAATCTAATCTAATCTAACCTAGCCTAGCCTACAAACAACATATTTGGATATATGCCCTTATCTACGTAACCAATTCAGTGCTAATGCCTTGTGTGACGTCATGAGCCACTCGAGCATATTAGATACTTTGTGAAGGAGAGTCAATGTTTTGGTTAGATTATCAACAAGTGGTCGCTCGTTTCGTGAGTTTCTGGGCCATGGGAAGGTTTTTTTTTCGCTAACATCTAACGTGATATGCTTGACTCACTCACCAGCTCATGAAAAGTGAAGTATAATTTTGTTGTAGTAAAGATTTTGAGTTTATTATTATTATTATTGTTATTATTATTATTATTATTATTGTTATTATCATTATTATTATTATTATTATAATTTTCTTTTGGATGAAATATATGCAACTATATATTATTCCCATCATCATCATCATCATCACTACACACACACAAACTCCAGCATTTAATCACTATACCTCACCTCAATTATCACTATATTGCTTCTACTAATATATGAGAAATACCAATTAATAAAAATGTACAGTTTTTTTATTTTACAGAATTAATTAAGCAGGACATAACACAGATGTTCTACAGAGACACATGACTCGTTTAATGTGTCTCACTTACATTAACCCAACACGGCCTGTGCTTTATACTGAATGGTCCTTAACAGTAATAATTAGGTTAGGTTAGGTTAGGTTGAATCTGGAGTGCATATGGCTTGCAATTCACCAATTTCTCATAAATTTCCACTAAAGTTTAATAGTTCTTAGGTATATTTTCAAACTAATTCGAGAAGCTGAAGCCCGCACACACACAACACACACACACACACACACACACACACACACACACACACACACACACACACACACACACACACACGTATACATAGAGTTTTTACACTATTTCCCTTACCGACGTACAGCACACAAGGAGCAGCACACCACCACTTGTTATAAAAGGTGACCCGTGTCTCTGGCCTCAGTAAACCACATGTGCTGCATCACGCAGCCTGAATAACTAAACTAACTACATCGTTTATTTGCATAACGAGGCGACCATCTGTGTGTTTGTGTGGGTTTGTTTGTGCGTTGTGTGTGTGTGTGTGTGTGTGCATGTGTGTGTGTGTGTGTTCTAGCGTGAGGTTATGTCTGTGTGGGTATAAGTGCTTCTGGGAGTGGGTGTGGGAGTAGGTATGTGTGTGGATGTAGGTGAGGGAGCAGGTGTGGGTGTGGGAGCGAGTGCGGGTGTAGGTGCGGATGTGGATATGACGGGGTGTATAGCCTGAGGGTGCAGTAGCGTGCCAGTACAGAGAGCAAGAGAACCCATCCATTGTATCCGGATTATTAATATATTTTTTTTAAGGATTTATGCTGTAAATTTTCCGACTGATGTAATGGTAATAGTGTTAAAAAACAGTTAAGCCAATTAATCTCCTAAAAATGCCATTAAGCGAAACGAAAAATAATTGTCGCGGGGGAAAACGAAATATGAATGTGTGTTGGTTCAGGTCAACTAGCCAGAAAATTGAATTTGTAAGTGAGGTGTTGTGTAGTGTAGGTCCCTCCCTGGCCACGCCCTGCTGCTACCCCTCACTCCCTCACCATCTATACCTCCTCCTATAATCAATTCATACCGAACAACTTCACTATATAAACGAAACACCACAATAAAAACCACACAGCTTTAAACTATTCAATAACGTGTTTCGTGTGTTCGAGTTTGGGTTCAGTGTTTCGTTTATAATTAGTAAATGTACGAATTAATGAACTCACATAACATATTACTAGTGTTCAACCGCTTGTTAAAACGAACCATAAATAAAAAAACAAAAACGATAAAATAAATTTACACTAACTAATAGTAAAAGTTTCTCATTCACATATTCCCAACAAAGACGAATTATGAACAAGATTTAAAAATGATGAATTCTTGAACGGTAGAGGAATTTTGTTCATACCGCGTGAACAAAATAAGGACCAGAAGGCAAACTAAGAGAAACAGTGAAAGCGGGTATCATAGGCGTGAAAGCGGGTACCATACACGTGAAAGAAGGTACCGTAGGCGTGAAAGCGGGTACCATACACGTGAAAGAAGGTACCGTAGGCGTGAAAGCGGGTACCATACACGTGAAAGGAGGTACCGTAGGCGTGAAAGCAGGTACCGTAGGCTGTGTGACCGCTACTGTACTCGACCACTCTTACTTCCTCAACTGTAAAGGTGGGTGGGTAGACTAAGGGGTGCGAACCTTAAGACAGAAGACGAGTGCTGTATCCACACGACCACCCAATAATAGAGGTTACACAAATAACTAACTAAATAAATAAATAAATAAATAAATAAATAAACAAATAAATAAATTAATAAATAAATAAGGTTATAAATAAATAAATGCATGACAAAGGTAATAAATAAATAAATAAAAAATTAATAAATAAAATAAAACATCGCGTGGTGACCAAGAAAGGAAAAATCACACACGAAAATGTTTGATGTCATGAGACGAAATGAAATGTAAGTCTGAAAATGACTAACCAAAGAAACTATTTTCATCACAACAGACAAACAGACAGACAGACAAAAAACAATACATTCAACTCTAAGCTTAAAACCATAAAATTTTTACCAACACACACAAAAAAAAAAACTATTTAACAAGTACTTTTTTAACTCTCATTAACCATAAAATAGTCAATAATTCAGCACATAAAAAAGTCAAATAGGAAGTTACTGAGTCAAAGGAAGGGGAAATAAAAGTCTATTCGCGCTATTTTTTAAAAGATTAGAAACAGGGTCTCACTTTTGTGGCGCCCGGGAGCCTTGCAATAGCACGAGGGATGACATGATGCTGATAAGGCTGTAGGTAGGAGGAAGAGGTGGGGGAAAAGGAAGAGGTGGGGGGAAAGGAAGAGGTGGGGGAAAGGAAGAGGTGGAGGGAAAGGTGGAAGAGGAATGGGTGGAGGATGAAAAGGAGGAAGACCCACATCAACACCATCACACACCACTACAACAACCACATCAACATACACCACTACAACACCCACAACAACACACAACACCTACAACAACAACAACACACACCACTAAAACACCCACAACAACAACAACACACACCACTAAAACACCCACACACCACTACAACACCCACAACAACAACAACACACACCACTACAACACCCACAACAACAACACACCACTACACAACAACAACACACAACACCTACAACAACAACAACACACACCACTAAAAAACACCCACAACAACAACAACACACACCACTAAAACACCCACAACAACAACAACACACACCACTACAACACCCACAACAACAACAACACACCACTACACAACACCCACAACAACACACACACCCTACAACACCACAACAACAACACACACCACTACAGCACCAACAACAACACCACCACAACACAACAACAACACACACCACTACAACACCCACAACAACAACAACACACACCACTACAACACCCACAACAACCAACACAACAACACAACACTACAACACCCACAACAAACAACACACACCACTACAGCCCCACAACAACAACAACACACACCACTACAACAACACACAACCAACACACACCACTACAACACCCACAACAACAACAACACACACCACTACAACACCCACAACAACAACCAAACACACACCACTACAACACCCACAACAACAACACACACCACACACCACACAACACCCACAACAACAAACACACACCACTACAACACCCACAACAACAACACACACACACCACTACAACACCACAACAACAACAGCACACTGCCACAACAACAACAACAACACACACACCTGCACACACCACTACAACACCCACAACAACAACAACACACACCACTACAACACCCACAACAACAACAACACACACCACTACAACACCCACAACAACAACACACACCACTACACAACAACAACAACAACACACACCACTACAACACCCACAACAACAACAACACACACCACTACAACACCCACAACAACAACACACACCACTACAACACCCACAACAACAACAACACACACCACTACAACACCCACAACAACAACACACACCACTACAACACCCACAACAACAACACACACCACTACAGCACCCAACAACAACAACAACACACACCACTACAACACCCACAACAACAACAACACACCACTGCAACACCACAACAACAACAACACACACCACTACACACCCACAACAACAACACACACCACTACAACACCCACAACAACACACACTACCACACCACAACAACAACACACCACTACAACACCCACAACACAACACACACACACAACAACAACACACACCACTACACACACCCACAACAACAACAACACACACCACTACAACACCCACAACAACAACACACACCACTACAACGCCACAACACCCACACAACAAACAACACACACCACTACAACACGCACCACAACACCCACAACAACAACACACACCACTACAACACCCAACAACAACAACACACACCACTACAACACCCACACACAACAACACACACCACTACAACACCCACAACAACAACACACACCACTACCACAACAACACACACCCAACAACAACAACACACACCACTACAACACCCACAACAACAACAACAACACACACCACTACAACACCCACAACAACAACAACACACACCACTACACACACCCACACACACAACAACACACACCACTACAACACCCACAACAACAACACACACCACACAACACCACAACAACAACACACACCATTACAACACCCACAACAACACACACATTACAACACCCACAACAACAACACACACCACTACAACACCCACAACACACACACAACACTACAACACCCACAACAACACACACACTACACACACCACTACAACACACAACAACACACACAACACATAACCACTGCACCACTTTCACAACACCCACAACACACAACAACACACACCACTACAACACACACCTACAACACACAACAACAGCACATACACACCACTAAACACCCACAACAACAACAACACACACCACTACAACACCCACAACAACAACAACACACACCACTACAACACCTACAACAACAACAACACACCCACTTTACAACACCACAACAACAACAACACACCACTACAACACCCACAACAACAACAACACACACCACTACAACACCCACAACAACAACAACACACACCACTACACACACCAACACCACAACAACAACACACACCACTCCACAACAACACACACCACTACCAACACCTACAACAACAACAACACACACCACTACAACACCCACACAACAACAACACACACCACTACAACACCCACAACAACAACAACACACACCACACAACCAACAACACCCACAACACACACAGGCCACTACAACACAACAACAACACACACACCTACAACACCCACAACAACACACACCACTGCAACACCCACAACAACACACACCACTACAACACCACAACAACAACAACACACACTCACAACACCCAAACAACACACACCACTACAACACCCACAACAACACACAACACTTACAAAACACCCACAACAACACACATTACCTGACACCTACAACAACACACCACTACAACACCCACAACAACACACACCACCTACAACACCCACAACACCACCACTACAACACCCACAACAACACACACTACACCCACAACAACACACACCACTCAACACCCACAACAACACAGGCCACCTACACCCACAACAACACAGGCCACCTACACACCACAACAACACACATCACCACAACACCCACAACACACACCACACACAACACAACACACAACAACACAACAACACACACCACTACAACACCCACAACAACACACACACACAACACCACAACAACACACAACACACACCACCTACAACATTACCCACCACAACACACCTACAAACACACACCACTACAACACCACAACAACACAGCCACCTACAACACCCACACAACACACACACACCACAAACCCACAACAACACACACCACACAACACCCACAAACAACACACACCACTACAACACCCACAACAACACACACCATACAACACCCACAACAACACAGGCCACCCTACAACACCAACAACAACACACAACACCTACAACACCCACAACAACACAGGCCACCTACAACACCCACAACAACACACAACACTTACAACACCCACAACAACACACAACACTACAACACCCACAACAACACACAACACCAACAACAACACACAACACCTACAACACCCACAACAACACACACAACACCTACAACACCCACAACACACACCACTACAACACCCACAACAACACACACCACTACAACACCCACAACAACACACAACACCTACAACACCAACAACACACAACACCTACAACACCCACAACAACACACACCACTACAACACCCACAACAACACAGGCCACCTACAACACAACAACAACACACAACACCTACAACAACACACACACCACTACAACACCCACAACAAAAACACACACTACTACACCCCACAAAACACACCACTACAACACCCACAACAACACACACAACACCTACAACACCCACACACACACCACTACAACACCACACAACAACACACAACACCTACAACACCCACAACAATACCCAACAACACACACACCACCACAACATTTTCCTACACAGTTTCAGAAGGAGCTGCAAGCGATATTATGCTGTGTGTTTACTTAATCATCTTTCATCATTTTCGTGGCCAACCTTCAGATGACGTATCTTATCCTTTCCCCCTTCCTCTTTCCTTCCCCCTTCTTCTTCCCCTCTCTTCTCTCCTTCTACTCCTCGTTGTCCCCTCCTCCCCTCCTCCTTCCCCTTCTCCTTCCTCTCCTCCTCCTCCTCCCCTCCTTCCCTCCTTCTCCTCCTCCTCCTCCTCCTCCTCCCTCCCCCCGCCATGTTCCTCTACACCTTCTTCCCCTCCCCCCCTTCTCCTCCAGTGTCGGCTGATGGGTAACATTAACCTTCATTATTAAGGGTTGTGTGGGTCTCAGTGGGTGACAAAGGTGGTGGAAATTGTGGCGAGTCTGTGGTGACGGCTGCTTCATCATCTGGTGTCATAGAGTCCCTTATACAGTACCATATACTCCCTCATATAGTGCCAGATACTCCATCATACAGTGCCATATACTCCCTCCTACAGTGCCACATACTACCCTTTTTCAGTGCCATGTACTCCCTCATACAGTGCCATATATTTCCTCATACAGTGCCATGTACTCCCTCATACAGTGCCATATACTCTTTCATACAGTGCCATATACTCATTCATATAGTGCCATATATTTCCTCATACAGTGCAATGTACTCCCTCATACAGTGCCATATACTCATTCATACAGTGCCATGTATTTCCTCATACAGTGTCATATACTCTCTCAGACAGTGTCATATACTCCCTCTTAGTGCCATATACTTCCTCCTGGTGCCACATTTTCCCACATGGTGCCAAATACACCACCAGCGTCCACAGTCTGTCATCACAGTTTATCCCTTCATAGTTATAGTTAGTCTAGCGGAGGAAGGCAGACCTCGTTCACTGTTTGTCATGTCAATCAGTGAACATGTGCGAGGTGAAAATCATGTTTGGGTAGACGTGACCGGTACAGTGATGGCTGGTGAACTACAGTATCGTTTATCGTCGTGTAAAAATTCTCAAAGAGTCGTACCCACACGGACGATCAAACCTTTAAAACGTTTTCATCAGGCCAGAGCATGAGTCGTGGCCAGCTGTTGCCAGACCTTGTCCAGATGCCAGCCCGTCTAACTAACTTTCTCCAAGAAGTTGGTCTCTTTCATGCCCGACTGCCTTAGAGTTTTATTTCCTTACAACTCTCACTACTGTGCAGTAATCGGGTTTTATCTTGCTTTCTCTTTCAACGCAGAGCTTCTGGTGATGGTCATGTGCTGGTTTTCTACAGATCAGACTTTAACTCAATGAGATGCTGGTCACTAGGGAACACACGTTTGAGTGACGATGAGTGACAGCCTGGAGCCACACACATGGGGAGGTTACTTCATGAGAGAATCATTCACCTTGACCTGTCCCTCACGTGAGGTCATTATATAAACAAACGCCCGCAAATTGCTTACTATAATAGAGGAAATACTAACATACACGTAAATCAACCTCTATAATTCCCTCTAAACTAATGCACTACATTATCATTCCTCTAAATCATATCCCCTAGTATAAACAATTTACTAAAACACAAAATACATAAAAAAAACGGACAAATCAAACCAGTAATTGATAAAAGAAAATCGAGACTGAAAAGGAGGAAAACCAAAACCAATTTAAACTATATTATAGAGACACATAGGAGGTAAAGTGACCCGAGGAGCCCCAGAGATACTAGTGTGGGCCATGACGAGTAAATGGTTCCTGACAAGTTTGTGGTAACTGGATAAGTTGGCCAGTTCCAGGGGTGACTCTTGCCGTGCAGAGGCTTGTGGCTCAGGTCTCTCGTGAACATATTTTGGTTTTGGGTCTTCACGAGGAGGGTAGGACAAAACTATCCGAACCTAACCTCACCTAACCTAACCTAACCTAACCTAACCTAACCTAACCTAACCTAACCTAACCTAAAGCTAATCTAACCAAACCTAACCTAAAGCTAACCTAACCTAAAACTAACCTAACCAAACCTAACCTAAAGCTAACCTAACCTAAAACTAACCTAACCAAAAGCTAACCTAACCTAAAGCTAACCTAACAAAACCTAACCAAAAGCTAACCTAACCTAACCTAAGCTAAAGCTAATCTAACCTAACCTAAAGCTAACCTAACCCAACCTAAAGCTAACCTAACCTATACCAGTGAGATTTTGTCTATGCACCCATCACTACGCCCTGACTGAACTCTGATGACACCAGGAGGAAATATGAGTGATTGTGAGGGGAAGGTTCTACGATGACGCTGTTGGCTGATTAGGTGGATGAGAGATGAATGTTGAATGATGGGTGGATGAGAGAAGAATGTTGGCTGGTTGGATGGATTAGAGAAGAATGTTGGCTGGATGGAGTGGATGAGGGAAGAATGTTGAATGATGGGTGGATGAGGGAAGAATGTTGGCTGGTTGGATGGATGAGGGAAGAATGTTGGCTGGTTGGAGTGGATGAGGGAAGAATGTTAGATGCTTGGGTGGATGAGGGAAGAATGTAAAAGGCGAAAGATTTATGCGTTTTGAAGGTAAACTTCCCCACCTTAACCTAAAAACAAAACCAAAAAAGGGAAGAATGTTGGCTGGTTGGTGGATGAAAGAAGCATGTTGGCTGGTTGGATTGGGAATGCTGAGTGCTGGGAACGGTTTGGAAGAGCAGAGAGGTTGTACAGCTTAATGGGAAATGATTGCGAGAGAGTAAAGTTTGGAAGACACACTCGGGAGGCAGACAGGCAGAGACAGACAGATAGACAGAGAAAGAGAAATAAACATAAAGGAAGAGACAAGAAGGAATAAGACAGAGAGACAGACAGAAAGAGACAGAGAAACAGACATAGAAAGATAAACAGAAATAAAGGGAGAGACAAGAAGGAATAAGACAGAAAGACAGACAGACAGACTGAAAGGGACAGAAAAACAGACATAGAGAGACAAACAGACAGACATAAAGGGAGAGACAAGACAGACACACAGATAAACAATCAGAAGGGGAGAAAAAAGAAAGAATGAGACAGACAGACAGACAGAAGGAATGAGACAGAGACAGACAAAGAACCAGACTGAAAGAGAAAAGAATGACAGACAGACAGACAGACAGACAGACATACAGACATAGACAGCGAGAAGGTCTACAGAATGGAAATAAGTATGAATAAGAAGCCAGAAAAAGGGAAGTGTGAATGAATTAGAGAGAGAGAGAGAGTTAAGAAAATGCTGATGGAATGGTGGTGAAGAAGATGGAGGTCAGGGGGGGTGTAGATGACAGTGTTGGAGAGCTGGTGAAGATGTTGGAGGAGTAGTGGAGAAGATGGGGAAGAGGTAAATGAGCGTTGGAGAGGTGGGGAAGATGAGGGAGATCAGAAAGACGTGAATGACCGTGTTGGAGGAGAGTTGTGGGAAGTCAGACGAGGCAACAAAACACACCAGGGAAATGTTGTGTTGATACAAGAATGATGACGGTAAGAAGCTCCTGGAGACGCGTGTTATCAAATTCTGAGAAAACGGGAAAATATGAAAGAAATCAGATCCAAGCTTATTTCACCGTAAGATATACTATAGACGACTGTAATATGCTTAGAATCGCAGAGAACTAACGTCCACGGTGGATATATTGACCCCTGACCTTTGAACTTTAGTAATGGAGTCGGAAAAATAGTGCTGTGTCCTAGATATTGACCCAACACACTGTTTATTGAAACCCGATCGCCTCCAGCAGTCAATGGCCATGAGGTGTGGCTGCTCAAAATTTACACAAAAATAAAGAAAAATTGAAAACTCAAGTAGAATTTGGGAGATCCGCTGCATAGACAAATGAAGATAGATCACAAGATGTAATGTGAATACAAAAGAGTGAGTACAGAGCAGTGAGTTGGGTGTTACGGGGTAATGTCAGTTTCGTTGACTGGTAAAGTGACCCCGACCCATGTGCCTTGCAAGTACCAATCAAACCTAACCTAACCTAACCTAACCTAACCTAACCTAACCTAACCACCAGATTTAGAGGAGTGTCATTGTCAAACCTATTCACCTAAGGAGCAAGAAAACTAACTTGTGGTAAGGCGTTGCATACAATGTTTAGTCTGGGAGTATAAATCCAGGATTTTGATGAGCAGAAAAGTCATTGACCCTCCCAAATGCCCGCAGAGGCCGTTTAAGGGGGCGTGCTAGAGGTAATACTGAGTATAGCTAAATCTTCTCAAAACACTGACTATGGAAATATATAAAGAATAAAGTGATGGTATATCCCTGTGAATGTTCATGAACCACACACCTGCTTCATGAACCACAACACCTGCTTCATGAACCACATACCTGCTTCATGAACCACAACACCTGCTTCATGAACCACATACCTGCTTCATGAACCACAACACCTGCTTCATGGACCACAACACCTGCTTCATGGACCACACACCTGTTTCATGAACCACAACACCTGCTCCATGAACCACAACACCTGCTTCAGGAACCACACACCTGCTTCATGAACTACATACCTGCTTCATGGACCACACACCTGTTTCGGAAATTTACGACAGTCCCAAACTTCATTAACTCCTTCTGCTGCTTCACAAAATATCCACACTGTATTGTGAACCATTTTTAACAACCCTGACCAAGTTTTTGAGCTCGGAGCCAGATGTTAGCCTGGTAATGAAGGGGAGTTTGGGCAATGTCTGTCTGTCTCTCTGTCTGTCTGTTAACAGCCTTATATAGAACCTGTAGGTTATGTTACTGATATCTCTCTCTCTCTCTCTCTCTCTCTTTTTTTTTTTTCATTTTAGTTTTTTTATTCCTGTCAGAAAGAGGGAAGGGAGGGGAGGAGAGTGAAGGTGGAGGGTAGTAGGTGGAGGGAAGGAAATGGAGGGGAAGAAGTGGAGGGAAGAGGATGGAGGGAAAGGAGCAAGTAGAGAGGGGGACGTGGAGGGTAGGATATGGAGGAGAGGAGGGGTGGTGGGGAGAAGGTGGAGGGAGGAAGTGGAGGGGAGAAGGTGGAGGGGGAAGTGGAGGGAGAAAGTGGAGGAGAGAGAAGGTGGAGGAAGTGGAGGGGAAGAGGTGAAGGGTACAAGGTGGTGGGTAGGATGTGAGTGGAGGGTAGAGGTGAGGAGATGAGGGAAGAGGTGGGAAGGAGGTGTGGAGAGGGATAGAGATAAGGAAAGGAGAGGAAGTGGAGGAAAGGTAGGTGAAGAGGAGGAGGAAAGGTGAAGGGGAGGAAGTGGAGGGGTGGGGGGGTGTAGGGTGAAGAAGAGAAATGGAGGGGTGGAGGGTGAAGAGGAGGAAGTGGAGGGGTGGAGGGTGAAGAAGAGGAAGTGGAGGGGTGGAGGGTGAAAGGGAGGAAGTGGAGGGGTGGAGGGTGAAGAGGAGATGGAAGGGGTGGAGGTGAAGAGGAGGAAGTGGAGGGGTGGAGGGTAAAGAGGTGTGGAGGGTGAAGAACAGGGGTGGAGGGTGAAGAGGAGGAAGTGGGAGGTGGAGGGTGAAGAAAGAGGAAGTGGAGGGGTGGAGGGAAAAGAAGAGGGGGTGGAGGGGGTGAGAAGAAAGGAAATGGGGTGGGGTGAGGAGGAAAGTGGAGGTGGAGGGTGAAGATGAGGAAGTGGAAGGTTGGAGGTGAAGAAAGAAGGTGTGGAGGTGGAGGGTGAAAAGGAGGAAGTGGAGGGGGTGGAGGGGAGTAGGGAAGAGTGAAGGGGTGGAGGGTAAAAGAGGTGGAGGGTGAAGAAATGGAGGTGGGGGGTGAAGGAGGAAGTGGAGGGTGGAGGGTGAAGAGAGTGGAGGGTGGAGGGTAAAGAGGGGTGGAGGTGAAGAGGAGGAAGTGGTGGGTGGAGGGTGAAGAGGGGTGGAGGTGAGGAGGAGAAGTGGAGGGTGGAGGTGAAGAGGAGGTGGAGGTGGGAAAGAAGAGGTGTGGAGGTGAAGAGACAGGGTGGACGGTGAAGGTGGGGAGAGTGTGGTGGGTGGGGGTGAAGAAGAGGAAGTGGAGGGTGGAGGGTGAAAGAGGTGGAGGGTGATGAAAGGAAATGGAGGTGGGGGGGTGAAAGGAAAGGGAGGGTGGAGGGGTGAAGAACAGGGGTGGAGGTGAAGAACAGGGGTGGAGGGTGAAGAGGAGGAAGTGGAGGTGGAGGGTGAAGGAGGAAGTGGAGGGTGGAGGGGTGAAGAGGGTTGGAGGTGAGAGGAGGAAGTGGAGGTGGAGGGTGAAGAGGAGGGAAGTGGAGGTGGAGGTAAAGAGGTTGGAGGGTGAAGAGGAGGAAGTGGAGGGGTGGGTGAAAGGGAGGAAGTGGAGAGGTTGAAGAAGAGAAGTTGGAGGGAAGAAGAGGGTGGAGGGTGATGAAATGGAGGGGTGGGGGGTGAAAAGGAGATGGAGGGGTGGAGGTGAAAGAACGGGGTGGAGGTGAAGAACAGGGGTGGAGGTGAAGAGGAGGAAGTGGAGGGTGGAAGGAGAAGAGGAGAGGTGGAGGGTGAAGAAGAGAGGAAGTGGAGGAGGGAAAGAAAAGAGTTGGAGGGTGAAGTGGAAGTGGAGGGGTGGAGGTAAAGAAGAGTGGAGGTGAAGAGGAGGAAGTGGAGGGTAGGGATTGATGGAAGAGGTGAGGAAGGTGAGTCTCCTGCCAAGTACAATGTGAACAAACGACACCTTGTCAGCCCAGCAAAAAGTTGAAGAGTTTGAGTGAGTGACACGGAAACAACAAGTAAAAAGGGGGAAGTTTAAGAGGAAAAGCATGAGTGGTGATAGGTGGAGGGAACCGCTGTGACACCTCGCTGCTCCACACCAAAATTATCACCGCTACCTCGCCCGCCTGCCTGGAGGGATTGGCGTGTGTGCGTGTGTGTGTGTGCGTGTGTGTGTGTATTTATTACTCTACATGTGTGCGTTTGCCTGAATTCTTGTGTGTTTGTAGACGTGAGAGTATATATCTGTGATGTGTCTGAATAATCGAGTGTTTAGCACAACATTTAATTATAGTGCCATCGGGTTACACACACACACACACACACACACACACACACACACACACACCTATACTGAAATCCGATTACGTGTTAAAATCTTAATAGTTTCGTTATATAGTTCAGGTGTCTCGCAAGCATATTTATTATGTACACTAACTGTCGTGATCTGTCAGTGTTTTATGTAGGTTAGTAATAGACGTGTTGACGGTAAGCAACCCACAACAGGGAAGCTACACATTAAAAATATAGTGACAGGTTGAGTCCAGCATTTGTTTTGGCTCCGGCGATCCCTGACTTGCCAAGTTTACCAAGGTGTCTGACTCCCTCGTCTCCGTGGCGAGACTTCCACGAACAGGATTAAAAAACTCACTGTTTATTTTATCAAGGTAGATCGTGTCCCGGGTCCAGGCTGCTGCCATTAACCATCATCTGTTGCATCAGGTAACTCGCTTCAACGTCACCCATTAAGTCTGTCCAATTAGCCCCAAGGTGCTTGTGCTGTCACCTGATCAGCGTACAGTGTGGCGTGAAGCAACGCTCACCTCATTATTTTAAAGCCGAGTCCTCGTCACATTATATTAAACAAGTCTGGGAATGTGTATGAAAACCTGGTGGAGCAACACGCCCCTGGAGTTCCCTCCAGAGGCTGTAAATAACGACGACCTCACGACCCTCTTCATCACTCACTCAACCTGGCCATCTCTCACAAAATTCTCATCCAGTTACAATTATTAATACACTTCTTTATGCACGTATTAACATACTAATATCAACGAGAACGACCAGATATCTTACACAATAATATCTTCCCTCTTAGAAATTAAAATAAACTGAATAATAAGTCGACCTAGAGTGCCCGTATAGTCTTCCCTTCAGTCGACGATGTTAGTATTAAATCATAAAAAAATCGCCTTTACTTTGCAGTTTCACCAAATAATAAAGGAGAGAAGCTTCCTTTAGTATCAGAAGGTGTGAACTCGTATATAAAGGTGTTAAGTCAATGCCAGTTCCCTCCTATGCATATCATACAGACCCGAGGCTACCGCACAGCCAGAAGAGCTGAGTAAATGAGTATAAACGACCTGGTGGGGATTACCGGTGATTCATTACGCTGCTGCAAATCCTTGTAAACGAGCTGGCAGAGCTGCTTAATTAACTTTTGTATTTAACAATCAACTTCGCTTATCCTATGTTGTGCTAGTTTTCTCTTCACATTAAGTACGATATATAACCGACTTAACAACATGCATGAATTAGATGCAATTATTTCAGGACTACGTTAATGTACAGAGTCACGTGACGGAAATTAAAGGAGAGAATATCGTCAGGTAATAAAGGTAAGTTCACTGTGTGGAACAACCGGGTAAAAAGTATCACTTACGACCCACTGACCAAACCCTGGCGTCTGACAGTGGAGCTCTGTGCAACATTTAGTACGAGACATTATCAAGGACACCAGTTCATCCGCGGCTACACACAGCTGGAGAAGGGTCGGTGGGTTGTGGATCAAATGGTTCCCAGTCCTGTAACACTCCAACCATCTTCAACTTAACCTGTACCAGATTTCAGAAGGGCAAACTTTGACAGTTTAAAGAGGCAGCTGAGAGAGGGGGTGTCGCACTTGGCCGCGAACCTGACAGATGACTCCGACCTGATAACGAGATCTGAGATTGACGAGTTCCACGACAATTTAAATAATGAGTTACTTAATGCACAAAGGCAGAACATACCATACAAAAAACTCAGATCAGACAACAATGACCCTAAATGGATAAATAATTATTTAAAGAACATCATTGGCCAAAGGAAGGCTATAGGTAGAAGGATAAAGCGTGGCGAAATTTACCTCCAGGATTATTATAAGATATTGACGAGTAGGGTTAAAACTGAGATAAGGAAAGCCAAGAGGAATAATAAGGTAAGGATAGCAAGGGAGGCGAAGACAAACCCCAAAGGATTCTACCAAATGCATCAAACTAAAACACGAGAAAAGATTGGACCAATACCGTCAGATACCGGCGAGCTTACTGATAACGACGGAGAAATGAGCAATAATTTGAATAAATATTTTTCAACAGTTTTCACCACCGAAAATTTAAACATGATACCCGAGGCACCGACTCTATTCAGAGATAGTGAAGAAAACAAATCAAACGAGATAGTAGTGACTAGTAACGATGTTAGTAAGCAAATAGACAAACTAAAGCCTAATAAGTCACCTGGTCCCGATGAGATATTTGCCAGAGTATTAAAGGAATGTAAGGAAGAGCTTAGTATGCCCTTAGCAAAGTTGTTTAACATGTCCTTAAAAACAGGTGTAGTACCAGAATCCTGGAGGATAGCGAATGTAATACCGATTTTCAAGAAGGGGGATAGATCACTATCCTCTAACTACAGCCCAATCAGTCTAACATCAATAGTAGGCAAATTACTGGAAGCAATCATTTCAAACTCTATACAAAAATCACCTGGAGAAGCACCGATTGATCAATGATTCTCAGCATGGCTTCACAAGCGGACGTTCTTGTCTAACTAATCTATTAACATTCTTTTCATCAGTTTTCGAATCGGTGGACGAGGGGCACAATTATGATGTGGTATATCTCGACTTTAGCAAAGCCTTCGACAGAGTCCCCCACGAAAGACTAATTAGAAAGGTAGAAGCACATGGCATCAAAGATAACATTCTTAAATGGATTAGGGCGTGGTTACAGGACAGGAAACAGCGAGTGAACATTAACGGCACTAAGTCCCATTGGAGCAACGTCACAAGTGGAGTTCCCCAAGGCTCAGTACTTGTACCATTATTATTTATTATATACATAAACGACATAGATATCGGCATAGACAGCAACATAAGTAAATTTGCTTTTGACACTAAAATAGGACGTGTTATTAAATCTGACGAGGACTCCGCAAAACTACAGGAAGATCTAAACAAATTTTTCGAATGGTCTGAAAAATGGCAGATGAATTTCAACGTCGACAAAAGTAAAGTACTCAGTATAGGAGATGTAAACAGGGAAACCAGATACCAGATGAACAACGATGCCATAGAGAAATCCGACTGCGAGAGAGATTTAGGAGTAATGATAAGTAGGAACCTTAAGCCAAGTAAACAATGTGTTTTTGCTCGTAACAAGGCTAATAAAGTACTTGGGTTCATACAAAGGAGTGTTAGTTACAAGACTAGTGAGGTCATCCTAAAACTGTATCTTGCGCTTGTGAGCCCACACCTGGATTACGCAGTTCAGTTCTGGTCACCGTATTACAGGATGGATATAGAATCATTGGAAAGAATTCAGAGGAGAATGACAAGACTAATCCCGGGCATTAGGAACCTTGAGTATAGAGACAGGTTAAATAAAGTATCTTAATTTGCACTCCCTCGAGAGACAGAGCGAGGGGCGACGTGATAGAGGTGTATAAGTGGAAGTCAGGGCTAAACAAAGGGGACATTACAAAGGTACTCAAACTATCCAACCAGGAGCGAACTCGTAACAATGGTTTTAAATTAAACAAATTTAGATTTAGGCGTGAAATAGGTAAACACTGGTTTGGAAACAGAGTAGTGGATGAATGGAACAAGTTACCAAATATCATCATTAACTCGAATACGCTGAATAGCTTCAAACATAGGTTGGATGCTTATATGAGCAATAGGGGTTGGGTGTAAACGGGACTGCCCAGTATGGGCCAATAGGCCCGATGCAATTTCCTCCATTCTTATGTTCTTATGTTCCCTTGATCAGTGACCGAGTGGATACAACGCTCACCTTCTGTCCTAACGGTCGCTGGTTGCCACCCAGGGCACTCCTAGCCCACCCAGGTGTAAATTGGTACCTAACTTTAAAAAATAGGAAGTGGAGACAGTCGAGGAAAGTGCCGGCCACACTGCCTCTTTGTGCACCGAAAAAAAAGACGTTGTTTTCTGGTTTCATTTATCTGATTTTCTTTTGTCAATTATTTTACAATACTAATTCAACAAAGTAACTAGCCGGTTTACACCACTTGGGAGAATCTAAAGTAACGCGAATAGCAACTGCAAAAACTAAAGTCACAGTACAGTAATTCTCAGTCATATAATCAAAAGCTACTGACGGAGATGTTTCAGGTCATCGATTGTGGTGTTGTAATGTGAGTTTCATCTACAATTATAACAGTCATGGGATCACGTAAATATTCACCCCCCCCCCCCAGTTTATTTCACCAGAATATTACCCTCTCTAACGCTACCTGAGATTCGGTTAGGTTAGGTTGACGGTGGATTAGATGAGGTTAAATTAACTTTGGATTAGGTCAGTCTTAAGTTAATGTTAGGTTAGGTCATATGAAATTTACGTTAGGTTAGTGTTAGGTTAGATTGGTTAAGTTTACGGTAGGTTAGTGTTGAGGAGGTTAAACTTCAGGTGAAATAAGCTGGGGGGGGGAGGATCTACAGGTGATCCTAATAAAGTATTCTGAACTACATGACCGCTCCAACACACCTCACATTTGCAGCTTTTTTAATTAAATCAAACTTGACTGAGTAAAGGTAATAATGTGACCCAGCAGCGTGTGGGTGAAGTGGGCAACGGGAAAGAAAAGACGAGTCACTGGGGAATGAGACTGAAAAATACTCCTGAAATATTTGGTCTAAAATGATGAAGATGATTAATGGTCACTCGGCAAGAAAAATGGCTATTTCACAAATTTCACGATGCTGCTTCCCTCTTTTACGTCTCGTCACGACACGACAATTCTGCAGCAGTCATTTAGAGAGGTATTTATTTATTTAATTCCAAATACAAAATAAATTTTACTCGAACCAGAACTCTCGCCCCCCAAAAAATATTCGCTTGACAATGTTACAATGACCTGGCGTCTGTTGTCATGAATCAATTCCTTAAATTGATTTTAACATTGAAGGAGGAGCGTGTGTTGTGTAGCCAATCATCAGTCGCGGAGGGTCTTGCCCGCTTCTCATGGCAGACTCCACGTGGAGCAGCGGGTGTCTGTGTCACACCTGTGCATGTGGAGAGGTAATATTCATTCAGCCCGACACACTGTATGACACACCGGGGCGAGGTCACAGCCACAGAAAAGTGATAACTGAATAAGCGGACAAAAAACGCATGTAATATTATTGAATGACTGTAAATAGAGTGAAAATAGATGCACTGAGGCACAACTTTAATGTAGGTTAATATTATTTAGGTACACGAGGAGGCACTGTGGCCAGGACTGCACTCCCCCGTCTGCACTCCCCTAAGATGTGTACTACGAGCTGCCTGGACACCCAACCTAACCTAACCTGATATATTATAAAACTTCGACTCGAATTTTCAGGAGAGTAAACACCAATACTTAGCATAAAACGAGTACATAGACAAATAACATCTAACTACCATTTAACCTCAGGTTGTATCTTTACTGATGGATCCGATGAATTTCACAATGAACACTGCGACGCTTATTGTTTCGGTAGGGTTGTCAAAATCCTTCAGCTGTTGTGTCATATTGTCAAACACAAAATTGCAAAGATACTTTTTTTTATTGTATGTACTACACGGGTGTCGGTCATTGTTGTGAGTCTTCGCCACCATCGTGAGGGATACAATTCACCTGAGACAGAATCCGTAACTTCTTGTAAGTCGGTCCTAACGAAGATGTAGGAGGTGTGTACGGCCCATTACTCAAACGGTGATCCTCGGTAAGTCATCACATTAGTCTGCTTCACCGGGATGTGACAACATAGACCACCGTGTCACAACAAAGACCACCGCGTCACAACAAAGACCACCGTGTCACAGCATAGACCACCGTGTCACAACAAAGGCCACCGTGTCACACCATAGACCACCGTGTCACAACATAGACCACCGTGTCACAACAAAGACCACCGTGTCACAACATAGACCACCGTGTCACAACAAAGACCACCGTGTCACAACAAAAGACCACCGTGTCACAACAAAGACCACCGTGTCACAACAACCACCGTGTCACAAGACCACCGTGTCACAACAAAACCGCCGTGTCACAACAAAGACCACCGCGTCACAACAAAGACCGCCGTGTCACAACATAGACCACCGTGTCACAACATAGACCACCGTGTCACAACAAAGACCACCGTGTCACACATAGACAAACCACCGTGTCACAACAAAGACCACCGTGTCACAACAAAGACCACCGTGTCACAACAAAGACCACCGTGTCACAACAAAGACCACCGTGTCACAACAAAGACCACCGTGTCACAACATAGACCACCGTGTCACAACAAAGACCACCGTGTCACAACAAAGACCACTGTGTCACACCATAGACCACCGTGTGACAAGAAAGACCACCGTGTCACAACATAAAACTCTTAAGCTATAATCCTCCCTCCCTCCCTCAAGGTGCTGTTGGTGACTAAGACGAGACGCTCCAATTAGACCTTTAAACACAACTAAACCAATACGCTGATAGGCTGACCATTTCCTGTATCATTCTTGTACGCTAATATGTAATCGATTTCTCTTATGGAAGGTTAAAGGATCACCTGAAGATTAAACACCCCAGTTTATTTCACACGAAGAGTAATTCTCCGAACGCTAACTTAATTTAACCAGGAATAACCTAACCTAACCCTATGGTAGTATTTGGGTGGTTAATCTTCAGGTGAAATAATGCGGGGTGTCTAATCTATAGGCATTACGATTGTCAACACACTACACTCATTTCTCTCCAACGAAAAGTTCACGTTCCTAAAAAGTTTTGCTTTAAGTGAAATTTCGCTGAGAGAACTATTTCCCCACTGATATTCATTATACGAACGAAACAATCTTTGGTCTCCCGGTGTTACAGGTTTACAAGCACTTTTTAAGATTATATAACGATAATATCAACATTTAATCATCCTAAACCTAAATAAAAGTACTACAGTATATTATACTCACCAAACAGTGATGGTAATGAGTGGTGAGGCGGTGCTGGTGATGTGGTGACGGCACACCTCCAGTTTAACATCAAGTGTGATAGTTTTGGGCGCTTTCCTCACTGCCGCTCTTACTGGTAACTAATGGTCTCATACTCCACTTACTGATTACAGGACCAACAGCTTACAAGTCTATAAATGATCCACAAAGGGCACAACATAGCGTGGACACCGAGATACTGTGTCGGCAATTGAAATCAAAACAACTACAGTGTTTAGCATTCATGCCGCTACGCGGCGCCACGGGACTTCTTCACTGCACCGGGATGTATCAACAAACATTCGAGTGAGCAATGAAAAGGGGGGATGAGCAAACTGTGATCCAGATTGTATTCCAAGAAAACAAACGGGAATTTGAACATTCCTCAGTTTTCAATGCCATGACAGAGCCAAGGGTCGCTGCTGGCCGTTGCCTGTGGCCTGCGGTTACGGCCAGCCGAAGGAGGACCGCTGCCAGTATTGACATACCCGGCGTTTCCTGTTCAGTTTAAAGTAAGGGAGTGGATATCCAAGCGACAGTGTTATTGTGTTATTAAAATAACTGAACATACTGTACTTTATGCTAGGAGTCGCAGAAAAGGATGTCATATACAGACACTCATCAGGACCATCACCACTAGTAAAAGACCGAGGAAACCCACACATGACAGACCTCACCAACATTCTGAAATTCCCAGAACGTCACCTCCCTCGCCAACAAATTTGATGAACTCGCCACCACAGTCCCACAATCAGGCCAGTAACAGCCGACGCTGCTGCCATCTGTGAGGCTTGACATATTACTGAGACTTGCCACATTGAGGGATATTAACCCTTTCATCACCTTCGTACACTTGAACGTGAAGGGGGCGTTGCCCTCTTCTGTCAGGATGAACTACGTCCGTCACGCCTGGATGTTTTAGTCCCAGCTGATGTGGAGACATTATGGGTACGTGTTGTGCCACGTGCCCACCCTCGCCACACTGCCTCTATCATATACTGTGTGGCATACCATCCGCCTCGCTCACTCACCAGAGTCACTCATTACCACCTCAGAGTTGGGTACCCATGTGCCAAGCTAGTACTACAGTATGCGGGGATTTCAACGAAACTGACACCACCGATATCGACGACCAGCTGCTCCTATCACAAGCAGTGAACTTCCCATCGCACCATCAAAATACCCTTAACCTTATCTTAACTAACCTAGCGGACCAGTGCCAACCACCTCAACCAATGCCTTCGCTCGAGTGTAGCACACACCTATCGGTGTTCTGGTCTGCAGCTCCCACTACCAGCCACGTGCACAGCCCTAACATCAAGACCTACTGGCCGATTACTGACTCTGAATTGTGTCTTTTCCGGCAGTGCATTGTTCACCATCCCTGGACTGCAGTATTAAATGTGGATGACGTAGACACTATATGGACAAATTACATCAACGCCACCAAGAAAGCTCACCACCAGATTACATCCACCTGACTTGCCCTGGATCACAAGTCGGATCAAAAGACTTATGCAGAAGAGAAACCGCGCCTTTCATCTCAACGACAACAATCTCAACAGGCCCATTCGCAACTTATTAATCCATGAAATACGCGCCGTAAAGAAGTCTCACTACTCATCCAAGCTGCAATAACCTGGAGCCTCGCATCAGGCAGACATGATTACAAGGCTCCAACAAGAACCCCAACGGCGGTATAGGCGGTGGGGGGTGACCACTGTGGAAACCACATAAATCAACTCACGCACAGCCATCATCCAGCTCATCATACCTCTCATCACCATCAAAACCCCTCAAAAGTCCTATGGCGACGGACGAGTGGCGACGGGGACAGGCAGAGATGACTGCCGGGAGTCTCTAGTCACAACTCTGCACATGGGCGGCACAGATAAGATGGGCGTTTATGCACTGGGATCTAGGCAGCAGTGCAATCCGGTCCTGTCTGCGCGACTGAGCAGCCCTTCCGAGCAGCCATTCTGCTCACCCCACTTGGGTAAACATAACTTGCCTAAAAGCCCAACTTAACTGGGCATCCGCAACCAGTAAGGTCATCCTTATGTGGTCGAAAACAGTCAAAATCACAGATCCAAACAAAACAAACCATACAGCCTCTTATGGTCACTGCATGGAATGTCAGGACCCTTCTGGATACTGGCACAAATGAGGGTCCTGAAAGAAGAACTGCCTGGAGATGTTCGGGGTACTTGGTTCTAACTACAGGGGTGAACATAAACACCTGTAGAGTTCTGTAGGTTCTTATTAACGGAAATATACAGGAGTGCGCTTACAAGCGCGGGTAGTCCTTACACTCCTATAGGGGTCAACTGACCTCACTCTGACCTCTCAGGCGACATGTGGTAAGTGGTATACTAGCAGCTTCCAGATGTCGCCAGCAACATTTATCTAAGCGTGTGGTGACATGAAACAGGGGCATTGCCACACGCTACTGACTAGAGAAATAATGTGTATATATAGAGTACATACATGGTATACATGCAACATACATAATATACATACACTGCCCTTGTGGCAAAAGAGCCGGCTAGGTATAACATCGACATAGCAGCCATTAGTGAGTCCCGGCTCCCACATGATGGCCAGCTCACAGAACGGGGGTCTGGCTACACCTTCTTCAGGAAGGGTAAGTCTGCTGTGGAGAGAAACAGCATTTATGGAATTGGCTTTGCCATCCGTCAATGCATCTTACACAAGCTAACTGAAATGCCTATTGGGATCAACGAGCGCCTCATGATGCTTCGAGTCCCACTGAATCAATCACGTCATACTTTTTTCATCAGTGCCTACGCCGCAACATTGGATGTAGAGGATGACATCAAGGAGGCCTTTTATGCTGACCTTGATAGAGTGCTAACCTCTGTCCCCAGAGAAGACAAGTTTGTGCTCCTTGGCGACTTCAATGCCAGAGTTGGTTGAGATGCTAACATTTGGAAAGGGAACCATAGGGAGAAATGGACTAGGCAAGTGTAATGCCAACGGCTTACTCCTTCTCAGCAAATATGCTGCGCACAGCCTCACTGTCATCAATACCTTGTTTAGGCAGGCTGACAAGTACAAGGGTTCGTGGGAACACCCATGATCTAAACACTGGCATCTGATTGACTACATCACCCGTGCCATGCGTGGCTCAGATCACTGTGACACTGGTCATTCGACTTGTTAGAGCCAAGCTCTCACTTCACGTCGCCCCAAAACGACGAAGGCAGCAAGCCTCCAGAGGAGGTTTTAATACTAAGCATCTGAAGGATCCAGCAGTAACGCATGCTTTCAGAAAGCAGCTCGAACATGGCTTATAAACAACCCAACAGCAAACAATGCGAATGGGATACTCTCAACACTGTTATGAAAAATAAAACTGCAGAGAAACCCTCGGCCAGATCAAAAGACCACACCAGGACTCGTTTGATGAAAATGACCCAGCAATCAAAGAACTCATCGATGATAAACGTGCTGCTTTTGCTAACTGGCAGAAAACCCTCAGTCTCGGACCAAAGCTGATACCTTCCACAAAAAGAAAGCGGCAGCCCAGCGTAAACTTCGCATTCTAAAGAATGATTGGCTTAAAAATAAAGCATGTGAAATACAAAAACATGCAGATCAGCACAAGATGCGCGAATTTTTCAATTCCATTAAAACATTTTATGGGCCAACCACTAGTGGCGCAACCCCCCTCCGCTCGTCTGACTGTAACTTCATAATTAAAGACGATGAAGGCCTCCTTCAGTGCTGGAAAGAGCACTACCATTCATTGCTCAACCGAAACACCGATGTGGATGTCCTGACTACCCAGCAGGTCCCTCAGCATCCAGAGCTGACCCACCTCAGCTATCCTCCATCCTTGCATGAGGTAGCTACTGCCATCAAACAGATGAAAAATAACAGAGCCTTTGGGCTTGATGGAATCCCAGCCGAGGTGTATAAAGCAGGAGGACCTCTGTTTACCAGCCGTCTCCACTCTCTCCTGGAGAACAAATGGGAAAAGGAGGAAATCTCCCAAGTTATTAAAGACGCTTCCATTGTCAATATTTATAAGAACAAGGGAAACTGGTCAGACTGTGACAACTACCATGGGATCTCGTTGTTCTCCGAAACTGGCAAGATTATCGGTAGAGACCTCCTAAACAGACTCCTTCCTGAGACGGAAAACTTACTCCCAGAATCTCAATGTGGTTTTAGACCATCAGGGGGCACCACTGACATGATCTTTGCTGCCCGCCAGATACATGAAAAGTGCAAAGAACAGCGTCGTGACCTGTACATGGCTTTCATCGACCTAACCAAGGCCTTGACTCGGTCAACAGGTAAGCCCCCTGGTGGACCCTCAGCCGTGTTGGCTGCCCACCAAAAGCCTTCGCCATTGTGAGGCAGCTCCACGATGGCATGAACGGCAGTGTCCTGCACAACCGCACCCAGTCTGAGTTCTTCCCCATCCAAACAAGGGTTAAACAAAGGTGTGTACTGGCACCAACTCTCTTTTCCATTTTCTTGGCTGCCTTCCTTAATCGTGCCAGTGCCAATTTAGCCGGTGGGGTGGACATCGAGTACCGGGTGAAGGGGGGTCTTTTCAACATAAGACAACTCCAGGCAAGAAGAAAGGTGTCGGCAGCTTCCATTACTGAACTTCAGTATGCAGACGACCTTACCCTTGTTGCTCACACTGAACACGACCTACAGCAGATCCTAAACACCTACGCAGACGCGTATGCACACTTCGGCCTTGAGGTGAATGTACGTAAGACTCAGACACACCTCCACCATCCATCCAGCTTAATGGTACTACCCTCTCTAATGTTACCCACTTTCGGTATCTTGGCTCACACCTGTTCACCACCGCAGGCATCGATGAAGAGATCAGATCAGATCAGATCAGACGTGCATCTCAAGCTTTTGGCGGACTCTGAAAGCATGTCTTCAGCTGTAGGGACCTGAAATTATCTACAAAGCTGCATGTATATCGAACAGTTGTCCTCCCCACCCTGCTATATGGCAGTGAGACATGGATCACATACAGGAGGCACCCCAAGGTACTTGAAAACTTTCACCAACGTAGTCTACGTTCCATCCTCCGAGTTTGCTGGGAAGACAAGAGAACAAATGCCAGTATTCTTGCGACGCCAACTTTAGGAGCATCGAGGCTACCATTATCCATGAACAGCTACGCTGGACTGGCCATGTTACCCGCATGGACGACAGTAGACTGACAAAGCAGCTACTTTACGGTCACCTAACGAATAGTAAACGTAACGCCAGTGGGCAATTGAAAAGGTATAAGGATAGTCTTAAGACAAACCTGAAAAAGTGCTAAATCGACCCCCTCACCTGGGAGTCGATTACTCCACATCGTGACGCTTGGAGGAGCACCACACGAGAAGGTGTCAATACCGAGGCAGACAAGCGCCAACGCCGAAAAGACGCTGCCACCGCCCCTACCGCACTAGATGCAGCCCTCAACATGTGCAACGAATGTGGACGACCCTGTGGGTCCCGTATCTGCCTCTTTAGTCACCTCAAAACTCACCAACCTAGGTGATCATCTCTACTAACTCATATTATTGTATCATAGCTGGATGATCGTCATACTCGATTCCGAGTGACAGCAAAGTAGTAGTAGTAGTATGAGGCTACAGTCACTGAATGCCGCATAGAACTGCGGCTCAACTAATTCAACACAGATAGGATAGCTACTTATGTATTAGGATATTTAATATTAAGGTAATAAAATGGCGGCGAAGGTGTGGCTAGAGGAGGACGCTGGAGGCCACTTAAAAAAAAAAGTAGTAGTAGTAGTAGTAGTAGTAGTAGTGTGTGTGTGGTTAGGTTAGGTCAGTGTGTGCTTCAGTGAAAGGCAATGGGAGAATCCCCCAGACAGACGCATGCTTACAACGACGGAATAGTCAATGGCTATCCTCACCACATAAATCAACTCACGCGCAGCCATCATCCAGCTCATCAGAGCTTCTAAGCCCCCAAAAGTCCTCTGGCAACCTTGGGCTGAAATACTATCTAAGGTGCAAGAAGAAAAACCTTAAGTAGAAATTCCGCTACACATCGGCTGTTGTAGTTTAACGTCACCTCATAACACTTCAAGATGTAAAAGACTCAAGATAGACAATTTTAACGAGAGAGACAAAACTTCCCTCAAAACATCTAGAGTTGAACAAAAAAGAAGTTTGGTCGTATTCAGGACACACCGACCCTCACCATGCTGGAAAATTGCAACAAACCCCAAGAGACAACTTGGCCTGTTGCGTCTCCCCCCCTCCGAGTCTCAGATGTTCCCAACTACCCCGCCCCCTACACCTCTTTGCTTAAGAAAATATGAACACCATCTCGTTACGGTAGAGTATTAATGCAACTTTGACCCCATTTTTTACTAGCATCTTAATGCCAGAGTTCGGTAGACGTTTAATTTCACCTCTAGCAACGGGGGAGAAATTTTAAGAATGTAGCTTCGAGTATCTGGGCCCAGCTGCCTTAAGTCACCACTATCGTCCCCTGTGGACTAGTGAGAAGCTCCTACACACACACACACACACACACACACACACACACACACACACACACACACACACAGATAGACTTAGGACAAGACAGACGCAGTGTTATGGTGTAGGTGGGGGCAGTGTCGTGGGGTCGCTGGCATGTATACAAGTTTAGACGGTGAGCGAGCGTATCTTGTTCTTGTGAAAGTGTGCTTTGTTATGTCCGTCCATGTGCGAAGGCATCACACAAACAGCTTCTGTTCTCATAATTATCTTGCATGCTCTGCTTCCACCGTCAGCCTGTCCATACCAATTATCAATATTATTAGTATAAGCAACATTACAAGAATAAAAAGTGAAGACAAAAATCATACAACAGTTTTAAACTTCCTAAAAAACTTTCTAAATAAAAAACAAATTTTAGAGAGGAAGAAAATCAATTTGTTGTTGCCTTTTGTTCTCTCCCCTTCCCGCCTATATCAAATTACCGAATGCAATACACCTTTTCACATATCCGTTGAGATATTGTTACATAACTATTTGACAAATATCTTAACCGAATGACAGAACACATATCGAATGACAATCTAAAATAACTGTTCGTTCATGCTGACGGAAGTGATTGACATAAGTTATGAAGTTGACAGACGTGAACAATAAACCGACAGTCTACATATAGTTTGAGAATGTAACAATTGGAGAATGACATACCACCAACAGTTATTTTAGATTGTCATTCGGTTATGAAATTTGTCAAATAGTTATGTAACAATGTCTCAACGGATATGTGAAAAGGTGTATTATTGAGAAGAAAAAGAAAATTGAAGTGTAATAAAACAGTAGGTTATCATTTCCTAGACCCAATGAACTAATGGACATATACGCTGACTGAATGAATCCTAATTTTATTTATGCACAACATTAACTCAATCTCAGCATTAATGCACTAGAGAACTAAGGTTTGAATTGTCAAATATCTTTGTGTGAAATCCTTTTAGCATGGCAGAGTTCCAACGTGACTGGTCAGATACGATCTCATAATTTCGCTTTTGAGAATATCAACCCAGGAGATTCCGTAAAGGGGTCTTAAGCTGTTTGTCTGATTACATGCTTATTTATTCGCAAGCACACACACACACACACACACACACACACACTATCTCTTCCTTCTTTTTATCAATGATTGGCTTCACACTACAACTAATTCTATCCATTCTTACGCTGCTGATTCTACTTTTCACTCTTTTCATTTTTCCCTTCCTCCAATTCTCAAACTGGATCTGTATTGACAGTATGTACCAATTACATTTTCCAAAACAGAAGATCTCCCACAATCACTTATCAGGGCGCAATCATTCTGCCAAATTCCAAAATAGATATGCTCGGCCTCACCATTTCCTCTGATAAGTCATGGAAGCCACACATCCACAACATTGCTAAAGCTGCCTCCCGAAAGCTGGGAATGCTGTACAGATGCCGTAGCTACTCCACTCCTCAGCAGTTACTTCCGATTTATAAGGGATTCGTTCGTCTTAACTTGGAGTACTGCTCTCATATCTGGGGTGGCTCTTCTTTCCAACTGTTAGATACGGTGGAATCAAGGCACTAATTTTCGATTGGGGTAACGTCACTAGTGGAGTACCCCAAGGCTCAGTACTTAGCCCGGGTGGGCTAATCCCGATATAAAAAAAAAAGATATAGGCGTAGACAGCAACATAAGCAAATTTGCTAACGACACTAAAATACGGCGTATTATTAAATCAGACGAGGACTCCACAAAACTACAGGAAGATCTAATCAAATCTTTCGCATGGTCATCATGTGTTATCTATCACGTATCATGAACAACACTATTGAGCTTATAGACAAGGACCATAGTTATTATGTGTAAGGAAATGAAAAATTACGTTTGGGTTAAACACAAGGGCAAACGATCGGATCACATAAAGATTAACCCCCTAACAAGCCTTTTGAGGTACATCTCTGGCTCATGTCCCATGGTTCATGTCCTATGGCTCGTGTCATATAGCACGTGTCCTATGACTCGCGTCCTATGGTTCGTGTCCCATGGCTCGCTTCCTATAGCTCGTGTCCTAGGGCTCATGTCCTATGGTTCGTGTCTTGTGGCTCATGTCCTATGGTTCATGTCCTGCACATCCCTCTTCCCCTCCTTCTCCCCACTCCTCTTATCCTCTTCCAACCCCCCTCTCTCTACCCCTCTTCCAATCCCTCTCCCCAACCCTTCTTTCCACCCCTCTCCCTACCCCTCTCTCCACCCCTTCTCCCCACCCTTCTCACCATCCCTTATACGGATGTAGATAAACAACACAAGAGTTCCATAGCAATTATATCTAATCCACTAACTCTGCCATCTACGTTTGCAATTTCGATGAGAGGCAATATTTCCAGTGTGTGTGTGTGTGTGTGTGTGTGTGTGTGTGTGTGTGTGTGTGTGTGTGTGTGTGTGTGTGTGAGAGAGAGAGATGTAGTGTAAGGCCCGTCCTCCTCTCAAGGGTACACTTCACTGCCGCCTTTGCTGGGTCAGGAACTCGTTGTCTCGGCCGTTTTGTTCCCAGGTATTCATGTTTTTTCTCACCCACAGTGACCCAGAGCCATGTTTATATGTTTCTTTAAGGATAAGTCATGTTACTCTGTTTATGTCTTATGTTGGGTTCCCGTGAGACTTCCTGGTGAACTCTCACCGCTTGATCCACTGTGTCACCTTCCCGATCCACTGTCACCTCCTGGTCCACTGTATCACCTTATTGGTCCACTGTGTCACCTTCCTGGCCCACTGTGTCACCATCCTTGTCCATTGTGTCACCTTCTGGTCCTTGGGACCAGAGGGTAAGGGATCCGGGTGAGGAGCGGGATGGAAAGAGGGATGGGAAGAAGGGTGGGGATGGATGGGAGGTGAGAGGGGGAGAGGTACGAGTATATACACTAAATAAAGCATCTAAGAGGCCTATCACAGCAAGCTGAAGGTATCCTAACAATAAGTTATGAATACCACAGGAAGTCAAAGCTATATTGTTGACAAATGAAAAGTGCACAAGACATAAGGCAAGAGTCTTAGATCTTTTCACAGAGGCAGGATTATTCTAAACTGGTTGGGGTTCAGAACGTTACTCGGGGTGTAAACAAGTCTTGGCAGGCAGAGGTTTAGCAGCGTGGGAATTTTAAAAGAAAAATCTTCAGATCTCCGATTGAACTGTATTGCTTGATTTTTTTTTTCTTCCGATAGTGTGATTAAAATTGTTTGTTTTGAAGGATATTTTCGGCACCTAATCAAGGAGGTGACGTGCTCTAATCCAACAGCCAGCCACAGATAACGACAGTGTTCCACCTAAAAGACCACATGACTTACATAAACGACTACCACACGAATGTATTCTTATCAAACTCCCAAATAATGTTACTATAAATTTTCATAGGGAGTTATCATAAATTGCCATAGTAAGTTATCATAAAGTGCCCCAGGAAGTTATCATAATCAACACGGAAAATAAAGTTATCAGAACTAACAGTTACCAAGAGAATAAATACCAAACTTCCCGGTTGAGGAAGGTTCGCGGACTAAACTTTAAAATCCCCCAGAGTCGAGTTACCGCAGAAAACACGAGAAAACTAAACTACAGTAAACCTTCACTATACTGTGACCCCTGGCTGCCTTCATCCTGCCTCTCTATCAACCGGTATCAAGCTGTCTGGCGGTTCTTTCCCCGGGAGAACTAGATCATCCTCCATCACACCACCTGGCCTTCGATCTAGTCTTTCATTGAGATCTTCCAACCAGCCCATCATAAGACTTTCAGATGGGTTTATGCACAGGCAAGAGACACAGCCCTAGCGCCCCTACCCTTCTTAGATGTGGAACCTTAAACCACCCCCCCCCGTGAGTATGATTTTCTTGGCCCACACAATACTATATATAATTCCCGTAAGACAACGTACAATAAGTCATCATACTCAAGAGATAAGTCATCGTACTCAAGAGATAAGTCATCGTACTCAAGAGATAAATCGTACTCAAGAGATGAATCATCATACTCAAGAGATAAGTCATCGTACTCAAGGGGCTAATGACATCCATTACCAAAAGTCGTTGAGGATCGTACAGTAGGCTTCCCATTACAGTCCGATCAGGAGGAATAAAATCAAGAGAGGGGAAGCGAATGGGGTGATATATTATCACTTCCGCCATTCTTGCTCAGTGTGTGATGTATGACCCCTAGTGACCTCTCTCTCTCTCTCTCTCTCTCTCTCTCTCTCTCTCTCTCTCTCTCCAGCTGCCCATGTTCACACCCCGCTCCTACTACTTCCTGTTGTTGTTGTTACTGTTATTCTTTCTTGTTACTGTTACTGCTTCCTGTTTTTACTGTTACTGCTTCCTGCTGTTACTGTTACTGCTTCCTGTTGTTACTGTTACTGCTTCTTGTTGTTGTTAATGTTACTGCTTCCCGTTGTTGTTACTGTTACTGGTTCCTGTTGTTGTTACTGTTACTGCTTCCTGTTGTTGTTACTGTTACTGGTTCCTGTTGTTGTTACTGTTACTGCTTCCTGTTGTTGTTACTGTTACTGGTTCCTGTTGTTGTTAACGCTACTGTGTCCTGTTGTTATTACTGTTATTGCTTCCTGTTGTTGTTACTGTTACTGCTTCCTCTTATTTGTGACCGTTAATACTTCCTGTTGTTCTTACTGTTACTGCTTTCTGTTGTTCTTACTGTTACTTTACTTCCTGTTGTTGTTACTGTTACTGCTTCTTGTTGTTGTTAATGTTACTGCTTCCTGTTGTTGTTACTGTTACTGGTTCCTGTTGTTGTTACTGTTACTGCTTCCTGTTGTTGTTACTGTTACCGCTTCCTGTTGTTGTTGTTACTGTTACTGCTTCCTGTTGCTGTTAACGTTACTGTTTCCTGTTGTTGTTACTGTTACTGCTTCCTGTTGTTGTTACTGTTACTGCTTCCTGTTGTTGTTACTGTTGCTGCTTCCTGTTGCTGTTACTGTTACTGCTTCCTGTTGTTGTTACTGTTACTGCTTCCTGTTGTTGTTACTGTTACTGCTTCCTGTTGCTGTTAACGTTACTGTTTCCTGTTGTTGTTACTGTTGCTGCTTCCTGTTGTTGTTACTGTTACTGCTTCCTGTTGTTGTTACTGTTGCTGCTTCCTGTTGCTGTTACTGTTACTGCTTCCTGTTGTTGTTACTGTTATTGCTTCCTGTTGTTGTTAACGTTACTGCTTCCTGTTGTTCTTACTGTTATTGCTTCCTGTTGTTGTTACTGTTACTGCTTCCTGTTGTTCTTACTGTTACCGCTTTCCTGTTGTTGTTACTGTTACTGCTTCCTGTTGTTATTACTGTTATTGCTTCCTGTTGTTCTTACTGGTACTACTTTCTGTTATTTGTTACTGTTACTGCTTCCTGCTGTTATTACTGTTGTGCTTTCCTGTTGTTGTTACCGTTACTGCTTCCTGTTATTTGTTACTATTGTACTTCCTGTTGTTAACGTTACTGCTTCCTGTTGTTCTTACTGTTATTGCTTCCTGTTGTTGTTACCGTTACTGCTTCCTGTTGTTGTTACTGTTATTGCTTCCTGTTGTTGTGCTGGTGCATTCTTCCTGTTGTTCTTACTGTTGCTTCTGTTGTTGTTACTGTTACTGCTTCCTGTTGTTCTTACTGTTACTGCTTTTCTGTTATTTGTTACTGTTACTGCTTCCTGTTGTTGCTTCCTGCTTTATTGCTTCCTGTTGTTCTTACTGTTACTGCTGTTGTTGTTGTTACTGTTACTACTTCCTGTTGTATTACTGTTATTGCTTCCTGTTGTTGTTAACGTTACTGCTGCTTCCTGCTATTGTTACTGTTATTGCTTCCTGTTGTTGTTAACGTTACTGCTTCCTGTTGTTGTTATTACTATTGTACTTCCTGTTGTTGTTACCGTTACTACTTCCTGTTGTTGTTGTTACTGTTATTGCTTCCTGTTGTTGTTAACGTTACTGCTTCCTGTTGTTCTTACTGTTATTTAGCACCACTGTTGTTGTTAATGTTACTGCTTCCTGTTGTTGTTACTGTTACTGGTTCCTGTTGTTGTTACTGTTACTGCTTCCTGTTGTTGTTACTGTTACCGCTTCCTGTTGTTGTTGTTACTGTTACTGCTTCCTGTTGCTGTTAACGTTACTGTTTCCTGTTGTTGTTACTGTTACTGCTTCCTGTTGTTGTTACTGTTACTGCTTCCTGTTGTTGTTACTGTTGCTGCTTCCTGTTGCTGTTACTGTTACTGCTTCCTGTTGTTGTTACTGTTACTGCTTCCTGTTGTTATTACTGTTACTGCTTCCTGTTGTTATTACTGTTATTGCTTCCTGTTGTTGTTAACGTTACTGCTTCCTGTTGTTATTACTGTTATTGCTTCGTGATGTTGTTACCGTTACTGCTTCCTGTTTTTGTTACTGTTACTGCTTCCTGTTGTTGTTAACGTTACTGCTTCCTGTTGTTATTACTGTCACTGCTTCCTGTTGATATTATTGTTACTGTTACTGATAATGATGTTACTGTGTGTGTGTGTGATCAAACCATGTCTTGTGGTTACATTCTTCAGTGAAAGGTTGTGGAAGAGACCCCCAGACAGAAAACCGGCTTGTGCTCCGTGAGGCAGTTAATGGACGGACATACACAACATCTGGAAACACCCTCAGCCTGGGCGACACCTGCTTACAGAGCTCCAGTAAGACCCCAACGACAGAATAGGCGGGAGAGGTGACCAACACGGTAATCCAAAGACTATACCGGCGGATGATGGCAATGCAAGATGGACAGGCTACTAAGGCATAACCAAACAAACAGGGTTATCGGCAGTTCATTGCAACTACCCCTCTCACGAGTTGATGCAGCTACCTGTGTGGTTGCAGTCTGTGCTCCTGCCTCACGACCTAAATCGATTCACGCGCAGCCATCATCCAGTTCATCATACCTCTCATCATCATCAAAACTACTTTAAGTCAGCGACCTCTCACCCCACATAGGGAGGGGGCTAGAAAAGGTGCCCAAAACAGAGCCTGCCTAAAGAACTGGGCAACCGCACCCACCATGGTCATCCTTGTGTGGTCGAAAACATAATCACAGATCAAAACAAAAACAGACTATACGACCTCTTATGGTCGATGCAAGGAATGTCAGTACCCTTCTGGATACTGGCACAAATGAGCGTTCTGAAAGAAGAACCGCTCTTGTGGCAAAAGAGCTGGTTAGGTACGACATCGACATAACAGCCATTAGTGAGTCCCTGCTCCCATACGAGGGTCGACTCACAGAAAAGGGGTCCGGTTATACTTTCTTCTGGAAGGATATACCTGCTGTGGAGAGAAACCGCATTTATGGAGTTGGCTTTGCCATTCGCCAAACCATCCTGCATAGGCTAACTGAATTACTCACGGCATGCCTTCTTCGTGCGCCGCCCCCCAGCTTAGTGGATGCAGGATGATGAAGCGCACATACAGAGTCTTGTAGAAGATAAGATTGTGCTTCTCGTTGACTTCAATGCCACAGTTGGCAGAGATGCTGACTTATGGCAGGAAATCATAGGAAGAAACGGAGTGGGCAAGTGTAATCCCAACGGCCTACTCCTCCCCAGAAAGTATGTTGAACACAACCTCACTATCACCAACACCTTGTTCAGGCAACCCGACATGTTCAAGGGCTCATGACAACACCCACGATCCAAACATTGGCATCTCATCATTGTCAGAGAAAGAGATCACTGAGATGTCCTCATCACCCAAGCCATGTGTGGCTCAGACCACTGACACAGATCAAACTCTCCCATCACGTCCCCCAAAACTGCGAAAGAAACAAGCCCTCAGAAGCAGTTTCAATACCAAGTGACTGGAAGAACAAGCGGTAGAACATGCTTTCAGAGAGCAGCTCATTGATAAGCTGATAAAGAACTCAACAATAAACAACCTAAATCAGAGTGCCGAATGGGGTATCCTCAATGTTGTCATCACAAAACTCTGCAGTGAGACCCTCGGCCTGATCAAAAGAAAACACCAGGACTGGTTTGACGAAAATAAACAGGAAATTGATGTACTCGTTCATGGTAAACATAGTGTTTTCACTTGCTGGAAGAACAACCCTCAGTCTCCGACCAAAGATGAAACCTTCCGCCAGAAGAAAGTGGTGGCCCAGTGAAAATTTCGTGATCTAAAAGACGAATAGTGAAAAAAAAGTGTCAACGCAAAATATTGCGGATTAACACAATCTGCACTAATTTTTCAATTCCACTAAAGCAATCTATGGCCCAACTTCTCATGACGAGGCCCCCCTCCGCTCATCCGACGGCAACTCCCTAATTAAAGACGAAGAAGGCATCTGTTAGTGCTGGAAAGAACACTACCTTTCCCTGCTCAACCGAAACACCGATGTGGATGTCCTGATTAATCCGGCAGGTCCCTCAGCACCCAGAGGTAACCCATCTTGGCTATCCTCCATCCCTGGATGAGGTAGCTACTGCCATCAAACAGATGAAAATACAAAGCCTGGTGGAATCCCAGCCGATGTGTATAAAGCAGGAGGACCTCTGCTTACCAGCCGTCTCCACTCTCTCCTGGAGAATATATGGGAACAGGAGGACATCCTCTAAGCTCTTAAAGACTCTTCCATCGTCAATATTTATAAGAACAAGGGAGACCGGTCAGACTGTGGCAACTACCGCAGGATCTCACTGCTGTACATAGTTGGCAAGATTATCGCCCGAGTCCTCCCACAATCTCAATGTGGATTTAGACCATCACATGACACCACTGACATGATCTTGGCGCCTGACCCATCGTGATACTGTGGGTTCACGTCGTGCTATCTCAGTGTTACGTATACCCTCGTTGTGAAGGGCAATAACAGCACCTCTCACATCTTGCGATGTCTCCCTGATAATTCCTCGCTTCATTAGATGTAAAATCCCGTTGATGACTGGCATGGCGTTGGTGACCATTTACGACATCCACTCTGATTCATGTAATATATAATTTAAAGACTCAGAGAATTTCCATCGTTCGAAAACACACACACACACACATATATTTATATAGCTATATATAAAATGTGCGTGTGTGTAGCTATATAAATATATATATATATATGTGTGTGTGTGTGTGTGTGTGTGTGTGTGTGTGTGTATGTGTGTGTGTGTGTGTGTGTGTGTGTGGTTTCGAACGATGGAAATTCTGTGTGTGTTTTATCCACTCAGGTGCTCGCACATGTAAATGGCTTGAACATTTTAAGGTGAACTTATCATTTTTTTCTTCTAGACCATTACACCCAGAAATCATTTTCTGATAGTGGTAAAAAACGACAGCGTCGACCATCGATTCCCGAAATGATGACCATAAGAAACTGAATAGATATGGTTCATTTGCATGTGTTAAGAGGAGAATATTGAACCTAGAGGGAATATATCAAGCGGTTATCTTGACCTAAATGTGATAGATATGCATATTCAATGTTATCTGGATCAACACAGAAAATGGAAGAAGTTTAGGGAACTGGGGCACCTTTATCTCATTTGTTCTCTGTTTAATTAAAAATTAGCATAGAGAAACTAGTTGGCTCATGCAGGAAAATACCCAGAAAAAAGTTGGGAGTCACAAGGCGGATAAAAAAAAAATATTATTGCTTCTCACATATTATTATTCAGTGATGCACTTTAACACTCCCCAGCTGGGAGTCGAGATGGTGTTGAATATTCCTGTGATATTATTATTATTATTATTATTATTATTAGTAGTAGTAGTAGTAGTAGTAGTAGCATTAGTAGTATTAGTAGTAGTAGTAGTAGCAGTAGTAGTGGCGCCACAGTAGTAGTAGTAGTAGTGATACTGTTGTTGTTATAATACTAGAAAGCATTTTCACTGTTCTCTTGAGGCACAAAATTACAATTACATTAATCACGAGAGCATGCATAAGCAATTGTACTGTTGCCTGAACGTACAGGTAAACACATACGTCTGTCTTAGAAGCACACGATAACAGCTACACTTGGTCCTGAAACCACACGTACACAATGCCACTGGTCCTGAAAACACAGATAAGCAACGTCCACACTTCACTTACCGAGTGTACATTAATGTAACAACAAACAGATCACCACTGAAGGTTTATAACGACTCATATCTTGTTTCAACACGTTAAGAACCCTGCTGACGTATATACAGTTGATATGGACTGAATGAATCCAGTTACGTTGATTCCTATTATTATTCTGTTCACCGACACCTGGTCTTAGAACCTTTCTCGCTTGAATTACTGTGGTCATTGTTACTACTGAACTCCTGCGACTATTACTAGGTGTATTGTGATATTGAGACTACTAATGCCACTACTGCGACTACTATGACCACCACGACTACGATTACTACTGCTGCGATGACTATTACTGCTCCTATTTTTACTACTGTCACTAATAATAATAATGGTTGCCCCTCGTGATACAGGATGGCCGGCCCTAGGGCCACCTGTAGGCGTGAATTTGTTTAAGGTGTAGAAGCTGTCGCCAACACAACAACCACACCCTGAATTAACGAGCTGAGTGACCCAGTGTCAAGGAATAGTCCGAGAAGACCGGACAACTCGCCAACTGCACTGGCTAACCATTACCCCCGAACACGATCCGCAAATCGATTAACATCCAGGTTCCCAATTGCTGCTGGGTAGACAGAGGCAAATGGCGAAAAGAAACTTGCCCATAGTTTCACCCTGCCCGGGGATCGAACCCTGGTTCACTCGCTTGCGAAGCGAGTGGACCATTACTTTTACCACCGCCGCCACCTCTTGTTAGTATTAGACAGTGCCATCTCATATTCAACTTGGATACACAACCAGACGAATTTATGTCAGCATCTTATTACAACTTTAAAGTTCTCTCCTACAGCCGTCTTCATCACTAACCCAATCTGGACACCACCAAGAGCCTCAACTGATGATTTCTGACGCATTTCTTCTCCACAGCTTAAAACCACATAATTTTCAAACGAAAAAAAAAAGTTACCAACGTTTACTGCATGATATATTCTCTATCTATCTGTCTATCTACATTAACAGCAATCTTATCTCTCTCTCTCTCTCTCTCTCTCTCTCTCTCTCTCTCTCTCTCTCTCTCATTAAACAGCCATCTTATTAGCTACAGTATATGACTCTGAACCTGGATAGTTTGATGTTGAAAAATAACAATACTTAATTAATCTTATAAATGAATAAAATGGGACAATAATTTTAGTTTGAGAAGGTCAATAAAAATGTAAAATATGTTCAACAGCATTATGATCAAAATATTGGGCCCTTCCAGCAGACACCAGGAGATAAGAGGCCATGGTAATGTTGACCTCCAGGAGAGGTAATGTAATATATTGATAGAAAAACAAATGTAAAATAAAAAGACAGAGGAGCGTAGCTAAAGAATGAATGAAAATGTAAAACAATAATAAGAATGGGATTAGTTGTATAATTAATAGTCGAGGAATTAATTGGTAAAACTGAGGTTAATGAGGCCAGGGGAAAGGAGACACCTGGATGAGTGAGTGAATTAAAAATTTTGTCCCCGGAGACGTTAGGCGGAATTGGTAAAGACAGCCCGAAAAGGGTTGGGGCTGGAGGGCCGTGGTCGCCAACCCTCAGACAGCATTGATGACTTTATCAAGAGTGAGGCGTGATAAACTTATTACAAAGACCTTGTGAGCACAGACAGACAAAGACACAAACATGACTCAGGCTGGGAATCATAGCACGATGCTAAAAATTGTAGGAACGTGTAAAGCAAAAATTATATCACATGTTAAAATAGAAAATTTCAAGTCCGGCTCCATAATCTAACGAGGGTAAAGGCGTTTCCACAGGGCGTAGCGGCAGCCATTCTATACTCGCTTCATTCAACATGGCGTTAGCCTCCCACCATAACCCCACAGAGGTAATGGCAACAAGGGATAAGATGAGACCCACTAAGATAAGGGTCATTGCCACCATCTGGGCCGGAGGGAGGTTCGACCATAGTGTGTAGGCGTGTACGACTTTACTGGCCCCGTTCCCCTGGGATATCGTCGAACATTTTATTTCCGCGTGGCGCCGCTGTGTTGTTAATGAAGATTGTTACGACCCGCCGACGTGCGCCACAGTCAACTTGTTTTCCCCGCAAGACATGGTCGACGGCTCCTCCACGTCTCCCACACATGGTGCTCCTACCCCTCCCCCTCCTCTTCCTCCTTCACCTTGTCCTCCTCCTCTTCCTCCTCCACCTTGTCCTCCTCCTCCATATAATATTGTTTGCTCAGTTGATGGCGATATTAAGGACATATTACACTTTAACCCTGTTAATACAGTACACTCAGCTCTTGGGGACATTACGGACAGATTGCACTTCCATCGTGGTAATACTACTAGTCTCTATTGATGGAGATATTACGGACAAAATGTATTTTATCCGGTGGTAATATTGCAGCCTGTGGTGATGAAGATATTACGGACACGTTGCACACCTGCCCTAATAATATCACACGCTCAGGTGATAGAGATATTCTCAACATGTTGCACATCCGTCGAGGTAATATTATACCGCCATGTAACACAGCTATTCAAGGCAGCCTGCGCTTTCGCTATAGTCATATTAGAGTCTCCGGCGACGGGAATATTCACAACATTACTGCAATTTCGCCATGGTAACGTTGCATCCTCAGGAATTACAGATACTCAGAACATGCTGCAATTTCCCTACGGTAATATAATGGTTCTCAGTTAAGGCAGGTGTTCAGAAGGACGCGGTAGTCACTCATACATTCTTACGACTCCCGTGTCGCTTTATAATGATGTAAGTACGACAGTCAGGTTGGTGCGTCTCAACATGGAGGAGGAGGAGGAAACTCTTGCCTTGTGTGTACTGTTCTTGTGTTGTATACTGTCACCATCGACACACACACAAAGTGCACTCAATCTCCTCTTCCACTTCTTGCTCTTTCTCCTACATATCCCCCCCCCCTCCCCCCTTCCTCCTCCTCCTCATTCTTACTACTACTCCTATTTTTCTCCTCCCACCTCCCCCCTTTCTCTCTCCGAAGAAAAGGAAGAAAAACGTTAACAACAGGGAAGAAAAGGTCGGCCGGACAAAACAGACGACAGAGCAGCAAGTTGAGAGGAATCAGAATTTACCGGATAATTTACTCGTGACAAAACAAGTGGACGAGTTTGCCGCCGCTTCACCCACGAGGAAATAAAGAGAGCAGGGAATGGAAGCAGTTGTCTGTCCTTTTTTAACTCTCAGCTGATGTTATAGCAAACAATTGTATACTTGAGACTGTAAACAACTGTATACTTGAGACTGTAAGCAATTGTATACTTGAGACTTAAACCATCAATGAAGATCAATTCTGTGGTGTAATTTTTACCTTAAGATTGGATCCCTCAGTTTATTTTGCCTTAAGTTGTTTGATATATAATTGATTAGCTAACACTAGCTGACAACAGCTAAACACTATATCATGTTACCATTCACATAAACTGACAACACATGAGGCACACCATGTTGTCTCTGACGATGGCAGCACTAGACACCGAGATTACTGTGCTGGCTACATTGTCTTCTCAACATAACGTAAGCTGGTAACATGTTGATAGATAATGACAACATTCTAGACCAAGGACACTATGCTGTTCATTAAGCTGACAAGTGACAACAGCTTAGCCAAGAACACTATACAAGTTGGTAGTAGCTAGTAAGCAGCTATCAAACAGGGAGGTACTACCGCCTGGGAAGATATTGGAAGCATAATGTGTTGTCTAATGGTAGACCCTGCTGCCATATGGCACCACGAAAATTGTGACCAAGTTCCAGGTTGCTGATCTGACTTTCTGCCTCATTTACACACAATTGCAGGGTCTCAATTGTTTTATTTACTTTGACAACACAGCATACATACATAATTTCTCACTCTTAATCTTTACAATTTTTGTATTTATTTATGGTTCTATTATTTAAATTTTGTATAAATTTTTATTAGTATTATTAATATTTTCTTTATTATAACTTATTTATTTTCATGTATTTTTATTAAATTTATTATTATTTTTAATCTTGTTATTACTATTTTATTATATTTTCGCCCCCCAGGCCTTGATGTGGGTCACTATAAAATGACCTGTGCCTGGGTGGGCTAATGCCCCTAAAAAAAAAAGGCTGACAACAGTGTAGACCAAGGACACTATCCTGTGTATTAAGCTGATAGGAGAGAAAAAAGCTGCCACACACAAGTAAGAATCACAGACGAGGAAGAGCTCATTAAGTAAATCAAGGAAGCATAATAATCAATGTCATTAGGACACGGTGGTGAAGGCCTGGACGTGCTTGGTCAACAGTTTTGTGCAGCAGCGAATAAGATCATGACTGTGTTCTCATAGTGGTGTTCTCTTGTTCTTCTCTTGTTGGAATTGTTCTCTTGTTGGTGGTGTTCTTTTGCTGGTGGTGCTCTCTTGTTGGTGGTGTTCTCTTGCTGGTGGTGTTCTCTTGCTGGTGGTGTTCTCTTGTTGGTGGTGTTCTCTTGTTGGTGGCCTCTTGTTGGTGGTGTTCTCTTGTTGGTGTTGTTCTTTTGTTGGTGGCGTTCTCTTGTTGGTGTTGTTCTCTTGTTGATGTTGTTCTCTTGTTGGTGGTGTTCTCTTGTTGATGGTGTTCTCTTGTTGGTGGCGTTCTCTTGTTGGTGGCGTTCTCTTGTTGGTGGCGTTCTCTTTTTGGTGTTCTCTTGTTGGTGGCGTTCTCTTGTTGGTGGCGTTCTCTTGTTGGTGTTGTCCTCTTGTTGGTGTTGTTCTCCTGTTGGTGGTGTTCTCTTGTTGGTGGTGTTCTCTTGTTGGTGGTGTTCTCTTTGTTGGTGTTGTTCTCTTGTTGGTGTTGTTCTCTTGTTGGTGTTGGTGTTCTCTTGATGGTGGAGTGTTTGTTCTCTTGTTGGTGGTGTTGTTCTCTTGTTGGTGTTGTTCTCCTCTTGTTGGTGGTGTTCTCATTTGGTGTTGTTCTCTTGTTGGTGTTGTTCTCTTGTTGGTGTTGTTCTCTTGTTGGTGTTGTTCTCCTAGTTGGTGTTGTTCTCTTGTTGGTGTTGTTCTCTTGTTGGTGGTGTTCTCTTGTTGGTGGTGTTGTTCTCTTGTTGGTGGTGTTGTTCTCTTGTTGGTGGTGTTGTTCTCTTGTTGGTGTTGTTCTCTTGTTGGTGTTGTTCTCTTGTTGGTGTTGTTCTCTTGTTGGTGTTGTTCTCTTGTTCGTGAGGTGTTCTCTTGTTGGTCTTGTTCTCTTGTTGGTGGTGTTGTTCTCTTGTTGGTGGTGTTGTTCTTGTTGGTCTTGTTCTCTTGTTGGTGTTGTTCTCTTGTTGGTGGTGTTCTCTTGTTGGTCTTGTTCTCTTGTTATTTGAATTTATTTGATCTCACTGTTGGTGGTGTTCTCTTGTTGGTGTTGTTCTCTTGTTGGTGTTGTTCTCTTGTTGGTGTTGTTCCTCTTTGTTGGTGCTGTTCTCTTGTTGGTGTTTGTTCTCTTGTTGAATTTGTTCTCTTGTTTGGTGTTGAGTGTTCTCTCTTGTTGGTGTTGGTGTTCTCTTGTTGGTGGTGTTCTCTTGTTGGTGGTGTTCTTGTTGGTGAGTGTTCTCTTGTTGGTAGTGTTCTCTTGTTGGTGGTGTTCTCTTGTAGGTGTTGTTCTCTTGTTGGTGGCGTTCTCTTGTTGGTGTTCTCTTGTTGGTGTTGTCCTCTTGTTGGTGTTGTTCTCCTGTTGGTGGTGTTCTCTTGTTGGTGGTGTTCTCTTGTTGGTGGTGTTCTCTTGTTGGTCGTGTTGTTCTCTTGTTGGTGTTGTTCTCTTGTTGGTGGTGGTGTTCTCTTGTTGGTGGTGGTGTTCTCTTGTTGGTGGTGTTCTCTTGTTGGTCGTGTTGTTCTCTTGTTGGTGGTGTTCTCTTGTTGGTGGTGTTCTCTTGTTGGTGCAAATGAACATAATAGAAACTATAAGTGAATAAGATTAGCGCGAACCTAACCTAACCTAACCTAACCTAACCTAACCTAACCTAACCTAACCTAACCTAACTTAACACTATCTGGTCATTTCACCTTATGTATACTATCATAAACAATACACGTAAACAAGCACAAGACACTTCCACTTGTTTAGGAGGTAAATTCATATCGTAATTGAGTTTCGAGACGAGACTATTTTTCCTATCTGTGTGAAGTATATCGCTCGTCAGTGTTTAATTACTTAGTTAATATTCATATGTTTATGATTGACTACTGCCGCCAATTGCCATTGAGGTAGTATTGTCGTTCATGGTGGTTGATTATGGTTCGTAGTGGTTCGTAGTGATTCGTGGTGGTTCGTAGTGATTCGTAGTGGTTCGTGGTTGTCCGTGGTTGTTCGTGGTTGTTCATGCAGAATTTAATTACATTAATGTTCCAAATTACCTTCACAGGTGTTGAGGCCAGATATTATTTGCAGCAGATATACCGACATCGACAACTCGTTTCCACAGCCCAGCGTGGTAATATAAGTTAAATCAGTTGGTAAATTGAGCAATTCACGGCAGGGAACTCTAAAATACCCGACTGTGTATGTGTTGTAAACATAAACTGGGTACACACGCAGGTACATGATTTAGTCGCACAGTTTTACACTCACATTCTCATAACTACATACGCTAAATAATTCCCCTAAAGGATGACGCATAAACACACCCAACTGACCCACTAAAACCAAGATTGAAGGTAACAGTGTAAAAGACTTTCATACAGTACTGACACTACCGTACAGAGAGGAGCCTCCACGTGACCAGTTAACAGAAATATGAAAAACGTCCGAATCCTTGAGAATCCACGCCCAGGATATCAGATTTCCCCTAAGACAACACCATCTGCACAAGAAGGACGCCATTTACCCAATATACGACAAAATAATTTTCAAGCTGCTGCTCTACTTCCGTGTACTGTATAACATGGAAGAAAGTTGTCAACGTCGTCTTGTGAGGGAGACAGTGTTTGTCCACAACCTTGAAGTTAGTGTCATCAGTGTGTGTGTGTGTGTGTGTTATAAATATTTTTTTTCGTTTTTTCTAATTACTGTTTCAACAAATAGCTAATTAATATTCATAATCATTTTCCATAAAATGTTCGTTGTAAACTTAATAACAGGCGATTACAAAGCATTACAGAGTTTATGTAGATAATGATGACAGCTTCAGCCCTCACCCTCCCCACACCCTCTCAACATAACAATGGCTAATGAACTTCAGTAAACGGGTACCTGAGTATTTTGGGCGTGTGTTGTGTGGTGTATACTAACTCACATCACGAGCAACACCTTAAGTCTGTTACTCCTAATGACCCAAATATGTCTTGTAGTGGACACAACTAGCCCGAGAACAGTCGGGGAGGAAGCTGGACAGAACTATCGAGAGTGAATGAGGAGTCTTGAATTGGTGTCGGTTCTCGGTTCTAGCCAACTTAACTTAACTTAATGTAACTTAACCTGTTTTATCGTAAATTATCTAAACCTAAATTTATTCTAACCTAACTTAACCTATCTTACCTAACCTAACTTAACCTAAGTTAACCTATCTTTCCTATCCTAACCAAACATAATTTCAACCCGTCAACACGATAACCTTGACCACCGGAGGGTCAAGACCTACCAGGCGTTGCTGAGCAGTGGCCCCCCCTTGGCCAATGTTCGGCCCATTCCGCAAGTCCCTCTCCCCAACCCATCCTCACCATAATCATAATCAAAAGTGACAATTTCGTTTCGGAAAGAGATGGGATCAGTGTTGAACAGTGATGAGCAGTGTTTAAGCCAGTGAATTCAGCACCAGACAGTACCAGCGAGAGCCGTGACCCACCGGTGAAATAAGCACCCCTGGGAACTGACCACCATCTTCTGACCAGGAGGTGCTAATCAGTTCACCATGGAACCAACAGTGGGTCGGCTTCACACCTGACTACGAGATAAAAATAACACCACCCAGCAGAGTGAGGTACTGTGACACCACCACACACCACACGGTGTGGGGTGTGGACGTGAGGTCCTTCATATCAAAACCTACGGACGAGTTACTACACCACGTGAACACCACACCACCCGGTGTCCCCATGACTACATGAGGTCAACACCCGAGGACGAGTTACTACACCACGTGAATACCACACCACCTGGTGTCTCTATGACCAGCCCAGGCCCGGGCCATCAACTGCAAACTATAATAATTTGTATGTTCAATTCATGTTCCTTCCTCTTTTAGTAATGAAACCTTTTGTTAAACGACCCGCCCACCCCATGTCTTTGTATGTAATAAGTCATTTGTGTCCAATGTATATTTTCAGCCTTCGGGCTGCAGAACTTTTCAATGAACCATTAATTATAATTAATGGTTCATTGAATTATTATTATTATTATAATAATTATTTTTATTTTTTAACATTAAATAACTAATTACATATACCCAGACGACTGGTATATAAATGATATAACTCTCCATTCAATTATCATCGTAATAATTATATATTTTCAAGTGGGAAAGAGACAAGTGTGTATGTGTGTGTGTGTTTGTGTGTATGTGTGTGTGTGTGTGTGTGTGTGTGTGTGTGTGTACCTACAAATCACATACTCTCCACCCTCATCACCCCTACCTCACCACCTACCAGACCATTTTTTTTTTCTTTTTGTAGATAAAGGAGGGTTGAAAAAAGTTATAGTTCGGAAATTGAAGAAGTTTAGGAGGAGGTAAGAGAGGGCGGGCTGACCGCCTAGCTAAGCTAATAGTGTGTTAGGGTTGTGTCATGGGTTAGTTATTGTCTGTCCGTACAGGCACTAGACATCCTACCCTATCCCATACATGGGTGTTTTAAGGGCCTTATTTCATATTCCGCCGACCCTAATGGCGGATGTTGGTCTAGGGAGGTTGTCTATTGCCTGGCCGTGTAGATCGAGGGTGGTAATGGACCTTTTGAGATTTGGTAACTTTTTGGGAACCATATATGGTTGTTGTCGTTATCTGGTGGGAGTCTTTGACGGAGTTCTTGCTCTGATCGTTCTATCTTTCGCCAGATTCTGCTGGCCAGGGTGTGCAGCTGCTCGTTGATGGGTTTCATTCTCAGGTCTCTATGTATCTCGGCTGTGGTTCTGGTGAAGGGGTATCTTTCGCCTGTGACGAATCTTAGGGCTTCATTTTGAACCACCTGTAATTTTAATATTTGAGTGGTGCACATAGTATGAAGAGGTATTGCTGGGTAAGTTAATATCGGTGTGATAAATGATGTCACCAGGCGGAGTTTTATTTTCTCAGGAAGCGCTTTAAAGCGGTATAGTTTTCTCAGCTCTCTTTTTGCTTTTTCCTTCCTAGTGTGGACATGATGGGAGTAACCTGTCGTGGATATATGCAGGCCCAGGAGGGTGCCTCTGCTTTTGTATTCTATCTGGGCATTATTGGTTACTAATGGATGGGTTTTCCTTCTGCATAAGGGTATCACTGTGAATTTCGGGAGACTGGTTTGGATTTTCCATTGTTTTTCGACATTATTTACCCATTCTAATTCCCAGATGGTGTTGTCGGCCTGTAGCGCTCGCGATTTTCCTTGATGTGTTGTTATTTGAGTGATGCCATCTGCATACATAATATCTTCGTTACCAATTCTAGTGGGACGCGGATTGTCACTTGTGTAGATAATATATAGGGTGGGGGAGAGGACGCTCCCCTGAGGGACTCCACTCATGAGTGGGAAGGTCTCTCCTGTGTGTTGTCCTACCCTCAGTCTGGCATTTTTGCCGTCAAGAAAGTTGCAAAGCAACTTTTCAATGTTGGTGGGAAGTCGTGCCAGACTTTGTGAAATGCCTTCGCTACATCCCGGAGAGTTAGATTACATTGTCTACCACTCGCCGCGGCTCTGGCTATGTTTACACATGCCAGGGCTATCGCTGTTGTGGTGGACTTTCCTTTCCTGAAACCGAATTGTCTGCAGTTGACTCTGTTTGTTATTTCCAGGTGATTTCTCAGACGGCTGTTGATGATTTTTTCTAGTATTTTTCCAGGTACTTTGAGGAGGGAGATCGGTCTGTAGTTTACTGGGATGGCGGGGTTCTTTCCTTGTTTTGGTTTTCGGGTAATAATGGCCTACCCTGTCTTCACCAGCCTGTCCCCCCTTCCCCTACCCCGATCTACCCTGTTCACCAGCCTCTCCCCGAGGTCTTTCAGCACCCGGGCACTGCATCACTTTGTACTTGCGATATTTGTCAACCACCAGTAACTTACATTGGGTAAACTTTGTCGACTAACACCAACCTTACGAGAGACTCACGGCTCAAAGGATAAAGGCTCTGAGATTTAGGTTTTTTGACAATTTATAAAAGCAGTCGGTCAGGAGATATTATTATTATTATTATTATTATTATTATTATTATTATTATTATTATTATTATTACTGCTATAAACACCAAGAGAGTGTTGGTTCCCTGTGGTCAGTCAGTACGCGTACCGTCCCGCAGGCAGCTTTAAAACCCACTTTAGCGCCCACAACCACTGGCAGAGACCGTCGCGTCTCTCACCACCACCACTACCCTCCCTCACCCATCCAGCTTTCGTGCCCATGGGTTAGGTTAGGTTAGGTTAGGTTAGGTTAGGTTAGGTTAGGGTGCTTAATCATTAGGTGAGATAAGTTGTGGGAGAATGTGTATAGCCTTTACAGTTTCAATCGAAAGCTCATAGCAGGTCAGTCGCCATCTTTGTTATGTTGTTTGAGAGAGATAGTTACCTTGTATAAGCGATTTAATTAAGAGGGAAATCAATGTACTAATCAATCTGAATCTGGACCTCGGATTCTACTTCTTAATTCTCTCTCGAAATCTGTTGTGACTTCAGATTTTTACGCCTGAATTCGTCGCACCATAAAATCTGTCCCAAAATTTCTATCCGAATTTCAGCCAAGTTTCCCATTCTGATTTATATTCTGGCGAGAATTTTGACTCCACACCTCCGTCCACAAAGCATATATGTGACCTTACCGAAAAAAGTGGATCACCTGAAGAATGGACACCCCAACTTATTCTACCTGATGATTAAACACCCTAACGCTACCTTGGGGGTTGTTAAGTTGGGTTAGGTTAGGTTAGGTTAGGTTATTGTTAAGGTGAAATAAACTGCGGGGACTAATCGCTGGGGGAACTAATCTTCATGGAATCAGTCATCATGAAAGGTGGGATAACGCTCCCGAGTACAGTGCCTTGTGTTGTCATATTACTTTTCTGGAGATGACGTCAAGTCGCACCCTTGTCTGCATAATTCAACCCAGTATCATTTGCGGCTTCATAAATTATACAAGTTTGCGGTTAACTCCATAATTTTACTCTCAGTCAAGATGTAATTATCGTCGTTATTGCAGCTCTTTTTGGGATCTCTTAAGCTTTCATTCCATAAAATAATAATTGTGAAAAACTTGTTTTAAAGCGAGGGTATTACACTAATGTTATTTTTGTTCATTAAATATATATTACCCCTGTAAAATATGTTTGAAAATAATGTTTAAAATTCCAGAACATAAAAAAAAAAAAATAATGATATTTTTACTGCGGGAACAGGACGGTCTAACTCACATGTTGTACCTCACGTTGAAATTATATTAAATGTTCTTATCATTATGGAGACTGATGATAGTTATATAAAACTTCGCCTGTTAAATACTATTATAAGGTAATAATAAATCTAACATGTACAGTACACGCCAAAATATTATCTATACTAAATTGTGTTGAGGAAATATGACACATCGTACGAAGGATTTTCACCAACCCTACCGAGACAACTGGAGTCGCAGTGGTCAGTGTGAAATTCATCGATCACCCCTAATACAGATAGTTTTTTGAATGACTACAGTACACTTGTCGGGAATGAAGCTTATGGAAGAGCAACACAGATTAAACACATGTATTTATAAAGGTAATAAATTAGAGTTGATATGAGAAATGGGTTTATCATGGGTGTAAATAAAAGTCTTAATAATAACTAATTAATAGTAAGATTGTCTTTTAAAACAACTCGTCCAAGACAACGTTACATATTAGAGAGATACTTGTAAGTTATTAAGAAAGATTTGAGACACAAATTCGACTAAACTGTGTTAAGAAACTTGTTCTACCACAGTATAATTCAGTTACGTCATAATATTTATTTACCACGCAGAAAAAAATCTCTTAACAAATCCCATTTAAGTGCTAAGATTCGCTCACTTGAATATATATATATATATATATATATATATATATATATATATATATATATATATATATATATATATATATATATATATATATATATATATATATATATATATATATATATATATATATATATACACACACACTATGTGGCTGTGTGCATGTAAACTTATCAACAGATTTTTGTATTTTTTCAACCATTTTTACCACCGAGGAAAAAATTAAGCGATTTTCAGAAGACAAGAAGGAAGTAAGTTTAGTTACCTCCCTCACGCACCCAACCAAAACTTAAACCATTAAGGTAAACAAAAGTTTTAATTGGTAACAACTACTGCTCTCGATTTTGCAGTAAATTTTTGAGCAGGTGCAAATACGTTCACATGCAGTTGCGTATGCATGTAAGTGTGTTAGTCCTCGTGTACATATTCATAAATGCATATTCATTCACGTAAGAGTTCAGTTATCCTTGTGTGAATAAAACAGATTAAACGTATGTATAAATGTGGTTCTTGTTGTGCTCGTTTGTGTGAGCTAACATGTTGTCATTAACGATATGTGTGAGGTCCTCTGCCTCCTGGTGCATATGAGGATTTAAGCTCCAGTAAATATACGTGAAATAAATCTTTTCTGATACTGAATGTCACTGTACAGTCATAACATGTATCGTACATTAACCAGAACGTTTAACCTATATTCATATATTAAGTTCAAAGTTGCGTTCAGTTATATTTTAGTCATAAAGGCTGGAACTTTCTGAGAACTGTAATTTGGAATTTTCTTTCATCTTTTAGCTCCACGAAATAATACCATTAAATTGTTTATTTTTTTACACTACAATTAAAAGAGATTTACTTTACCTATCACCTCAGTGTCAGGTAACTAACTGAAGTATTATACAGATTAAATTCACTTAATACCTTCAACGCCCAGAATTATATACAAAGTTACATAATAACTCAAGATCCATATAACTTGCACTTCAGCTTATTATCTTAAACAAATATTTTATCAAGCGTTAGATGCCCGATATGTTTTAGATTAGATGCCCGATATATATTAGATTATTAGATGCCCGATATGTTTTAGATTAGATGCCCGATATATATTAGATTATTAGATGCCCGATATATATTATTAGATGCCCGATATATATTAGAGAACATGATAGTATAGATAGAAGCTCCTAGGCACATGACCTGTTCCATAATCTTGGTATGGAACAAGTGTCTCTCAGTGGTCTGCGTCGCCCAGGTAAACTAGGTGAGGTGACAGTCAACCAAACCTAATCGAACCTGACCTAATCGAACCTGACCTAACCTAACCTACTCTAACCTACCCTGAGCAACCTAACTTAACCAACCTAAGTCAAAATAAATTAACCTAACCTATCTTAACCTAACACATCCTAATCTAAACTGACTGAAATTAACCTCACAGAGACGAACCGAACCGAATCGGACTGAGCTGAGCCTAACTTAATCTAACTTAACCTCACCTAACACGTGCGGGTAACGGCAGTATCACTGAACCCGTACAGAACCTTAACACAGGCGTTCCTTTTATAATGGTGCGATCAAAAGGTAACCAGATGACTGATGTTCAGGAAATTAATATGCATGATACAGACACCCAGATTAATAGCCTTTACTACCTTCTTGTGCGTGTGGAGTCAATGACCTTCAGCACTAAGAATTATTTTTTTTTTCAATACAACAAATAAAACAAATAAAAAAAACGTAATTATTGAATATATAAAAATACCGGAGATATTTTTTTCAGATTTGGCTTATTGATAAGAATGAAATTTTCCTCGAATCTCGAAAAAAAGGTCAAACTATTGTATAATCCTATCATGAACCCCGCGACTACTGGTGTCTCGGTAGGGTCGTCAATATTCTTCAACTGTTGCGTCATATTGTTTCACATAGAATCATAAGGATACTTTCTATAGCTAGTTATCAGGCAATAGAGGCCCTCATCTCTGGTCTGAGAAAATTTAACGGGGCAGTTTTTGACATCTCGCTCCTATAAAAGGTTGAAGAAAAAATCCCACAATTCCAAAAAGGTTCAGAACTCTCTAATGCCTTCATACAGTATATATTGAAATGGTCACTTTTTTAAACGACTTTTGGAAATTAAAAAAGAAAAATCCAAAACTTTCAGGCCGAATAGATTGTTACTAAAGTGGTCGTTGGTGTCAGGTGGTGGCTGTTGTCAGATGGTGGTTGTTGTCAGATGGTGGCTGTTGTCAGATGGTGGTTGTTGTCAGATGGTGGCTGTGTCAGGTGGTGGCTGTTGTCAGATGGAAAATGGTGGTATCTGTGTCAGGTGGTGGCTGATGTCAAATGGAAATGGTGGCTGTTGTCAGGTAGTGGCTGATGTCAAATGGAAATGGTGGCTGTTGTCAGGTGGTGGCTATTGTCAGGTGGTGTTGTCAGGTGGTGGCTGTTGTCAGATGGTGGCTGTTGTCAGGTGGTGGCTGTTGTCAGATGGTGGCTGTTGTCAGGTGGTGGCTGTTGTCAGGTGGTGGCTGTTGTCAGGTGGTGGCTGTTGTCAGGTGGTGGCTGTTGTCAGGTGGTGGCTGTTGTCAGGTGGTGGCTGTTGTCAGGTGGTGGCTGTTGTCAGGTGGTGGCAGGTGGTGGCTGTGTCAGGTGGTGGCTGTTGTCAGGTGGTGGCTGTTGTCAGGTGGTGGCTGCTGTCAGGTGGTGGCTGTTGTCAGGTGGTGGCTGCTGTGTCAGGTGGTGGCTGTTGTCAGGTGGTGGCTGTTGTCAGGTGGTGGCTGTTGTCAGGTGGTGAGGTGGTGACTATTGTCAGGTGGTGGCTGTTGTCTGGTGGTGGCTGTTGTCTGGTGGTGGCTGTTGTCTGGTGGTGGCTGTTGTCGGGTGGTGGGTGTTGTTAGGTGGTGGCTGTTGTCAGATGGTGGCTGTTGTCAGGTGGTGGCTGTTGTCAGATGGTGGCTGTTGTCAGGTGGTAATTTGTTAGGTAGTGGTTGTAGTCAGGTGGTGATTGTTGTCAGACGGTGACTGCTGTAAGTTGGGCGCTATTGTCAGGGTATCACTGTTGTCAGGCTGCCATTTTTGTCAGTTGGTACGGTCGCTGTTGTCATGGGCCCACTGTTGTCAGGTGGTCACTGTTGTCATGGGCCCACTGTTGTCAGGTGGTCACTGTTGTTATGTGCCCACTGTTGTCAGGTGGTCACTGTTGTCATGGGCCCACTGTTGTCAGGTGGCCGCTATTGTCAGGTGGCCGCTATTGTCAGGTGGTCACTATTGTCAGGTGGTCACTATTGTCAGGTGGCCTCTGGTGTCAGGTGGTCACTGTTGTCATGGGCCCACTGGTGTCAGGTGGTCACTGTTGTCATGGGCCCACTGTTGTCAGGTGGTCACTGTTGTCATGTGCCCACTGTTGTCAGATAGTCACTGTTGTCGTGGGCCCACTGTTGTCAGGTGGCCGCTATTGTCAGGTGGTCACTATTGTCAGGTGGTCACTATTGTCAGGTGGCCACTATTGTCAGGTGGCCTCTATTGTCAGATGGTCACTGTTGTCATGGGCCCATTGTTGTCAGGTGGTCACTGTTGTCAGGTTGTCACTGGAGTAAGACGGTAACTGAAGTAATGAAAGTATCAATAACACACCATGTCTTGTCCAAGGTACTATGTCAGTCAGTCAGTAGAGGAACTTCACTACATATATGAGAAGCTCCGGGCGTGAACAACACAACCAGGAGTGAAATGTGCGTGTTAAAACATTATATCTAAGTTTAACAAGTAAAATTTAAATGCTTTTTCTGACAACTTTTTACCTTCTCCCTTGTCCACTTTTCTGCCAGTTAAGTTGGGTGTCATAATAATGGTTGCCCCTCGTGTAACGAGGATGGCCGGCCCAAGGGCCACAAAGGCGTGAATTTGTTTAAGGTGTAGAAGCTGTCGTCAACACAACAACCACACCCTAAGGTAACGAGTTGCATGACCCGGTGTCACTGAATAGTCCGAGAAGACCGGACAACTTGCCAACTGCACTGGCTAACCATTACCCCCGGAACACGATCCGCACATCGAGACTGAGACAAATGAAGTAAAGAAACTTAACATGTTTTACCCTGCCCGGGGATCGAACCCGGGTCGTCTGTTTTGCGAAGCGAGCATGCTGACCATTATACCACAAATAGCCATAATCATTTACATCCACATTAGTAGTCAGTACAGACAGTGTCATCCAACCAGTTATACAGAATGACCCAAGTAGATATTTTTAGATACGATGAATAATCTGTTTCTAAGATGGCTGCCGTTGAATAGTGTAGACTAAAGGGCCCAGTGTAGTGAGGCTCGTGAGAGAAACCTTAATGAGAACACATGATAATCCACCCCTTAATAAGACTTCCACTTCGATCAGTAATTTAGCCCAGCCAGGTGCTTAGAATGCTTAAAAATGTCCTTAAAAATGTTAATTGTGTAATAAGCTGTTCGAAGCTTCAGATCAAGTGAGCTTATCGAGTTAATAAAAATACGTGGTTTATTAGTCAGACAGAAACCAAACAGCCTCATCGTTATGCAGGAATCATCCTCATTATGTCTAAGCTGTTCAGGGCACTAAAGTGTATTAATTTAGCAATGTAATTAATAAAAACTACAGTTACCTCAGAAATTCTCACTTATATATATATATATTTCATGTAAATCCACAATGAAAACGTGGATAAGATAAATCTTGATAAAATCACACGGGAAAATGGAAACAGATGGTGAGATAAAACTAATTATTAAACTCAATTAATTACATTATTATAATAATTAGTAAATTCGAAAAAAAATCACAATTGTCCAGTATTTGTTGCATGTTTCTACCGTGCTTTTCCAATTTAATTTAATTGTGTGTCATTATCCTGAATAAAAGAAATATTGCATCAATATAATAATCTTGTGTAACAACACATCAGGTGGACCAGGAACAACAATAAATTGTATTAAAGGTAATCATGATTTAATTACTGATAACAATGATAATGATTAACACTTATAACAACAGCGACGACGACGATAATAACACTAGTAATAAATAATAATACAGTAAAAAAAAAAAAAATAATAAAATAAAATAATAATAATAATAATAATAATAATAATAATAATAATAATATTAAAAAAAAAAAAAATAATAAAATAAAATAATAATAATAATAATAATAATAATAATAATAATAATAATAATAATAATAATAACAATAATAAGTTAAATTTCTTGTTATTGATGACGTCGTGGATGTTATTGATGACGTTGTAGATGTTACTGATGACGGTATAGATGTTATTTGATGACGTTATAGATGCGACTGATGACGTCATAGATGTTATTAATGGCGTTATAGAATTTACTGATGACGTTATAGATGTTAATAATGACGTTATAGATGTTGCTGAAGACGTTATAGTTGTTATTGATGACGTTATAGATTTTACTGATAACGTTGTACAAGTTATTGATGACGCTATAGAATTTATTCATGAACTAAATACCTTACACGTGTTGTTTCATGGCGCCATTGTTGTTATTTCTGTTCACTGTTCTCTACCTGAAAAATAAAAGATAATCATAATTAGTAAGGTAATAATAATAATGATAATAACAATAATAATAATAATAATAATAATAATAATAATAATAATAATAATAATATTAATAATAATAATAATATTAATAATAATAATAATATTAATAATAATAATAATAATAATACAGTAATAATAATAATAATAATAATAATAATAATAATAATAATAATAATAATAATAATAATAATAATAATACAGTAATAATAATAATAATAATAATAATAATAATAATAATATTAATAATAATAATAATAATAATAATACATAATAATAATAATAATAATACAGTAATAATAATAATAATAATAATAATAATAATAATAATATTAATAATAATAATAATAATAATAATACAGTAATAATAATAATAATAATAATAATAATAATAATAATAATAATAATAATAATAAAAATAAAAATAATAATAATAATGACACAAAGAGTAAACATATACTCGTGTTAACATATTTCAAGCTTACGTCGTGTAGAACATGTAAAATTAATACTTTATTGGTGTAGACGTCTAGGATATAGCTTCTAAACTTAAGCTTTATTCATTCCAGATAATTTAGGTTCTAAGCTTAATACAACAAGGATAACTTACGTTCTAAGCTTAAAACACCAAAAATAACTAAGGCTCTAAGCTTAATACACCTAGTATAATTTAGACTAAGCTTAATACACCAAATATAACTTGGGATCTAAGCTTAATACACCTAAAATAGCTTAGACTTAAAGCTTAATAGGCATAAAATATTTTGTTTCTAAGCTTATGTTAGCATCCCTAATATAAAGTTCAAAAGAGTTGGATAGCAGTGACTGTAAACTCACCAACTCAAGACAACCACCTGGTCTGGCCAGATACATTAGGAGTCTTTACAGGAGTCTGGCCAGATACATTAGGAGTCTTTACAGGAGTCTGGCCAGATACATTAGGAGTCTTTACAGGAGTCTGGCCAGATATAATGAGAGCCTCAATTAAAATTATGGCCAGATATGCGAGTCTATTCATATACAAGTCTGACCAGATATAATGAGAGTCTTTATATAAGTCTAACCAGATATAATGGGGGTCATATTTTAAGGCTGACCGCATATAATGGGGATCCGTCTATGGATGGCTCTGGCCAGATATAAATGTTGTCTTGTCATAAAAAAAATCTGGCCTGAAATAAAAGGAGTCTGGCTACGCAATAATTTGATCAGATATAAGTAAGTGATCTTCAATGTGTGTCTGGCCTGATATAGAATGAGTTTGGCTATGGAAGACTCTGGCCAAATATAACCTCTTCAGAGTGTCTGGTCAGGAAAGACTCTAGTCATGAGAGACACTGGCCATGAGACTCTGGCTATGAGACTAGCCATGGGAGACTGGCTATGAAAGACTGTGGCCATGAGAAATATTGGCCATAGGATACTTGCCAAGAAAAACTGTAGCAATGAGACTATGGACATAAGTCTCTGGCCATCAAAAGACTGGCTACGAGACACTGGCCATGAGACTCGCCATGAGAAACTGGCCATTGAAAGATTCTGACCATGAGAGAGACGGACCATGAGAAACACTGGCAATGAAAAACACTGGCCATGAAAAACACTGGCCATGAAAAACACTGGCCATGAAAGACTCTGGCCAAGAGAGACGGACCATGAGAAACACTGGCCATGAAAAACACTGGCCATGAAAGACACTGACCATGAGAAACACTGGCCATCAAAAACACTAGCCATGAAAAACACTGGCCATGAAAAACTCTGGCCATGAGACACACTAGCCATGAAAAACACTGGCAATGAAAAACACATGCCATGATACTCTGGCCATAAGAGACATTGGCCATAAGAGACTCTGGCCATTAGAAACATTGGCCATAAGAGACTCTGGCCAGACATAGTGGGTGTATCGCCATAAGCATCAATAATCCAATAACGTGTGAAGGGTTCGTGTACCTTAATGAGTCTGAAGGCTTTTTATTATTCACTGTTAAGAGCTATTTTCTGGAACACAATCTTGCTGACAATGGAAAATGTCTTGAAGGATATGATAGGCCTTTGAGGTATTTTTTTCGATACTCTTTAAAGGTGGACGAACGCTTCTGATCTGGGGGCGGGTGGGTGGGTGTGTGTGTTGTGTGTGTGTGTGTTGTGTGTGTGTGTGTGTGTTGTGTGTGTGTGTGTGTGTGTGTGTGTGTGTGTGTTGGGTGTGTGTGTGTGTGTGTGTGTTGCATGAAGTTCTTTAACATCGAGCTGCAGAGACTATATTGTTTCCCGAAGATAATTATCGCTGCCTCATTGTGTCTACATTATGTTCTAGGGAAATACTATATACATAAGGGAGTGGTTGGAACACATCGGGTAAAAAGTGTCACATGTGCAGGCTGGACAGTGTAGAGAAATTATAGTTGTAAAAAGCAACACGGATGGTTCTGAGCAATAGTGACTATGAGGCCACAATAAACAGACAAAATATGTGCACGGGGAAAACTATCTCCAAACAGAACCGTGAAAAATAGAATAAATATTTTGTGGTGCAACAATTCCCTCTTCTCCAAAATCCTCGTCCACGTCACGTTCTCGGACCTCATGAAGAGATTTTGCAATTTTTAATGAATTATATTTTTCTCATGCACATATAAATGAACTAATTAATTCTTTATGTATTTATTTATAAACCAAAGTATTTCATAATTCCTGGAAAACCTCGAAATGAAAGTGCAATAACAAATAATACGAATGAATACCAGATTAGTAAATTCTGAATAATACACACTGAACAATTATATATATATATATATATATATATATATATATATATATATATATATATATATATATATATATATATATATATATATATATATATATATATATATATATATATATTCCTTAATAAACCATCACATGTTAACTAAAGGTTCAGCCTTCTTTCAAGAAAGTTCACTAATACAGTGATAGAAGTTGAGTCACATGTTCCTGAAAGCTGTGGTATAACAAAGCTGAGCAGAGGTCCACAGCCACACCACAGTAAGTAGGTCACTGGACTGTGTGGGGTCAGTCAAGGGCTGCGACACCCGGGTCATGTCTGAGACGGGAGACTCACCAGAACACAACGTAATTGTTGTCAGAAACACCGAATCCTCCAGCGAATTAGTTTTACTTGTTCACAACAATTAACAGCGTGTTTGTACAGTTTATAACTATAATTATAATTTCGTTGAAATTAAAGTTCAGAGGAAAATAATTTAAAATTCATTAGATAAAATTTTCTTATGAGAAAATATAGATTTTCTCCATATACCGTCAACGGTAATTTCTAATATGATAAACTACCTTCATCACTTGTGGCTTTATTATAAGTCACCCACGACAAAGTTATTATATGTTACAGTAAGTAAAACATGATATTATCACATGTACTGTAATTAGAGTACTGTACACTTACTGGGTAACATCTGAGCTTTACACTGCACCTGATCATAAAATACCTGTTTACACCTTACACACAACACTAACTACCCTTATACATAAACATATGACCATGACCTTGGTAGAATGTGTTAGATACTGTTATTATAATCAAGAATATTAATTTTATTGGTTGACTGGAAACTTTTTACTTTGTTGCGTCACGGAAATAGTTTGGGTAACCTAATTACTTTAATGTGTCAAGGAAATACTTCAACCATAATTTAAAACCTGACTCAAAACACATGGCAATCTTTATCACTTACTCAGGACGATAAATTCACAGAGCCTTAAGAAACACAGATAACACAACAGAAAACTTTATTTCCTTTGTTGTCTAGAGCGTAGTAGCGTGTTATGTCAAAGTCGGGTAATTACGAGGTCGAATGTGTCAAAGTCGGTTATGTCGAAGTCGGGTGTATCAAGTCAGGTGTGTTAATTATCAAGGGGGTACTATAACTAACTTTCAACACAAACTTCCCTAATCAGTTAAGTAACATCCAAGGCTGATAGGACTAAATGGTGATTAATTACGTGTTGTTCTTAATTATCGTAAAGTGTGGTTAGGTTAGGTTAGGTTAGGTTAGGTTAGGTTAGGTTAGGTTGGGTTAGGTTGGGTTGGGTTGGGTTGGCAAAATGGGGGGCTGGTAAGGGATAGGGTGTCATGGGGTGGGGTGGTATGGGTTGGTATGGGGTAGTATGGGGTGGGGTAGTATGGGGTGGGGTAGTATGGGGTGGGGTGGCATGGAGAGGTGTCGAATTCGGTTGGGTTGGGTACATTAAGGTCGGGCAATGCCCGGTGACTTCTAACCCCCCCTACATGACCTCTGACCTCCCTACGACGTGACCCTGACCCCTGAGCGCTCGCCCCCTGATAATTTTTTTCTCATTTTTCTCTACCCTGACTCGGCCTGGTAAGCACACTCTCCCCTCCAAGTTATAACGACATTTTCTTTACTTTAGCTTTACCCTCGGCTACCACCACATTATCCTGGCCACCACCACGAGTACACTCAACCACACGCTCTATCTATCTATCTATCTATATATCTATCTATATATCTATGTGTGTGTGTGTGTGTGTGTGTGTGTGTGTGTGTGTCCCTAGAGAGGGTTTCTGCAAGTCCCAACAATGTTTACTCCTAAAATACAATAACTCAGGAGGCCATCACGCCACCCCATGAGCCAGGACACACACACACACACACCTATTGAGAGTGTAGACGAATATCAAATTTCATACTTTATTTCTTGAAGCATGTACAGTACAGTAGAATAGGTTCTAACACTCGACCGCCATCGCTATCCCAAAATAAAGTCAGGTTCCCGCTACAGCTGGATCGACCTAGGGAGCCCAGGCGAGAAACAGCTCCCGTTAGAATAGAAGGCTGGCGCCTTAACCTGTTTTATTTTATTACAATAGGATAATAATACGAAGAATATATAAATGAAATAGCCAATATAATCAAAACTTAAATTCTACCAGCGAGTGTTTGATTCTCACACCGAGCTGATTTAATCGTATTAATGAATGAGTGAAATAAGCAAAGCCAAATTCGTTGATTATTTTAATGGGTTTCTGACAATGAATATTTGTACGCTGTAAACCCGAGGCTGTGTCAGTGTTTGGTCATTATTATAAGTCATTTACCAGATGAAATTAAATCAATAATTTTGTCATCATCCCACATTTACTCATGATGAACCTTTACTCATGCTCCTCATTCACTCATGCCTTAAATTCACTCATGTTTCTCATTCACTCATGCCTTACATTCATCCCTGTTCCTTATTCACTCATGCCTTAAATTCACTCATGTTTCTCATTCACTCATGGCTTACATTCACCCACGTTCCTCATTCACTCATGCCTTAAATTCACTCATGTTTCTCATTCACTCATGGCTTACATTCATCCATGTTCCTCATTCATCCATGTTCCTTATTCACTCATGCTCCTCATTCACTCATGTGCTACCTTTACTCCTCTCAATAACACCTCATATTTACTCATTAATTCAACTCGTAAATTTCTCATGTTGATTCACTCTTCACTTTCACTCAGCCTCATACACTCACATTAACACACTTGTACTCACTTAATCAACTAACTCACTCACTCACAAACTCACAATCCCTTATTTATGCACTTTACTCATTCACTCATAAATTCACTCACTCATAAATTAATAAACACATTAACATATTCAATCACCAACGTACTCATACACTCACTCCCAAGGCTATGCACGCACTCTCTCTCTCTTACACACACACACACACACACACACACACACACACACACACTCATACTTACTCATACTTATCCGCATGCTTACTCACTTACACCCACTCACAATCTGAATCACACACACAGACACTTACAAATTCACTCACTTTCACTCACCCATTCACTAATGCACTCACTCACAAACTTACTTAATCAGAGTCACTCATAAACTCACTCACTCATAAATTCACACACTGAAAAACTTGCTCACCCAAAACTTACTCACCCAAAACTTGCTCACCCAAAAACTTACTCACCCCAAAACTTACTCACTCACTCACTCTCCTCCTCCAGACAGACAGTGAGAGTCCTCCAGTTATCTCCTTAATTTATACGACCACTTCCCTCCTTCTCTCACTGTCTTTCTCCTAACTAGAGGCCCAACACTCTCCCCTTTATCTCTCAGCTTTGGGTCTCTCACTCCATCACCATCTCTCCCTCTCCCTGTTTGGTTCTCTGGGGTTTCTCTCTCTCTCTCTCTCTCTCTCTCTCTCTCTCTCTCTCTCTCTCTCTGTGTTCGAGCTTCTCACTTTTTCTACATCTCCACCTCTCCCACTCACGGCCTGGGTTTCTCATTGTCTTTCTCATTCTCTCTTTTTCCTCCATCACTCCATCTTCTTATCTCTCTCTCTCTCTCCCTGTCTGGATTTCACACAATTTCTTATCCCTTCCCCCCCTCTCTCTCTCTCAGGCAATATTTATTATCCTCTCTCTCTCTCTCTCTCTCTCTCTTTCTCTCTCTTCTTACCCACCATGCATCCCCCTACCAACTTTCATCACTCGCTGAGACTTGCAGTTCTTTGCAGTTGGGCGCTAATTGAATTTCATGCCAATCACCAGTTTGCATGCTGTCGCCTCGGCACTGGCTGAATGAGAGCTGTAGGGAGGGAGGAGAGTCTGTACCACCATAGTACCCACAGCGCCACTACAGTCTTACAGCAGCAACAACACACCACCACTACAGTCTTACAGCAGCACCAATACAGCACCACTACAGTCTTACAGCATCACCAACACAGCACCACTATAGTCTTACAGCAGAACCAGCACAGCACCACTATAGTCTTAGAGCTGCACCAACACAGCACCACTACAGTCTTACAGCATCACCAACACAGCACCACTATAGTCTTACTGCAGCACCAATACGGCACCACTATAGGTCGCCTGCAGCGCAATACAGCACCACTGCAGTCTTACAGCAGCACCAACACAGCACCACTATAGTCTTAGAGCTGCACCAACTTTAGCACCACTATAGTCTTAGAGCTGCACTAACACAGCACCACAGTCTTACAGCAGCACCAATACAGCACCACTATGATCTTACTGCAGCACCAATACGCACCACTACAGTATTTAGCAGCACCAACACAGGCACCGCCGCCGTGCAGAGCTGCACCAGCACAGCACCAGTTGTCTTACAGCAGCACCAACATAGCACCATTACAGTCTTACAGCAGCACCAACACAGCACCACTACAGTCTTACAACAGCACCAACACAGCACCACTACAGTCTTACAGCGGCACCAACACAGCACCATTAAAATCTTATGGCAGCACCACAATGCCACAGTAACACAGCACAAACACAGCGCCATTACAGTCTCACAAAAGCACCGCAATATCACAGCAGCACCACTACACCACTACAGTCTTACAGCAACACCATCACAGCACCATTACAATCTTACAGTAGCACCACAGTATGATAGCATAACCAAATCACTACCACACCACACCATCACCATAATACCACACCATCACCATAATATCACACCATCATACCACACCATCACCATAATACCACACCATCACCATAATATCACACCATCATTATAATACCACACCATCACCATCATACCACACCATCACCATAATATCACACCATCATACCACACCATCACCATAATACCACACCATCACCATAATATCACACCATCATTATAATACCACACCATCACCATCATACTAGACCAGCACCATAATACCACACTATTACCATAGTAACAAACCATTACCATTGTACCATCATATCACCACCATAGCACCATCACAGCACTATCATAGCACCACCCTAGCACAAACACAGCAAGAACATCATAGCACCATTACCACATCGTCACCACAACACCATTACATAATCACTAAAATATCACAACACCGCCACTACACCACAATACCAACATAACACCAACATGACAGCGCCACAATATCACCATAACCACAGCAACCTTACACAAATCAATAGGGGCAGTACCACAAACCACCATAACACCACCACACCACCATAAACTCAGCATCATCGTCAATATTACCATAAAAAGAACACCATTACCAGAACTAATGACAACACCATTAACACCATTACCAACAGTGCCATCATCATTATAAAAATACCTCTACTACCATCAATGGTGCCACTACCACCACAACCCCTAACACCATCATCAACACTAACACCACAACCATCAACAATTACACAAGTAACACCACCACTACTACTACCACCACCACCACCACTACTACTACCACCACCACAACTATTACCACCACTACCACCACCATCACCACTAACACCAACACTACGATTACCATTACCACTACTACTACTACTCCCTCCACCACCACAACCACCACCACTACCAGCAGCACCACCATCAGCACCAATATTCTCAGAGAGACAGACAGGTATGTAGTCCCTCAGTCATGGTCTAATCTTCACTGTGACAATTTACAACAAACATTATTTGTGACGTAAAAGATTGCCACCTTGCGTGAAATTTATCAACGCGCTTAATTCACTATTTTTTTTTATATATATAGTATACTCTTGTGTGTGTAAACCATAAGTCGTTTTAGTTTATATACTGCAGGTGCGCGTAGCTTGGTACTGGCTTGGGGGAATACATATGTACACTCGCGTGGCAGCTCCTTTGAAATACCTTCAACGTTGGCCAAATTGCAGCGGCAAGGGTTAGGAAATACTGTCATAGAGGTAAATTACAATTGGACAGACGTGTATGTATAAATCGAACTGAAATAAACTCACTGTCCAGGAGGATTTTTCCACACGTGAAAGTCTTGAAGGCGGGGCAACATATAGAGGACATTATTCATACAAGAGTTTAGATATATATGTTACGCCAGAGCCTCACTTTAACTTTATTGGGAGAGGACACCAACACACCGAGGCTGATGGTACAACAGCTGCCTGACTGTCACTGTAAACACCTTAATACTAACTCGACGACTTGACCACCTTTTACTACTGACTATATACACGGTTTGATATTTTTTTGGGCTGTTACACACTAAACACAGAGACGTTCATACTTACAGCTATAAACATCGTACGCAATTCACACACCTACACACGCATGAGTACATAAATATTACTATGAATTAATCAGTTTGTAGGGGGAAGCTGCCATGGTCATCAGTATTGCTTCTCGTAGGTTCCTTCCACTAAAAACTCCTTTGTGTCCTGGAATAGTATCGTAATATGTTATATAGTTTAGTACATTATTTAGACACCAATAACACGTTTTCAGAACTTTCCTGTAAGAGTGCGGCTAACCGGCCATTTCAGTCAGTTGGTTGCCTGAAGGTGTTTATAATGTATATATGGGGTCCATCTTCGTCCCTGATCTTATATGTTAAATGGGACTCATTTTGTTAACTTTGGCAGCCTCACCTCGGTATACCGTGGGACACTCTTCAGGGCAATTTCAGGGGATTAGGTTGGGATTATATTTATTTCGGTACTGGCACTATCTGTCTCTAAAGCACCCCGCGAAGCACAGTTTGCTTGTTGTCTGGGTGGTATCTTAGGGTGCGGCCACACTAGCGAACATCTTGTGGCCAACATGTGAACGAGAAGAAGTGAGACACAAGACCCAACTCTGGAAGGATGCGTCTGCGTTCACTAGACCGGCGTTTCTTCTTGTTGGTGACATATTGGCGACAAAATGTGCGCTAGTGTGGCCTTACTCTGCGTCGGCGACCGCGTTAACAACTATGTGGTGAACAAGTCGACGCAACTGCTAGCAACAGTAGTGTTCGTAACGTTTCCAACTATAGAGATAAGTAAGGCGTTATTACTGTCAGGTGACTGATATAGTGAACTTATATTCAGTTTATTTAATTTCTCTATATATAACTTTACTAATATATATATATATATATATATATATATATATATATATATATATATATATATATATATATATATATATATATATATATATATATATATATATATATATATATATATATAAATATATATATATATATATATATATATATATATATATATATATATATATATATATATATATATATATATATATATATATGACTAATAGAAACCAGGAGTCAACCTGGCGGGTTGAAGAGGTGGGGAGGGGAAGTCCAGAGCGGACAAGGCAAGGTGAAGGACTGGAGGGTTGGCTGACCCACGGAGGGAGACACGCCCCAACTAGAGACCCTGGATTGGGCATTGTCGAGAGTGAAGACCAGAGATCCTGGATTGTGTGGTGGAAACCACGAGGGAAAAAATTAAGATTGTAAATTTTGTAAATACACACATAATTTATATCACGTGTTTGAAGTCTCCACACCCTGTGCTTGATTCCTGTGACAATCACTCACCGCCATGTGTTGTAAAATCACCTGACTGGTGTGGACTCTGTTTACTTCACATTTATTTCCCACTAAGTTACCACCTCTATCCCCACACATTTGCCAGCAATTATACAAACATTGATACATTCATGTGTCTGATGATGTTGACAACAATGCTGGCAGCTTTTGCCCAAACTACCTGTTTCCGTGAGGGTACGTCCACAAGTGTGTACATTTTGTCGCCAACATGTGATCAACAAGAGGAAACACCTATCTAGTGCACGAGAACGCATCCAACCAGAGTCGGAACCCTGTGCCTCATCCAGTCTTGTTGATCACATGTTGGCGACATAATGCAGTCACGTGTGGACACACCCTTAATGTGCTGCCACACGTGCCGAAAACATGTGTTGGCAACCGTGCATACAAAAACGTCCTGAACAAGGCGACTCACATGTAAGAATACTAGTTTCCCGCATATGTTGATAACATTGGTAGGCAACATGTTCAACATGTTGGTAGCAGTGGCGTGGACGAGGTCGCAGCTGATGAAACTAGCTACCGTAGTCACTAGTAGACCGGGACCAAAGCCTCTAAGAAGGTTCATCAAGCTTACAAGTGAACCCAGGGACAGAGTTACTCCATTAAAGGAAATAATATGATTTTAACTTGAGTGAAACAAGATGTGACCAAACGTGTGTACAGCATGTGTCATCAGTCAGAGAAAAGAAAACTAAAGCCGCATTAAAGAATAAGTGAAGCCACCTTACGTAGACACGGAAGAAAGTGATGTATTAATTAACCTAGAGAATAGACTGTTTAGGAAGATACCCGGTCATTTAGCTGCTCATTAACTGTGCAATTGTTAACAATCAATCAAAAACGTAAACAGTCAAATAATAGGAAAAGTGTCCTTGGTATGACACAGATGATGACAAACATGTTGCATACGGTCATGTCCAAACAAATGTTCAGCCGATAGATGTCAACCATTTAAGATTACAGGAAGTCATGGAATACACATATTAAGGGCAGCTGAAAATGGTAAATAAAAAATAGAAGAGTTAAAATTAAATGAAATTCCAATTACTTACTTCAGGAAGCAACATTTAATCTTTCCTGACAAATGTAAGTGTGATATCCTGATTAGATGCAAAATTTTTACAGTTTCCTAATCCCTCACAGCGGTGAAGAAAGATGTATACATGAATGAATGAGGCAAGTGAAGTAGGATACATTGTAAAGGTAAAGGAATTTCAGTGACAGCGGCAGGACACATTTTACGAGGAACAAACTAACAGTAAACCAAAAATTCCCTAGAGTGTATCGCAGAAGACGAGAGCCAGAGAATGACCAGTTACCAGATGTTTGGTGAAATAGGGAGATTGGGATGAGCTCAGTGGCAGGGAAGTCTCAAAACAGTGAAACAATAGTATATTGTGGAACCTTTATCGAGCAATATATATATATACGTATATATATATATATATATATATATATATATATATATATATATATATATATATATATATATATATAATCATAATTGCGCGTGATCTCGGGTATACTGATAACCACAAGGAAAGAAAGAAAACAGGAAGTTCCCAAGCGCTTTCGTGTACTCACCCTAAGATGTGAATTACAGAAAGCGCTTGGAAATATGTGGTTATCACATAAATATATATATATATATATATATATATATATATATATATATATATATATATATATATATATATATATATATATATATATATATATATATATATATATATATATATATATATATATATATATATATATATATATATATATATATATATATATATATATATATATATACTTCCATAGTAGCAATTCTTTGAATATTTATTAGTTGAACTGCACCTCTGCCTGGGGATTCCTGCCGTGAGTACAAAGTGACCTCAAACCACCAGCTTCCTCATTCCATCATTCCACTAGAAGGCACTGTCATGTTCGCATTAATCTCGTGCATGTCCCCGCCTTTAACATCTCCGGGCCGGTGAGCGTGGCAGTGCGCTTCTCCTGCTCTGCCTCGGCTGGACACTACTTTTGATGTTGAAATTAATTCCAGGATAGTTACACTTCTTTCTTGTAAAACATCCCGAGGTAAATTAAATAATATAAGCTACCACATTTTACACCAAATCATATTGGAATATGCCCTCGATACCAGAATAACCCTTTTACAGCAACACTACGACGAAATAATTCACTGTCACACAATCGCTCACTTGGGCTCCTGAGTCTTGCTACTGCCTAGGAGCAAGAATATTCCTGAGTGATGACCTCGTCCAAGTGCTGGACTCTGGGGTGTGAGAGCGTTGGTTCACTACACTGGTTTACGATTCCGAAGACCTTGACACCAGCCACCCAAGCTCCTACTTTCACCCTCCACTCCTGCTTCTACCCACCACTCATACTTACACACTCCTGCTTCCCTCCACTCTTCTACCTCCTCTACCTTCTTACCCACCCTCCTCTCTCTTCCTCCTCTTAAACACCCCCTCCCTCCTTCTTTTCCACCCTCCCTCTGCTTCTTACCTCCACTCATTCTTACCCCCCACCCCTCATACTAACACCCTCCCTCTGCTCTTTACTCACTCCTATCTGCCCCACCTCCCTCTAGTACCCCCCACCACTCCCTCTTCTGCCCTCCCTCTTTACCCCCCTCACACCTCCCTCCCCTACCCTCCCTCCTGCTTAACACCCTCCCTCTGCTTCTTACCCCACCTCCCTCTGCTTCTTCAACCCTCCTCTTCTTACCCACACACTCTGCTTACCCTCCCTCCTTCTTACCTACCTCCCTCCTGCTCTTACCCACTCCTTCTTACCTCCACTCTGCTTCTTTCCCACCCTCCTCCTGTCTAATACACTCTCCTTCTTTATATCCTCTACTAACTTACCCCTCCTGCCTCCACTCCTTCTTACCTACCTCCTCCTGCTTAACACCCCCTCCCTCCTTCTACCCCACCTCTCCCTGCTTCTTACCTCCTCTCACCTCCTCTCCCACTCCCCTCCTCCTCCCTCCTGCCCACCACCCTCCCTCCTGTCTTACACCTCCTCAAAACTCCACCCCCTCCCTCCTACTCCACACCCCCACTCTTAACTAACACCCTCATCTGCTTCACCAACCCCTCCTTCCCACCCCTCCTGCTTCTTACCCCTCCCTCCACTCCTGCTAACACCCACCCTCCCTCCTTAACTCCCACCCTCCCTCATTAATCACACCCTCCTGCTCACCCCTCCTCTCCTAACACCCACCCTCCCTCTACTAACACCCACCCTCCACTCATTAATCACACCCCTCCACTCTACTCACCCTCCCTCTGCTTTTACCCACCCCTCCACTCTACCTTACCCCACCCTCCTCTGCTCACACACCCTCCCTCCTCACACTCTCCCTCTACTCACCCACCCCTCCACTCTGCTAACACCCTCCCCTCTGCCCACCCTCCACTCCACTCACACCCTCCACTCCTTCTACCTCCCTCCTGCTAACACCCACCCTCCCTCCTAACTCACACCCCTCCACTCTCTCCACACACTCTCCTCCTTAACTCACCCACCCTCCACTCTGCTCCACCTCCACTCATAACTCACACCCTCCCTCATACTCACACCTCCACTCAAAGCTAACACCCACCCACCACTCTGCTTACACCCCTCCTCCTGCTAACACCCACCCTCCACTCCTGCTAACACCCCTCCCTCCACTCTGCTAACACCCACCTCCCTCCTACTTCTTCCCTCCTGCTCACACCCTCCACTCATAACTCCCTCCCTCCCTTACCCCACCCACCCCTCCCTCTGCTTAACACACCCTCCCTCTTCTTACCCTCCCTCACAACACCCTCCCTCCTCTGCTTCTTCCACTCATAACTAACACCCACCGTCCACTCTACTTACCCCACCTCCACTCATAACTAACACCCACCTCCCTCATAACTAACACCCACCTCCCTCTCCTTCTTACCCACCTCCGCTCATAACTAACACCCTCCATAACTAACACCCACCCACCACTTATAACTAACACCCACCCTCCCTCTTAACTAACACCCACCCACCACTCCACCAACACCCTCCACTCATGCTTAACACCCTCCCTCATAACTAACACCCACCCTCCCTCCCTGCTTAACACCCACCTCCCTCTTAACTAACACCTCCACTCTGCTAACACCCACCTTCCACTCACTTCTCACCCACCCTCCCTCATAACTCCACCCTCCGCTCATGCTAACACCACTCTACTAACACCCACCCTCCCTCATACTAACACCCACCTCCCTCATATTCACACCCCTTCACCTGCTTACCCTCCACTCTTAACTAACACCCACCTCCACTCATGCTCACCTCCCACTCTTAACTAACACCCTCCCTCACCCCTCCACTTATAACTCACACCTCCACTCACAACACCCTCCTCTCTAACTAACACCACCCTCCACTCATAACCAACACCTACCTCCACTCACCAACTCACCCTCCTCCTCTCATAACTTGGCCCCATCCATTTAATTCACTGTGGAATCAGAAATTGAATGTAAATTTGTCATTTTCTAGAGTGTTGATCCGCAGTGAGTATGCAATACAGTTCAATATTCATAGGAAACCTACTATGTGTGTGTTCATATATTCACTATTATTCTAAAACAGCAGCAAAGGTAAAAAACAACCAGGTAAGACACAAAAACAGCTAAGTATAAAACAGCAGAAAGGTAAAAACAGCAGCTAAGACATAAAACACAGCAGCTAAGACAAAAAGCAGTAGCTAAGGTTTAAAATAAACAGCTAAGGCATAAAACAGCAGCTAAGACAACACAGCAGCTAAGACATAAAACAGCAGCTACGATATAAACAGCAGCTAAGACATAAAACAGCAGCTAAGACATAAAACAGTAGCTAAGACATAAAATAGCAGCTAAGAAATAAAACACAGCAGCTAAGACATAAAGCAGTAGCTAAGGTTTAAAATAACAGCTAAGGCATAAAACAGCAGCTACGACATAACACAGCAACTAAGACATAAAGCAGTAGCTAAGGTTTAAAATAACAGCTAAGGCATAAAACAGCAGCTAAGACATAACACAGCAGCTAAGACATAAAACAGTAGCTAAGGTTTTTTAATAACAGCTAAGACATAAAACAGCAGTTAAGAGATAAAACAGCAGCTAAGACATAAACAGCAGCGAAGATATAAAAAAAGCAGCTAACACACAAAAAAAACAACAGCTAAGATATAAAACAGCAGCTAAGACATAACACAGCAGCTAAGACATAACACAGCAGCTGAGACATAGCACAGCAGCTAAGACATAAAACAGCAGCTAAGACATAACACAACAGCTAAACATTAACACAACAGCTAAACATAACACAGCAGCTAAGACATTACGCAGCAGCTAAGACATAACACATCAGCAGCTAAGACATAACACAGCAGCCAAGATATAACACAGCAGCTAAAGAAAAAAAAACAGGTAAGACATAAAACAGCAGCTAAGACATAAACGGCAGCTAAACATAACAAAGCAGCTTCGACACACAGCAGCTAAGACATAAAACAGCAGGGGACGCCCAAGGATCCACTGCTATAGACTTCCACACAAATTAAGCTTCGGAAAGTAATTTGAAAACTTTAATTTGAAATTCGGTAAAACTGTCCGGTTGGATACCTAACTCATCTACGGATCTATCTGTTTATAACCGGTTAATCTGTTTATTGCGACCTATCTTATTTATAGCCGACCTATTTGATTTATAACGGGTATAATATCTCCTGGGGTGTTTGTGACCCAAGGTATACAGGCTCTCCAGCCAAAGAGGTTTATATAAGCAGTCCGTCCTATGTGGCTTACACACTATCTTTCTTATCTGGTGTATGTATATAATAAAGAGGCAGCACGACAATTCAAGTTTTATTTTCATTTTAGTCTCCTACTTCAATATACTTCCACCACTTGTCCTTCAAACTCACTATGTCAGTCTTATAAAAGTCTTCCGACAGCTCCTCAAACACGCTTCAGTAGCCTCCTTCAGCTCCTCATCCTGAGAGTGGCGTCCTCGGAGTTTTGGAAACACACAATAGTCGTTTGGGGCCAGATCTTGTCTGTAGGGGGATGCTTGAGATGCTCGAAACCAGAGTCGTGAAAATACACCTGTGTTACGTGCTTTATGCTGCAGGTAGACGATCAGAAGAATCGCTTTGATTTCCCAGCAAAAGATTAACCTGTGAACTTCTTGTGGGTAAGATAATACAAGTTCTTCCATTGTAGGGATTCCATCTGACTCGGAGTTCTAATGATAAATCTACATCTATCTGCCATCATCAACGAAGAGGAAAGTTGGTTTCGTACACTTAAAGGCTCGTGACTTGGGGTCAGACTCTGATTATTATCCCAACATGCAGCTGTGTTCCCGAAATTTTCATGAATGACTCAGAATACCTCCACGCAAAATGCCTACTTCAGTGTGTATTTTATAAACTTTGATACAATGGTTTGTCGAATTGAAACTTCCGACTCAGGCTACAGTTGCTTCATTGATGGGTCCTGAAGGCTGTGCTGACAAAGGGTCATCGTCAAGGATCACACGCTCACACTTGAACTCCTTAACTCACCCTTTTCTCAGGTTTCATTCTTTATTAAACTCTCACACTGAACTAATCAAATTGTGTGAACTTAGTCAGAGTAACTAAACAACTACCCAAGCAATCAACTTTGTCATCAAAAAGAAGACCCGCCATGCAGCTTTATCCTCAGGTTACAAGAACATTTGGCCGCCACCCGTATGGTATATGAGCGACCAGGCTAACGCTGTTGACGTCCTAGACCTTCAAAAATGTATCAGCTGTCTGAGTTGACCTGTGTGACCTTCAAGGATGGATCTATGTGTAAGAAACTCTGCGACCAGGGGACATTAAGAGGACACTGAAGGACACAGGGAGACACAATGGGACACTGAAGGACAGAAGAAGACACTAAGGGGACACCGCAGAACGTGGGGGACATAATGGGACACACAGGGACACATTAGGACACAAGGGGACACAGTAGGGCAGAAGAGGGCACAGCACAACACAGAAGGGGACATATTATGACACATGGGTACACATTAATACACAAGGGGACACATTAGGACACAAGGGGACACATTAGGACACTAGAGAATACATTAGAACAAAGAAGGCATAGGGCACATTAGGATACAGGAGGCATAGGGTACATTAGGACACAGGAGGCATAGGACACAAAAGGTATAGGACAAATTAGGACACAAGAGGCATAGGACACATTAGGACACAGGAGGCATTAGGCACATTAGGACATAGGAGGCATATGTCACATTAGGATACAGGAGGCATAGGAGTACATTAGGATACAGGAGGCATAGAACACATTAGGACACAGGAGGATAGAACACATTAGGACACAGAGGACATCGACACACACATGACACAGACAGACATGTCCCCAACCTCCCAGCGTGGCGTCTTTACAGCCAATATTGCAGCCCTCCGTCTCATCACAGTCTCGAGTCGATTCTAAGACCGCCGACTCCTGACCGATGGCCCGGGCCAGATTTTGGTAAGGGGGCGGGGAGAGGGATGAGAGGGGGGGGGTGGGATAAAAGGTAAGGAGGAGAAGGAAAGAGGAGGGGAGGAGGAGAGTAGAAATAAAGAGAGAGTAAAGGAGAGGATGAGAGGTAAGGAGGAAAGAATAAGAGTAAAGGAGAGAGAGAGAGAGAGAGAGAGAGAGAGAGAGAGAGAGAGAGAGATATCTCACAGTACCAGCAGCTGTCTGGAGGAAAGGAAGGGAGGGAGAAGGAGGGGAAGGAGAGAGGAGGTGGAGGAGGGAGGACAATTAGAAAGGGCAATGGAAGGAGGAAGAGGAGGAAGGAAGAAACGGGAATGAAATAGGAGGAGGGGAAGAACAAAGGAGAGAAAGAAAGGAGGAGGAAAGAAGGAAGAGAAGTGGGAGAGGGATTGAAAAGAAGAGAGAAAAGAAGGAAGGAGAGAAGGAGACAAGAGGAACAGGAGGCAAGGGAGAACTAACCTTGTGTGTACCCGTTATCTGGAGAGTAGAAATATGGCTAACGAGTTGAGTTCCTTGAGAGCCATGCAGTTAAGAGGAAAGGAACGGGATGGGGAGAGGTGGAAGGGATGGGAGGGTGATGGGCTGAGGTTCGGGTTGGGGGGATGGGAACGGAGGGTTGGGAGGGGGGGGTGATTGGGGGTGGAGATGGCTATATAATAAGAGGACTCGGATAACGTTAATAACAGTACAGTACATCTAACACCCAAAGCATGGGGGGCCTTAACTACCATTAGCTGCATATAAGGGAGCGGTAACGTTTGCAGAGACAGAGAGAGAGAGAGAGAGAGAGAGAGAGAGAGAGAGAGAGAGAGAGAGAGAGAGAGGAGAGGGGGGGGGGAGGCAGACAGACATACGGATAGATAGACAAATTATAAAAAGAGAGAGAGAGAGAGAGATCGGGTACACGGAGAAGGAAAAAGAAATCACAAATCAAGAGAAATTGATGAAAGATGAGATTTGGAATGAAAGAGAAAACAATGTAGGAGAAAGAGGAGAGACGGCCAAGAAAAGAAAGATGAAGAGATAAGAGAGTAAGAAGAAACGGAGAAAGAGATAAGGCGAGATGGGTTGGGGAGGAGAGTTGGAGAGAACTTAGAGAGAATGGGAGAAATGATGATAGAAGAAGAAGAAGGAAGAAGAAGGAAGAAGGAAGAAGAAGGAAGAAAAAAGAAGAAGGAAGAAGAAGGAAGAAGGAAGAAGAAGAAGAAAGGAAGAAGAGAAGAAGAAGAAGAAGGAAAAGAAGAAGAAGAAGGAAGAAGAGAAGAAGAAGAAGAGAAGAAGGAAGAAGAAGGAAGAAGATTAAGAAGAAAGAAGAAGGAAGAAGATAGAAGAGAAGAAGGAAGAAGGAAGAAGAAGAAGAAGAGGCAGGGAGAGAGATAAACTGGAAATGGGAATAAAACAAAAAGTTCAGACGAAACCAAAACAGGAGGAAAAATGAGGAAGGAAAAGAGAGAGAGAGAGAGAGAGAGAGAGAGAGAGAGAGAGAGAGAGAGAGAGAGAGAGAGAGAGAGGTTGATAGGAAAAAAATAGATAGATAGATGATAGATAGATGATAGATAGATAGATAGATATAGCCTCTATCTTCGAGAACGAAATATTGTCAACAAAGGAGAGAGAGAGAGAGAGAGAGAGAGAGAGAGAGAGGAGAGAGAGAGAGAGAGAGAGAGAGAGAGAGAGAGAGAGAGACCTACCACCACCTTGAGAAGAAGAAATAGGAGGGGCGTTGGGGGGGTGGGGGGGAGGGGAGGAAGGAGGTCTTACAGTGACGCTTGTGAAAGCTGGTCGATGTCAACACACAACTGGCGTCTGTCTACCAGGGAGGGGCAGAGGATATGATTCACCCCCCACCTCAACCAATACCCATGGTAGTGGGGTGGGGGTGGGGGGAGGTGAGTCTGTTGAAGTAATGTCATCATATATCTAAGAATTAAATTTGTTTATCTTAGCTCTGGGACGAGCAGACTCCTACACAAATGGTATTATTCCACTGCACTTTTCACGTAATATTTTATCTGGGTTTTACTGCTAGAATTTTTTTTTTATCAGGCTAGAAAAGTGAATGCACCAGACTAACGATACATAAGAGATAAGAGATATTATGAAGTATTCACATCACTATAGCAAGTGCTCGCCATCACATGATCATTACTCGCCATCACAACATGATGAAGTACTCGCCATCACAACATGATCAGGTACTCGCCATCAAAACTTCATCAAGTACACCTGCCATCACAACAGGAAGTACTCGCCAGCCATCACAACATCACCAAGTACTCGCCAGCCCTCACAACGTCACCAAGTACTCGCCAACATAACAGGAAGTACTGGCCATCATAACAGGAAAGACTCGCCAACCCAACAGAAAGTACTAACCATCACAACATGATCAGTACTCGCCATCACAACCTTATCAACTACTCGCCACCACAACAAGACCAGTACTCGCCACCACAACGTCACCAAGGACTAGCCATCACACCATCAACTACTCGTCAACATAAAAGGGAAACGAAAGGGGGAGGAAGGCTGAGAGAGAGAGAGAGAGAGAGAGAGAGAGAGAGAGAGAGAGAGAGAGAGAGAGAGAGAGACCCCAGGACACCGACATTTTACAGCAGCTGATGTCCTCACCCTCTTATTGATAGTAGTGACAGCGACAATGAAAGTCGTATATGACATTAACACGAGGTTACAGTATGGTGGTGATATATGTATGGCGTCGACTGTATATGATTCTAAACATTATATTTTTGTGTTATCAATGGATATATAAACTGATTGATGTGTAATCGAAGGAGTTGATGTACTGGAAGGCTAAATTACTTCACGATTAACGTAAATAGAGAGAGTGTGATCAGTAGATAGACAAGACCCAGTAAATGGTAGCAGTGGGGAGGAATTGTTAAGGAAATTTAGGAAACAACCTAACGTCAGAAAATAAAGACTCACTTGAAATTTATGAAGAGTTGTGAGGGGGAGCGAAAAGAGGAGAGGAGAGAGAGAGAGGATAGAGAAAGAGACGAGATAGAAAGAGAGAAGAGAGAGGATATAGAAAAAGGGAGGATAGAGAAAGAAAAGATAAGAGAGATAATAGGGAGTGAGAGGAATAGAGACACTAGAGAATAATAAAGGATAGAAAATGAGGGAGAACAGAGAAATGAGAGACGTTAGAGCATGAGAGAGGAGAGAGAACGAGAAAGGAGACAGGGAGAAGATAGAAGGAGAGCAGACTGGAAGCTGTCAATTTACAGCTCAAAAGACTATAATCTGGCCTGACTTGTTACAGTAATCCGTCTAGCTGCCCAGTTTGGTGTTACAGTAATCCCTCTTAACTATCCTGCCTGGTGTTACAGTAATCTCCTTTATCTATCCTATCCTATCCTGCCTGCCTGCTTGCTTGCCTGCCTGGAAAGTACAATTCTTAATCTCTGGTGATTTTGTCAGTGAACTTGAGAGACAGTGTGGGTATTTCAGCTGGTGTGATTGATAAGGTGTTGATGTATCTCAGCTGATGTGATTGATAACATTACTGGTTATTTAATTGGTGTGGTTAATAATGTAGTAGCACGCAGTGATTAGAACACACATACAATTACCACCGACTTTAGGAACTCCAAATACCAATCTTAATAATTTTATATATTTCTGACATTTAACGGTACCTGAGGGGGTTAGGTTAGGTTAGGTTAGGTTAGTTTAGGTTAAGTTAAGTTAGTTTAGGTTATAGCTACGTTAGGCTAGGTTAGGTTAGTTTAAGTTAAGTTAAGTTAGTTTAGGTTATAGCTACGTTAGGCTAGGTTAGGTTAGGTTATAGCTAGGTTAGCCTAGGCTAGGTTAGCTATTCTTAATGTGAAATGAACTTGGGGGATAATTTTCAAGGGATTCTAAAAAGCTACACTATTTACACAGACAACAGTAACCGGATATGACAATGACTTCATAACTTAGGATGTTAAAATATCAAAGCTTTGTTCATTAATTAGAGTAGATAATTACACTACAACCAAGGGCTACTCCGTGAGCCTAGTGAGTGCGTTAGCCTTTGTCGTTAATTATTTTAGAGGTGGTGAATGGCAACAAGAGGCGGCTGACGGTGCTAACCTAACCTAACCTAACCCTGGCACTGTGCAAATACCTAAACTAAACTTACCTAACCTAACCTAACCTAAGACGCCCTGCAGATGATCGAGGGGGCATGATTTTTATTCCCTTGGTGAACTTTGCTTTTATTGATAACGCTGGAGAGAGAGAGAGAGAGAGAGAGCACCGTGGTTGGTCGTGGGCAACATTGAGCCGTGGACAGTATACCATAGGCCATATATTCCTCAGTGGATCAGCTCAAGAAGCCAGCTAGAAAATCGAAAAATTTCCTTCGATATCCGTGTCGCTTCTCACAAATGAGGATCGAGCAGCCACCAGGGCAGGTCAAGGGACTGATGGAAGGTCGGAAGCTGGAAGAAAGGTCAGAGGTCGGATGGAAGGTCAGAGGTCGGATGGAAGGTCAAGGGGGCAGATGGAAGGTCACAGGGTGGATGGAAGGTAAAGGGCCGATTGGTAGGTCAGAGGCCGGATGGTATATCAGAAGCCGGATGAAAGGTCAGAAGCTGAATGGAAGATCGAAAGCCGGATGGATAGCTTGAGAACGGATGCAAGGTTTGAGATTAGATGGAAAGTTAACGCCGAGGAAATTTAGAGGCCGGATGAACGGTTAGAGGCCGGATGAACGGTTAGAGGCCGGATGAAAGATCATAGATAAGAATACAAGTAAGAGGCCGGGTTGGTGAGAGAGGTGTGGAGGTATGAAGTGGTGGAGGGGTGTCGTGCTGGAGGTAACAGTATGGAGGTGTGTCATGATGGAGGTAACAGTGTGGAGGTGTGTCGCGCTGGAGGTAACAGTATGGAGGTGTGTCATGCTGGAGGTAACAGTGTGGAGGTGTGTCATGCTGGAGGTAACAGTGTGGAGGTGTGTCATGGTGGAGGTAACAGTATGGAGGTGTGTCGTGCTGGAGGTAACAGTATGGAGGTGTGTCGTGCTGGAGGTAACAGTATGGAGGTGTGTCATGGTGGAGGTAGCAGTGTGGAGGTGTGTCATGGTGAAGGTAGCAGTGTGGAGGTGTGTCATGGTGGAGGTAACAGTATGGAGGTGTGTCATGGTGGAGGTAACAGTGTGGAGGTGTGTCGTGGTGGAGGTAGTGTGGAGGTGTGTCATGGTGGGAGGTAATGGAGTATGGTGGAGGGTGTGTGTGTATGGAGGTAACAGTATGGAAGTGTAGCATGGTGGAGGTAACAGTATGGAGGTGTATCATGGTGGAGGTAACAGTATGGAGGTGTGTCATGGTGGAGGTAACAGTATGGAGGTGTGTCACGGTGGAGGTAACAGTATGGAGGTGTGCCATGGTGGAGGTAACAGTATGGAGGTGTGTCATGGTAGAGGTAACAGTATGGAGGTGTGTCATGATGGAGGTAACAGTGTGGAGGGAGCAGTCAGTAGCTGGGCTGATGTAAAGTGGGAACTGTATAAGTGCAGTGCGCCGGGGGATTGACAGAACACAGAACACACGCGATGAAAATCTGTGGTATGATAATGAAGGCATGACTAAGAGGCAGGAAATCTCACTCCTGGAAATAGATTAGTGTGGCAAGTGAATTAAGTGTGGAGTGTTAAGGCGATGTGTAAAGTCCCGGTTCACTCTGGCTCACCCAGCGCGATATGAAGACGAACAGAGTAACGCATTTTTTTTTGTGGTAGAAAGTACAAGTTTCTACTCCCTAGTATCATCAACTGGTGGAAAGTCACTCCATGGTTTCAGAAGACTTTTTTTTTTTTTACAAACAATCATACACTGTTATTTTAGTTATTTATAAGGATAAACTATATCTTGTAGCATGACCTACATTAATACATAACTCATTAGTCTATCATCAGCGCATACTAGTTAATAAATGTCCCCAAATGGTCATATAATGAATATATTTTCCCACCAATAGACAGCCAACAAGGAAACCTTGAAGAAGTTAAACCTTGATTTTTTTTTCGAATTACATTTACTTTACCCAATGAATGTTCTGTATGGAAAGCGTCATCATACTTGTTTTTGTAGATCTCTAAATACCACGCAGAGTGATCAAGTAAACGTAGTAATCAAGGCTGTGACGTCTCCTACAAAAACAAAGCATTTAACATATTTTTTGCATGTGTTTTTTTTTTAGGAGAGAAACTAAATATGAATACAAAATATACAAAATAAAACAAGTAAAAAAGAAACGAACGCAACAGAGAATTCAGACCTGCGTAGATTCGTAACTATAACTTGACAAATTTCAATGTTGTCCTTGGCGATAAAAACTGGATGAGGAATATAAATTTTACTTATATTAAAACGATAACAAAAGCAGCAACAGATTCAGATACCAACATTTACCCTAAATAATGGCGCCTCTTAGCACCAGGCCACCCATAACACCTGGTGACTCGTAGCACATGGTTATTCGTAGCACCTAGCACCCCCTAGCACCTGGTTACTCGTAGTACCTAGCACCTCCTAGCACCTGGCGCTCCCTAGCACCTCCTAGTACATGGAGCCCCTAACACCCGGTGAATCATAGCACCTGGCGCCCCATAGCACATGTTTACTCGTAGTAGTTAGCGCCGTCTAGCACCTGGTGTCTTGAAGCACCGAGCGCCCCCTAGCACATGCTTACTCGTAGCAGCTAGCGCCCCCTAGCACCTGGTGACTCGTAGCACCTAGCGCCCCCTAGCACATGGATACTCGTAGCAGCTAGCGCCCCCTAGCACATGCCACACACCAGCACATGACATCCCCAGTACATGGTGCCCCGTACAATCGCCAGGCTAGTCCGGGCCTTAGATGATACACCTGATATTGAAAAGACGTGTTTATGGTCATACTGGATAACCTCCGGGAGGAACAAGTAGGCGTTCACTTAATAACTTAATGAAAATGTTAAGCATATTTATGTGGGCTAGCTGAACGTGATTATGATGATGATACCGTAGGTGACATTAACTTATTCTAGCTCTCGTCTGCAAATCACAAACCACACTCGTTATCGTGACAGGAGACTCGCATATCTGTCAACCTTTTTTTGTAATTTTTGGCCTCATAATCTTAAAACATTCATTCACAAACACTTCAGTTCTTGCTTTAACTCTCAACACAACAAACTTAAATTGCATATATAAAGAAACTTCTCCTCTATGACACACATAACGTGAACGTAACGTAACCTTGAACACTAATACGTGATAACCATACAGTACCTTTGATTAAAACACAACTGTAAGTAACGATACGATATCAAGGTAAAAATAGTCTTTATTCAGTAACATATAAGGCACGCACACACACACACACACACACACACACACACACACACAATAGTCTAGACCAACCACACTGATCCACGAAAATTGCTTCCCTTCTCCCTCTTTTTCTTTTTCCATTTATCTTCTCCCTCTCCTACGCCCCACTCTCACTTTGTTTTCCAGTCTTCCCTCTTCCTATAAATTTCCCCCCCGTCCCTTTCTCCATTTTCTCTCTTATACTTCATTCCTACTCTCTCTCTCTCTCTCTCGGCGCTCACTAAGGACACACTGAACAAATCCCTAAGATCCCTGCTAACTCCAGACTGATGTCCCAGCGTCCGGCCGCCCTGTGATCCTCAATAATCTAAGATTACTACAAACGTGATTGTGTTGCAGCGGGAGGCGAGGCCGGCCAGGAGGCACACGACCAGGTCCTCTCTGACAGCGAGATAATTATCCTCCTTGTCGTAAGAAATACAAATGTCAGAAAATGTCTTCGACCCAAGCGACCTCTGCTACGTAGGGTTCACCGATACTAGTCAAGATCAACTCAGTTTACTGCCTGATCGTGAAAATGAAGTATTGCTGTAACAATTTTTTTTCTTCTGTTTTTATCATTGAGTGAGGTTCGTACAGGCGAATCCTATAAGCTTCGGTGAGTGTTTCTGCTGCACTGTGCAAGATCAGGTGTAACTTAGTCAGGCTTGATACAGCAGTTGTAGAAGTTTGCAGGAGTTTTATTTAACACTCTCCCTAAAGATCACGAGATAAAAAATGTAACCGTTGTAATATCCATAGTCACACAATATGGAAATACCTCACACTAAATTCAAATACATTCACCTGAATTTTGCGTGTACTCTGCCTTGTGTACAGTCGAGGAATAACACGGATTTCTTACATCAGAAAAAAAATGCAAAACCTGTTATGATTTTTAGGTTATTATCTCTCAATTCTTGTTTTATGGAAATATTCCCAACATTGTAAACATTAAGTGTGGCCATGTAGCATCAGCTGGTTGTAAACGCTCGGGAACGTTTATCCGAAATTGGCACATTAGGATTATCTGGATTCATAACTGTCAACTAGATAAAGATATATATTACACCAATTCTTAAAAAAAAAATACAAATAATATTGCTTAATAGTTGGATTTATTTGTTATACATTATTTCAAGTAGATACCGCCATGTGCTTTAGTAACATTCCTTCACTGTAGCGAAGAATTTAATCATATTGTTACAGTTATAAATTATTAACAAGGAGACCGTGTTGTTGTCCCCTCGCTCTCATATCTGCTCATTCAACACGATATTTTGCTCGTGTATAAATATTCTTTTTCTCTCACGGAAACCGGATTATAACTGATGATGACACTTCTACCAAGCACTGACAGACCTAGCATTATGTGGTGATGAAGGTATGTTTCACGAGCTACCTTAACCTTTAAAAAACTTACGAGGAATGGGAGAGTCACTGAGTGGAATGTAGATGAAGGCAAAAACAACCTCTGGTACCTCAAGGCCTGAAGGGAACAACATATACAGTATAAGTCACAAAGACATAACCACACCAGTCATCCTTACAAACTTGACGTCACCTGCTGTATAATAAGCAGTATGGAAGTCTCACTGAAATTCCCATTGATATATGATACAAAAACCCACAGATTAATAAAATAATTAAAATATTCCACGACTATTGCATACCCTCTGGTTAACAATTATAATGGTGAAGATATTACTTATCATACTTTGGAAACCGTAACGCTGGGCAGTGATCTCGACCGTGTGATAGAGTAGAGACGAACCCTAAGCCAACCCCCAAGAGTAGCAGGGGTGTTAGGTAAGCGCCGATTTTCATGTAGATTCCCTGTGGTGATGTATAGAGTTAATCTTCATAAACAGGGCCATCACCGAGCTGAGGGACGCTGAGCTAAGTAAAATGGTGATATAATATGTATGGCTAACACCTCCTGCAGAAGAGTATCCCGGTTAAGTACCGCGCCAGAATACGATAGAAGCTCCCACATGTTTTTTTTTAATTACCAGAAATATATTACATTTCCATGTCATTAGTTACCAATTCTAAGTAAACTTTCACAAGAGCTGGTCACTGGCGTCTTAATTCATCCACACACGCTGTTGTTATCCTTCAAGATCATTCGCTTATGTTTGACCTAAGTTAATATCCTACATAATTAATTACTAGGGTTGGGGCTTAGTTACCTTCCTCAGCGTCCTCGTGTAATTTATGGAACACCTGAAGATTAACACATTCCCCGACTTATTGTACTGTATTTACATGGTGATTAAGTACCCTAATACAACCTGGTGGGGTTAGGTTAGGTTAAATTGAAATAAACTGAGGGCTAATCTTCATGATAATAATTCCTGTCAGTCACACGAGAAAAGTTTCATTTTCATTACTTATTTCATTAATTTATGCTCAGCCATTCATAGGAGCTTCCTAACTCACTTAGGAAACGAATCTGACTTCAAGACAATTTCTAAGGACTTCGAGTAACACTTATTCCCAACGAGAGACCTCCAAGTGTGTCCCGAATACGAGATCCTCAAGTGCGTTCCGAGTAAAAGATCTCCAAGTGTTTCCCGCGTGAGAGATCTCCAAGCCTGTCCCGAGTAAGAGGACTCTCAGGTAACGCACCGACCACCAAACACGCTAGCAGGGCAACAAGGCTACTTACACCCACTCAATAGAAAAACCCGACTCCTTGGTTCACCCCTCATGTTAAGAAACATAAATGTCAGACCATATCAATGATGTTTATCGTCATGGTGTTCCGAGTCCCATAGTCGCGAGGAGATTGTTCATGACTGAATAACTCTAGAGGTTGTATTTCCCAGTATAGTGGTATTGCAAGGTTACATTATATGCTTTGAAATAAATACCTTGCTGGATAACACCTGTTTTGTTTTATCCTCTTAGCTTCTTCATTAGTTTGACAGTGAATATTTTGGTCTTGATATTATTGCTTGTCTTTTCATATTATTTTAACATGTATATTTTCATTCCATTTTCGGTCATATTATATAGTAAACACTCAACGCATTATCCGGGTACCACCACCAAAGGTACTTAATAAATACGAAATATATAAGGCAAGAGATGTCTTTAGAGGAGTATACCTCGTCAACCCCCCCCTCACACATATACTGTATACATACATACACACATAATAATTTTATGTGTGTATGTATTATGATTGCCTCTCGTGGACGAGGATGGCTGGCTCTTGGGCCATCTATGCGCAAGGTGTAAAAGCTGTCGCCACCACTACAACTACGCCCTAAGTTAACGAACTAAATGACCCAGTGCTACCGAATATTCCGAGAACACCACACAACTCGTTCGCTGCACTACCCCGAAAAACGATCCACAAATCGATTAAGGTCCTCAATACTGCTGGGTAGACAGGCAAATGGCGTAAAAAAAAAACTTGCCCATAATTTCACCCTGACCGGGGATCGAACCCGAGTCCACTCGCTTGCAAGAGTAGCATGCTGACCACACACACTACTACTACTACTTTGTTGCCACTTGGAATCGAGTATGACGATCATCCAGCTATGAGACAAATATACGAGTTATTAGAATGTCACGCTTGTTGGTGAGCTCTGCAGTGACTACAGAGGCCGATACGGGACCGGCAGGGTCGTCCACAGATGTTGCACGTGTGGAGGGGCTACATCTAGTACGGGAGGGGCGGCGGCAGCGTCTTTCCGGCGTTGGCGCGTGTCTGCCTCGAAATGCAGTCGGGCTATCTCGAAAGGATTGACACCTTTTTGCGTGGTGCTCCTCGAAGCGTTCCGGTGTGGAGTGATCGTTTCACAGGTGAGGGGGTCGATTGGGCACTTTTTCAGGGTTGTCTTAAGACTATCCTTATACTTTTTCAGTTGCCTCCAGCGTTACGTTTACTATTCGTTAGGCGACTGTAAAGTAGCTGCTTTGGCAGTCTACTGTCGTCCATGCGGGTAACATAGCCAGTCCCTGGTAGATGTTCATTGATAATGGTAGCTCGATGCTCCTACAGTTGGTGTCAGCCAAAATACTGGCATTTGTTCTCTTGTCTTCCCAGCGAACTCGGACGATGGAACGTAGACTACGTTGGTGAAAGTTTTCAAGTGCCTTGAGGTGCCTCCTGTTTGTGACCCATGTCTCGCTGCCATATAGTAGGGTGGGGAGGACCACTGCTGGATATACGTACAACTTTGTAGACAATTTCAGATCCCTACAGCTGAAGACACTGGTATGGAATCTGCCAAAGGCTTGAGATGCATATCTGATTCGATGTTGAATCCCTTCATCGATGTCTACTGTGGTTGACAGGTGGGAGCCTAGATACCGAAAGTGGGTAACATTAGAGAGGGTAGCACCGAAAACCTAAATGGATGGTGGAGGTTTGGATGAACCAGGGGACGGCTGAAAGAGAATGCAAGTCTTACATACATTCACCTCAAGGCCGAAGTGTGCCTACGCATCTGCATAGGTGTTCAGGATCTCCTATAGATCGTGTTCAGTGTCAGCGACAAGGGTGAGGTCGACTGCATACTTAAGTTCAGAAATGGAAGCTGCCGAAACTTTTGTTCCTGCCTGGAGTCGTCTTATGTTGAAAAGCCCCTTCTTCTTGTACTGCATGTCTACCCTGCCGGCTAAATTGGCACTGGTACGAGTAAGGAAAGCAGCCAAGAAAATGGAAGAGACAGTTGGTACCAGTACACATCCCTGTTTTACCCCCGTTTGGATGGGGAAGAACTCAGACTGGGTGCCATTTTGCAAGATACTGTCGTTCATGCCATCGTAGAGTTGCCTCACAATGGCAAAGATTTGTGGTGGGCAGCTAAAACGGCTGAGGGTCTGCCAGAGGGCTTCCAAGTTGACAGAGTCGAAGGCCTTGGTTAGGTCGACGAAGGCCATGTACAGGTCACGACACTGTTTCCTGCATTTTTCCTGTATCTGGCGGGCAGCAAAAATCATGTCAGTGGTGCAATATGATAGTCTAAGCCACACAGATTCTGGGAGGAAGTTTTCCACCTCAGGAAGAAGACTATTTAGAAGGACTCAGACGATAATCTTGCCAGCTACGGACAAAGTGAGATCCCACGGTAGTTGCCACAGTATGAATCGTCCCCCTTGTTCTTATAAATATTGACGATGAAAGCGTCTTTAGGAACTTGGGGGACTTCCTCCTTTTTCCATATATTCTCCAGGAGGGAGTGGAGACAGCTGGTAAGCATAGGTCCTCCTGCTTTATACACCTTGGCTGGGATTCCCTCAGCCCCTGAGGCTTTGTTATTTTTCATCTATTTGATGGCAGTAGCTACCTCATCCAGGGATGGAGGACAGCTGAGGTGGGTCAGCTCAGGATGGTGAGGGACCTGCTTAGTGATCAGGACATCCACATCGGTGTTTTGATTGAGCAGCGAATTGTAGTGCTCTTTTCAGAACTGAAGGATGCCTTATTTGTCTTTAATAATGGAGTTACCTTCGGATGAGTGGAGGGGAGCTGCGCCATCAGTGATTCACCTATAAAATGTATTAGTGGAATTGAAAAATTCACGCATCTTGTGTTGAGCTGCAAGTTTTGTTTTCACTTGCTTTATTTTTTAAACGAGTCATTCTTTAGATTGTGAAGTTCGTGCTGGAGCGCCGCTTTCTTTTTTGCAGAAGGTAACAGCTTTGGTCTGAGACTGAGGGTTGTTCTGCCAGTTAGTTAAAGTAGCACGTTTATAATCGACGTGTACATTGATTTCCGGGTCACTTTCCTCAAACCAGTCCTGGTGTATGCTTTCGATTTGGCCAAGTGTCTTTCTGCAGGTTTTTGTAATGATACTGTCGAGAATACAACATTCGGCACTGGGATTTGGGTTGTTTGTTTTCGGATTGTTTATCAGCCGATGTTCAAGATGCTCTCTGAAGACATGTGCTACCACTGGATCCTCCAGACGCTTGGTGTTAAAACCTCTACTGGGGGCTTGTTGCCTTCGCCGTTGTAGGGCGACGTGAAGTGAGAGCTTGGCTCTGATGAGCCAATTACTATTGTCGCAGCTGTCTGAGCCACGCATGGTTCGGGTGATGAGGACATCTCGGCGATTTCTTTCTCTAACAATAATGTAGTCAATGAGGTGCCACTGTTTGGATCGCAGGTGTTGCCACGAACCCCTGAGCATGTCGACCTGCCAAAACAAGGTACTGGTGATAGTGAGGTTGTGTGCAGCACACTTGCTGAGAATGAGTAGGGCGTTGAGATTAAACCTTGCCTAGTCCATTTCTCCCTATGATTTCCTGCCAAATGTCAGCATCTCTGCCCACTCTAGCATTGAAGTCACCTAGGAGCACAACCTTATCTTCTGTTGGGATAGAGGTTAGCACTCTGTCAAGGTCGGTATAAAAGGCCTCCTTGATGTCATCCTCTGCATCCAGTGTTTGGGCATATGCACTGATGAAGAAGGCATGCTGTGAGTGATTCAGGCATTTTAGTTAGCCATGTAGGATACATTAGCAGATGGCAAAGCAACTCCATATAATGCGATTTCTCTCTGCAGCAGGCTTACCCTTCCCAAAGAAGGTATTTCCATACCCCTGTTCTGTAAGTCTGGGAGCCTGGACTCACTAATGGCTGCTATGTCGATGTTATACCTAGCGAACTGTTTTGCAATAAGGGCAGTTTGTTTTTGTTTTGATCTGTAATTAAGATTGTGTTTTTGACCGTATAAGGATGACCTTAGTGGGTGAGGTTACCTCGCCCCCTCCCCATGTGGGGTGAACAGAGTGGGTTCTCTAGAGGGCTGCTTAGTAGCATAGACAGGACCGGATTCCATTGCTGCCTAGATCCCAATACATAAACGACCATCTTATCAATGCTGCCCATGTGCAGAGTTGGGCCTAGAGGCTCCCGGCAGTCATCTCTGCCTGTCCCCGTCGCCACAGGACTTTTGGGGGTATAGGGGTTTTGATGATGATGAGAGGTATGATGAGTTGGATGATGTCTGCACATGAGTTGATTTATGTGGAGAGGCAGGAGCCCAGGCTGCAACCACATATCTTGGCTCTCCCTTGACACATAACACCTCCCTGCACATGCGCGTGCGCACACACACACACACACACACACACACACACACATACACACCAACGCACGCACGCGCGAAAGGTAATGCACATTGATTCAAGGAAGACATTTCATCCCTCAGGAAGGATACAGTTAAGAAGGAAGTGGGCGAGAACCCAACCAGCTATGAACAGCAGGTAAATCCGACGGTGATTGGCGCAGTGCAATCTGTCTCCGTTCTCCTTATATTGTTGATGATGGAGGTGTCTGTGAGGGTTTGGATGATTTCCTCCTATTCCCATATATTCTCCTGGGGAGAGTGGAAGTTGCAGGTCAGGAGAAGCCCTCCTACTTTATATACCTCCACTGGAATTGCATCAGGATCGGTTGCCGTTTTATTTCTCTAGTGTATGATGGCAGTGGCTACCTCATCACGAGATGGAGGGTTGTTGTTGTGGACCAGCTCCGGCCGCTGTGGGATCTGCTGAGTAATTTAGACATCCACGTCAACTACTTCAGTTGAGCTGGTTTTCATAATGCTCTCTCAGGTAGTGAAGGCCGCCATCGTGGTCTTAATTCTGGTGTTAGCTTCAGATGAAAGAAAGGGATTCACATGAGTTGTTGATAGTTGCGTCTGAGAAAGTTTTTGTGAAATTAAAGGACTCGGCATTTGCTGTTTATCTGAAAACTTATGTTATTCGTGTGTGTTTACAGTCCACCATTTGTCCTCCATCTCTTGCAACTTCTTTCTGCTGACGGAATGTAGCAGCTTTAGTCTGAGACTAAGGGTTCGTTTTCCTGTCAATGAAGAGAGAGACGAATAAATGTACTGCCTGGTCGTTTTCATGGAACTAATCCTAGTGTTTTTTTTTCTTGAATGGTCGAGGGTCTCGCTTTAAGTCTCCGCGAGGACGGTCTTCAGGGTATACCAGTTGGCATTCACATCCAAGTCGTCGGGTGTCGAGAGTCCAGCAGTCTCTCTTGGAGATACTCTTTAAGGATGTGCTCCATTACTCGATCCTCTTGATGTTCGACACTGAATCCTTCTGGCTACTTATTACTTCCGCCGTCTCGGGGGCGACGTGAAGGGCGCGCGCACACACACACACACAGATGCTACATCCTTGACCACCGGAGGGTCAAGACCTACCAGGCGCTGCTGAGCAGTGGCCCCCCCTTGGCTATGTTCGGCCCAATCCTCAAGTCTCTCTCCCAGACCCATCCTCCCCACCGGGATATCAAGATAATCAAAAGCGACAATTTCGTTTCGGAAAAAAGTGGGATCAGTGTTGAACAGTAATGAACAGTGTTTAAGCCAGTGAATTCAGCACCAGACAGTACCAGTGAGAGCAGTGACCCACCACTGAGATAAGCACCCCTGGGAACTGACCACCATCTTCTGACCAGGAGGTGCTAATCAGTCCACTATGGGACCAACAGTGGGTCGGCTTCACAACTGACAACGAGATAACACAACACCACCCAGCAGAGAGTGAGGTACTGTGACACCATCCCACACCATTGGGTGCCTCCATGACCATGTGAGGTCCTACATATCAACACCTACGGACGAGTTACTGCACCACCTGAACACCACACCACTCGGTGTCTACTTGACCCCGTGAGGTCCTTCATATCATCACCTACTGACGAGTTACTGAACCACGATGCCATGTGACCTCACACAGTATGGCAAGAGACCAGCCCAGGCCATCAGCTGCAAACTATAATAATTTGTATGTTCAATTCTTGTTCCTTCTCCTTTCAATAAAGAAAGTTTTTGTTAAACCACCCACTCACCCCATGTCTTTGTATGTAATAAGTCACTTTTGTCTAATGTATATTTTCAGCCTTCAGGCTGCAAAACTTTTTCAATAAACCGTTGTTATTATTATTATTACACACACACGCACGTACGTCTTGGCCACCATACCGTGAGGATGTTCCTATAGGTGCCTAGTTCTTCATCTTTCTTAACCTCCCTCTTCTCAACTCCTCTCCACCGGGTTTATCGGGTTTACCAGGAAAGCAGTGTAAATATTGACCCTCAATACCATGACTTACAGAAATGTGACAATTCAAATTCCAAGGAATGGAAACAGTGGCACAGATGAGGGTCAGGGGCCAACATCGATCGACTTCACACTCCTGGAATCTTCACATGAGATGAATTCTGCCAACCCCTGTGGAACTGAGGCCGACAACGCCACGTGGAATTGAGGCTACAATACTACGTGACAACTGAGGAATCAGTGCGCGTCGGGTATCGCTGAGGGTCGCGACCTTCACACTACAGTACATGATGTATAAAGTCCAGCAACACCACGTGACCTCGCTATCACTGTAAATAGTAGATAGTGTACCTCGGATATCATGATAGAATCATTTCATTTATATTCTTTAATGTGGTATTCTACAGGTAACTCAAGCATTTCTAAGTTAATCGATTTTTTCAGTACATACCAGAGCTCTGATTTCTTCCATCTTGTTTCTCATACTTCTACTGTTTGTGTAGTTGACATTTAAGTTAATCGTAATCTCAGTCTTCTCCATGTCGCGTTTTGGGCTTAATTTCCTATTTAATTTCGCTTTTCTTGTCATTCCTCGCTCAAAATCTAGGAAGCCTTTCGACATGTAACCCAGCGCACACTGCATTCTCCCCGACCCTCGTGCTCTTATGTTCCCTTAGGCTTAGCATTTTAAAGACTTCGACAATATTTCAGCTACCCTCTCCAAAGTTAAATGCACGCCGCCCTTTGTATATAGGTCCCTTCTACCGTAGAAGCTTCCCAGTTGTCAACGAATGGGACTGATAATGACTTGCAATACCTGTCAAGACGGCCTTTGACACCAACTGCTCTTGACAACCATTCACTACCAACTCTCCTTCTAGGCAGAATACCACACATGATAGTGATAGTTAGCGTAACGCCATCTATACTAAGCACTGCTCTAACTTATTATGGCAATAGGATAACGATGTGAAAGACTGATTTGAGAGAGAGAGAGAGAATGTGTAGCAAGTCACAGGTACCTCTACAGTACTCTCCTAGAAGGCTCGACTCCTTGACAAACTAAAGGAGCGACATTGGTGACTCATCTGAAACCTGGACATGAGCTGAAGACACCTATCACCATATCTTACCACACGTTTAAGAATAACCAAGGCGCATAAGATACCCCACCTGGCCTATCTCCGGGGACAATCAGAAGAAGAGCTGACTGAACCTGAAGCACGACCACGGACAGATGCCTTGCTTGTACCATTTATACAGTACTCCATCACCAGGGATTCTTCACTTCGCAACTTAAGTGAAACACGGGACTAAATTTCACAATACTGAGTAAATCAAGTATCCTGAACACCTGAAACTTCCAGGTCATAGGGAGCCACGTCAGTACAGCCAATTATAGTCTCATTGTTAGCTTTGTCTTATCTCTGACTCATGTCTTCAAGAAAACGAGAGAGACAGTGATAAATCGTGTAGGCCGTCTTGTAATTAACGTGTATGATTAACTTGAACATATCTTCTGTACACCACCAAGTACAGTATTATAACTCTAAAAATACACCAACAGTTCAACTCTCACAGTTGTATCATTTTACTTAATTAATGATAAATTTCATCACTTTACATTGTACAAATAAACTGATAAAGGTTGACTATAATCATAATTCAAAAGCCCAGGGCCATACTTCACCCAAAATGTGCATTATCAAAGGAAATTAATGGCAAGAATCTTTTTGTAGCCCGCGAAAGTTTGTAAAAGAAAACTAATATGAAGTTTTCACAAGTTGGAGATAAAGATTTTTATTAATAAGAGGCGGGTGTTGGCACACACACACACACACACACACGCACACACACACACACACACACACACACACACACACTCGCTATCACTGTAGTGAGGAGGCAGCTGAGATAATTAATAACCACTTTGCTGCCATGTCATACCCTACCCAGTCTTGACCTCACTCTCCTCCCGGCTTACTTACCTTCCCCCTCCCCCCCTCCCAGTGTTCAACCATTTGAAATCGCCAACAAACTCCTGAAATTTAAATCCAAACGCTCCACGACCCCAATTGACCTCCCAATCAAAATATACAAGGAGTTTGCAGTCGAACTTGCCACCCCCCTCTGTTCTATTATTAATGCATCCCTCAGACAAAGCAAATGCCCTAATGAATGGAAAACCGCATTTGTCACCCCCATCCCCAAGGTCACCACCCCACAGTCCCCTAACGACCTCAGGCCAGTTGCCATTACCCCCATACCCAGTCTACTTGTGAGGACTTTGTTTTTGAGTGGGCATTTGCCAGAATCTATCAGTCAATTGATCCACAGCAATTTGGCAATATGAGGACCTCCTCTACATCACACTGCTTAGTGAGCTTTCTGGATTTTCTGCACAAAAACCTGCAGAAACGTAAGACATCACTGGCCGTTGCCCTTGTTGACTTCAGGAAGGCCTTTGACCTTGTTGATCACTGCACTGTTATCAACAAGGCCATTGCACTAGGGCTGCCCACCAACCTGGTCTCATGGCTCACTGATTTCTTGAGTGGACGTCGTCAGGCAGTGAGGTATCAGGGCTTGGTCTCCACATTCCAACACCTCACCTGCGGTGTTCCCCAGGGGACCAAGATGGGACCACTGTGCTTCCTCATCCTGATCAACGACGCTCTATCGGACACTCCTCACAGGTGGAAGTACGTGGATGACTGCACTGTGGGGGTTACAGTGGACAACACCGCACCAGACTACTCATCGCTACAAGGCACCCTGGACAGGCTACAGGCATGGACTACGGAGAACAAGGTCACCATCAACCACACCAAAACCGTAGTCATGCACATCAATACCGCCACCACTCCAGTGCAAGCTCCAGCAGTCACAGTGGGTGCCCATCCTCTCCAGTTAGTGCAGTCTGCCAAACTCCTGGTGGACACACACACACACACACACACACACACACACACACACACACACACACACACACACACACACACACACACACACACACACACACACACACACACACACACACACACACACACATGAAGTCTACACATCCCCACATAACGTCCTCGCCATTTACGCTTCGAACAAATACTTAAAACCATATGAACTGACGATGAGCGAAGCTTTCATGGATAATCCTCGTTCTGCGAGACTATTTCTCAATAAAAACATCCAAATGAACCTTAATGGCTACATATCTGATGGGGAGGTTCAGTAATTCATCAATAAGTGAGCGGTGTATCGACTTGACCGCCGCCCGGATTCTCGTGAACAGTATTATACTATCAAGAATAATGGAGGATTCTTGTACAGAAAACCGGCCTCCTTCCCTCAGCATGGCCATCTATAGTGCGTGGCCATTACGTAAATAAGGTAAAGACAAACAAACCAAAAATAACTGAAACGCCCTTATAGTAACCTGACCTACCTAAAGTAAACCGAGCGAAACTTAACCTACCGTAAAGCGACCGTAACTTACCGTAACTGAAGATGGCTTAACGTAACTTAACCTAACGTAACATAACGGAACTAAAGCAAAGTTTCACACTTACCTCACCACACCGCCCGGGGCTCCTCGCTCTCCCTTACCTGGGGAAGAGACAGTGAGAAGTGTTTAGTTAAGGAACTACGTTATTTGCATAGTGAGAATGTGATGGGACAGTCAGTATTGCTGCCGAGATGAGAAATTCACATGTCTACACCTACTGAGTTTGTTCTTTGTATAACTTTTAACTATATGTTATTGAGAACGACTATAGACTCCTCTCAATGGAGTCACTTTATGGCAATACACACACACACACACACACACACACACACACACACACACACACACACACACTGATCTGTATTAGGGAAGATACTGTAGATAATCCTAATGGAAATTATACTCGAATAACATCATGCATAATTAAACCTAACATTACCTAACATAATCTAAGTATTTTTTGTTATGTTATAAGAGTAAACTACTTACTAAAAGAAACAGGACAAATCCTACCATATATGAACCAAGTGCCATTTAATTATAGTAAGAAAAACCACAAACTATTTCTATTTGGTAAAAACTTATGTTGAGTTTTACGAGTTAATCGGACGATGATCCTACTTACCACAACACACATACAGTGTGTTACTATATTTTGCTTCCTATTTGAATGTGAAAATAATAAAAAATAACAGACATATACAGTAATCATGAAAGTTTGTTCCATCTTGTAGTCCAACTGTAAAATTGTTTTTCTTAACATGTCAGTAGACTCTCTTATGTACAGTCACCCACCTCTCCTCCTGAACCCCGAACCCCGAGATTCAGACTCATGAATTTACAAGTCTGAATCTCGGGGTTCGGGGTTCAGGAGGAGAGGCGGCAAGAATTTTGTGGCTGACTATACTATTACTCTCAGAGCTTTTAAATGGTATTCGAATTTCAGTATAGTTCCGCTATGTTTGTTACAGGTGTCCGCTCGGTACACATCTCTGACACACCCCAAGAGAGAGGACAAAAGTAGGGAGAGTCGAGTGAACAAGTTGGCCACGGAACTGGTCCATCCCGATACACTCCCCAGAAATGGCACAACTATGACTCGACAATGGCGGCCATCTTGAATTTAGCCTCCTAGCGGGAGACTCTCCTATCTCAAAAGTGTATCAATGTCGGTTGTGAAGCTTAAGTGTCACATAACTCAAGTGTCAACCCTCGAACACACAAATATATATATATATATATATATATATATATATATATATATATATATATATATATATATATATATATATATATATATATATATATATATATATATATATATACACGAGCTTGTATAACAAAGCCAGGAGTAAATACTTCTTCTCTGAACCATTGACATTCTGGCTCACTATATGATCCCAGTGAAAAAAAAAAATTCAACAGATAAAATATTAACATGAAGCTCCGTCACTTCACCTGGAGCCTGTTAGTCAGGCGCTACAAATTGGTACAAACTGTGTGCTTGTGTATATTAGTTAGTCTGTTACTTTACAATTAATATAATAAAGGTAATTTAGGTCCACCCTATATAAGTATGACTCGATACAATTAATAAGAATTTGAAGAATTATTAAAAAAAAAGATCATAACTGTTCACAAAATTAAATAAATAAAATTAGCTGCACATAGTTGAAGACCTGCCATTGACAGAATTCAGTTAATATTAAAACTTTAGCCCAGACTTTTAAAAAAAGTACAGATCAATTAACCTTCTATCAGTTACATATAAAGTTTTTACATAATGTTTCCCCAACAGCTCTTAATAACACTGGGTACGAGGGAACAGACAAGGCTTATAAGTAATTACTGTACCATAGCTCATGTTGCCCAGGAAGTACTATACAGATGCGGGTATTATGACTTATTATTTAGGGTGTTACTGATCATTGTAGGAAATATGTCTTATGAGAACCTAACCTAACCTTAAACTAACCTAACCTAACCTAACCTAACCTAACCTTAAACTAATCAAACCTTAACCTAACCGAACCTAACCTAAAATGCATAATTATTTATGCATCTCTAAGTTGAATAGGTTTTTCGAGTCATTTTTTCTTAACTGTTCCATTAGGTTGGTTGATTCTTGGCCTGTTCTTTATTATTTAGGCCTTAAGACCAATTTATTATGTATTATGAAATACAGCGACTCAGTGGGTATAAGTTTATATTCTTACTTGTATTTGAAGGCAGGCGGGCACACGGAACAACAACATGAAAGTAACTGAAATCTATTCACGAATAAACACACGGTCGGGTCGTGCTCACCTCCTCTACCTAAGGGCGAAACACTACAATTACTCCCAAGGATGATATTATTTTCCTCCTCCTATTCTGTGTTTAGAAGTTAAACTCAATGATCGTCAGATTTGGGTCCTTGATTTTGCGAAACTGTCCTTGGATTCTCTTGCTACACTGGGGAGGCCTACAGCTAGACCTTCTATAGAAGTTGCAGTAAAAACCAAAGTTACCAGACTACTGTACCTTTCCCATGCAGGGTTAAGAATGGCGACCTGCGATGCTGAGGAAGATAACTTGTGAGGGAGAAATAATCAAGAGCTAAACTGAAGTGAACTGATCCATATTATCGTCTTATAAGCGCTCTCTTGTCCCATACATTCGACGTACTGTATAAGCTTTCGGTCAGCCCAGTGGACGCCAGACAACCCTCCTCCTTGGAACTAGTTTGGTGTAATGTGTCCGTGATGTCTTGTGGAGGCTTTGGTAATATGTTATGAAGAATGAGGATGGTGAAGCTCAGTCCTTGGATGGTTCAGGTAATAATGACAGCGAAGAATATTATTAACTACAGATAATAAATGTATTGTCCCATCCCTAGTGTTCTCATTGTGGAATTAGACAGACGACAGAAATGGACGAAATTGTTGCATATTTGACTAGTAAATTACAGCTCATATTTGTTATTAATTGTAATGTGGGTTAATGATGAACACTCGCAATAAATCCTGCTTACGCAAAATGTTTCCATAGTTGCTCATTTACCGGTTAATTCATAAGAGAGGTAATACCAGTGCAATGAAACAATATTACCCACAAACTTGGCAAATTGAATCTACATGAAAATTGAAACACCGATATTGGTTTTGTCGACTTTAACAGAACAACAATGGATGAGTGGAATTATTTTGTCGATAAGATAGATATATGTAAAGGTCGGCCATACTAACAGCAGTCTTGAAGTAAAAGCACCTGAGGAACATTATAAAGGAGCCCCACTGATCAAAACACCGAAGTTGTAAACATTAACGAGCCTCACTATACACAAACAACAAACCTAACACACCAACATTATGTTTATAGAGTACAATATTAACATCTGGTTGTAGGGTAAGATAATGGTGAGATATCAAGAAAACAAATATGGTTTTAGTTTCCCTCACCTTAAACTTTTGTGGACTTTTCAACGTGAAACTTATGCATAAGAAAAGTGGACATCGCGACCTCAAGATGTGGTTCAGGACACACACACACACACACACACACACACACACACACACACACACACACACACACAAACACCAGTAAGCCACACGGTGTCTCTATAATAGAATACAGTTGCGTGGTGTTGGCAGGTGTGTGCTCATATATTATATCAAACTCATTACCCAGTCCTTCAAAATTAATTAGCTGCATTTTCGGAGTTAACCACATGTGAGGGGCTGTCAGGCCCACGCGGCACCTCACTCCTCACGCGTGCTCAACAGAGGGACAAGCTTCACTATGAGGACAAAATTACGTGAGCTTCGCAACTCTCATGAGAATAAATATATGAGAGCTTCGCTATGACCAGGAGGGGGAATTTATTAATTTATTTAAGCTTCACCATGACCACGAAAGCTTCACCGGGTTTATGATGATGAAATTATCTAAGCTTAACAACTCGTACCAAGGGGACACAAATAAGCTTCATCAAAAATAAGAATACAAATCATGAGCTTCACACACACACACACACACACACGTGATAACACCTAGAGGATGTGTCGAGCGGAACACCTGAAGCATACTCCCCCGCAGCTTATTACACGTGAAGCTTACTCCCCCGCAGCTTATTACACGTGAAGCTTAACCACCCTAACGATTATCTTACAAACTTATTTAATCCCTCAAGTAGTGTTAAGGTGAAATAAGATGGGGAAAGTAATCTTAAGGCTATTCGTTGAGTTTCCTCATAAGAAGAACTGAGACATTAAATTTTTTGCCACAAGTGAGGAAATGAGTTGAGAGCTCCACCAGTCACGGCAGACAAAAAATATAGAAACTCCCTCAAAAGTTTACAAGAAAAATGTAGAATTAGGTGTGTGTGTGTGTGTGTGTGTGTGTGTGTGTGTGTGTGTGTGTGTGTGTGTAGAGGTGCTGATGTGTGATGGTTCATATAAAAGCAAACAAATTTAAAATATATCCCCCACACATATTCACACACACTCACCCCACCTCCCCCCCCCACAAACAAAAACACACACGGTAAATTTCTCAGGCAATACAAAGAATTCCCAATTCTCTCGGCCGCTCAGTCAAACTAACTCAGTTATCTCTTTACGCCGAGACAAATTATTTTTTTTTTCACGAAGATAAAATACCCAGGAAGTTGTTCTTGTACAGCGTAATCTTCTCTGCTCTTCTGACACAACACTGGTCACGTGTACTTTAGCCCCTCCAGCTTATTTTACCTTAAGATTAACCACCCTAACCTAACCTAACGTAACCTAACTTAATATTCTTGCGGCTTTAGCATTAACCTAACATATACTACCCTAACTTAGCATAACTCAACTTAACTTATCATATCCTAACCAAACGTTGCCTACTACAAAATATCCATGCCTAATCTAACCTAAACATAGTTTAACCTAACCTAACCTAACCTAACCAAACCAAAGCTAACATAGCCTAACGTAACGTAGCCTAACTTAACCTAACCCTTCCAGGTAGCGTTGAGGCCTTTAATCATCAAGTGAAATAAGCTGGGGTGCCTAATCTTCAGCTGATGCTTCTACACATACTTTTTTTTTTACAGGGATTAGCCCACCCGGGCACAGGTCATTGACCCACATCGGGGCCTGGGAGGCCAAAATGTAGTAATAATAATAATAATAATAATAATAATAATAATAATAATAATAATAATAATTCATAGTACTTTAAATAAAATTTATAATAAAATAAAAAATATAAACAAAATTAAATAAAAATATCAATAGTGAGAAACAATATATGTATGTTGTGTTGTCAATGGTAAGAGAAACAATTGAGACCCTGCAATTGTGTGTAAATGAGGCAGAAAGTCAGGTCAGCAACCTGGGACTTTGAAATTTTCGTGATGCCATATAGCAGCTGGATCTACCATTAGACAACACATTATGCTTCCAATATCTTCTCAGGCGATAGTACCTTGCTGTTTGGCAGCTGCCTACTACCTAGTATATATTACTTACACCTTAATTATTATTTACTTAACCCACTGAAACATAATTTAACTTAACTTAAGCTTAGTTACAACTTGATAAGCTTTATCAATTAGTTATTCGAGAGCTTCAATGGTCTAAGTTAGTTCACGCAGAGTCACTCTCCTTTAGGTATTACACAGACGTTAAAAATAAATAAATAAAATAAATAAACAAACAAATATTAATAGAAAAATAAATAAAAAAATAAATAAATAAAAACAATAAAATAGCTAAAAAAATAAATAAATGAAAATAGCGACACGTCCGAGGAGAGAAAACACGACTGGTTCAAAATTCAGCTCCTCACTCTCTGGCGGCTGGGAAAAATATTTACTGCCTCCTGCAAAGGTTCTGTCTCGTAATGCCTGGCGCATACACAACTTTCTCTCTCTCTCTCTCTCTCTCTCGTGTGTGTGTGTGTGTGTGTGTGTGTAAGAGCTCTTTATACGCTCAAGAAGAGAGAAAGAAAGTTTACTAAGTATCATTGTTGGGAAGGTGGGAATGGCCACACGTATAAGCAAGAGACCTTAAACTTGCTCCCCACCTTCAACATGTCGGTGGCGAGGGACGGGTCAGGTCAGCCAGACACCCACATTCTCTGGCACTACAGCAACACGCCACAGTCCAGGAGGCAGACAGAGATCTATATATAACATGTACCCTACCTCTCCCCTCTAGATGATATTTTCGGTTAAAGTTCACGAAATTGATAGTTTCCGCCCACAGTTGGTTTGTCCTTATAACCCAGAAAACTCCGTGTAAAGTTTGTTTTGTTTTTGTGGGGAGGAGGGGGCAGAAAGTGATTGGGACGGTAGCAGGAGAGGGGGAGAGGGAGAGGGGGAGGGGGGATAGGTTGGTAGGAGAGGAAGAAGGAAGGGAGTAAGAGAGAGGAAGGTAAGAAAGACACAGGGAGGAAGTAAAAGAGACGAAGAGGGGGTAAGGGAGACGAAGGAAGGGGTAAGAGGACGAAGGAAGGGGAAGGTTAGAGAGACGAAGGGAAGGAATAAGAGAGACGAAGGGAAGGTAAGAGAGACGAAGGGAAGGGGGTTAGAGAGACGAAGGGAAGGGGTAAGAGAGACGAAGGGTAAGAGACGAAGGAAGGGATAAGAGACGAAGGAAGGAGGTTAGAGAGACGAAGGAAGGGGGTTAGAGAGACGAAGGAAGGAATAGGAGACGAAGGGAGGGGTAAGAGAGAGCGAAGGAGGGGTAAGAGAGACGAATGGAGGGGTAAGAGAGACGAAGGGAAGGAATAAGAGAGACGAAGGGAGGGGGTAAGAGACGAAGGAAGGGGGTTAGAGAGAGACGAAGGGAAGGGGTAAGAGAGACGAAGGAAGGGAAGAGAGATGAAGAAGGTTAGAGACGAAGGGGAAGGAATAAGAGAGACGAAGGGAAGGGGTGAGAGGAGACGAAGGGAAGTTAGAGAGACGAAGGAAGGGGTAAGAGGACGAAGGAAGGTAAGAGAGACGAAGGAAGGGATAAGAGAGACGAAGGGAAGGAGGTTAGAGAGACGAAGGAAGGATAGAGAGACGAAGGAAGGAATAAGAGAGACGAAGGAGGGGTAAAGAGACGAAGGGAGGGGGTAAGAGAGACGAATGGAGGGGGTAAGGAGAACGAAAGGAAGGAAGAGAGACGAAGGGAGGGGTAAGAGAGACGAAGGAAGGGGTTAGAGAGACGAAGGAAGGAATAAGAGAGACGAAGGAGGGGGTAAGAGAGACGAAGGAAGGGGGGTTTAGAGAGACGAAGGGAAGGAATAAGAGAGACGAAGGAAGGAATAAGAGAGACGAAGGAGGGGTAAGAGAGAAGAAGGAAGGAATAAAGAGACGAAGGAGGTGAAGGAAGGAGACGAAGGAAGGGGTTAGAGAGACGAAGGTATAGGAATAAGAGAGACGAAGGGAGGGGGTAAGAGAGAGGAAATAAAGGGAGGATAGATAGTATTAAGAGCGATTAAAACTTCACACTACTCAGCTAAGACTCGTGTAAATATATTATTAAAAATCAGGTACTAAGCCAACGACCGACCTTAGTTAACACTGTGATGTATAATATACCCATCTATTTCTTATTCACTTGATAAATATTTTTTTTTCACTATAACTCTCCAAGGATTTTTACACATTGAAATATTTAAACCTATTCATTACAGAGCAAAATTATTTACACTGAATCAATGTGGGTTGTTTTTTTTTCTCATTCAACTCTGAATGATTGAAGCTGCCTTTCGCTTCACGTCAACTATACTTTCCTCCCCCAACACCCTCCTCCCCCCGATGGTCAGGTATAAGGAAGAAGGAAGCTATACTTTGTTGCCTGACCAAAACATTATAGTAGTGGTACCTTTTGCTTGTACACCACGACCACTGTACTTTATACTACCTGTACACCACGACCACTCTACCTTATACTACCTGTACACCACGACCACTGTACCTTTTATACTACCTGTACACCACGACCACTGTATCTTATACTACCTGTACACCACGACCACTGTACCTTATACTACCTGTACACCACGACCACTGTACCTTATACTACCTGTACAATCATGACCACTGTACCTTATACTACCTGTACACCACGACCACTGTACCTTATACTACCTGTACACCACGACCACTGTATCTATACTACCTGTACACCACGACCACTGTAACTTATATACTACCTGTACACCACGACCACTGTACCTTATACTTACCTGTACACCACGACCACTGTACCTTATACTACCTGTACACCACGACCACTGTATCTTATACTACCTGTACACCACGACCACTGTATCTTATACCACCTGTACACCACGACCACTGTATCTTATACTACCTGTACACCACGACCACTTACCTTATACTACCTGAACACCACGACCACTCTACCTTATACTACCTGTACACCACGACCACTCTTACCTTATACTACCTGTACACCACGACCACTGCACTTATAATTACCTGTACACCACGACCACTGTACCTTATACTACCTGTACACCACGACCACTGCACCTTATACTTACCTGTACACCACGACCACTCTACCTTATACTACCTGTACACCACGACCACTGTATCTTATACTACTCGTACACCACGACCACTCTACCTTATATTAACCTGTACACCACGACCACTGTACCTTATACTACCTGTACACCACGACCACTCTACCTTATACTACCTGTACACCACGACCACTGTACCTTATACTACCTGTACACCACGACCACTGTACCTTATACCACCTGTACACCACGACCACTGTACTCTTTATACTACCTGTACACCACGACCACTCTACCTTTATACCTGTACACCACGACCACTGTACCTATACTACCTGTACACCACGACCACTGTACCTTATACTACCTGTACACCACGACCACTGTACCTATACACTACATGTACACCACGACCACTTACCTTATATTACCTGTACACCACGACCACTGTACCTTATACTACCTGTACACGACCACTGTACCTTATAATACCTGTACACCACGACCACTCTACCTTATACTACCTGTACATACTAAATACTTTAGAAAAATCAATGTGTTTACTTTAACTGTTAGAATAAACGTAAATACGAATACAAAAATAATGTATTTGTGAAAATAAAACAAATATATAAATAATTATTACCCCGGTTTTTTCTTCAGGTTTTGGTCACACACAAAACAACCGGTGGACAGACGGACAGACAGACAATAATTGGATCACCTGAAAATTAGCCCAGCCAGTTTATTTCACTTACTGGTTAAACACTAACGATACCTGAGTGGGTTAGGTTAGGTTAAAAGTGGTTAATCTTCAGGTGATCCCAAAACATAAAATTAAATTGAGACAGACAGACAGACACACAGACAGACAGACAGAGGAAATGAAGGCAACAATCTATACTTGGTGGTAGCGGAGTATATACACTGGGGTGTAGGATATTATTACCAACAGACCAACAGGCGACAGGACCTGGCCCGCGGACACCCAGTAGCTCGCCTGCAAAAGTAATTTTCCGGTCTTTATAGGCTGTCAAGGAGAGCTCTGGCGCTGGTGGGGCAGGGGGGTAGGAGGAGGGAGGGGTAGGAGGAGGGAGGGGTAGGAGGAGGGAGGGGGTAGGAGGAGGGAGGGGTAGGGAGAGGGAGGGGGTAGAGGAGGGAGGGTAGAGGAGGAGGGGGGTAGGGAGGAGGGAGGGGTTAGGGAGGAGGGAGGGGTAGGAGGAGGGAGGGGTAGGAGGAGGAGGGGTAGGAGGAGGGAGGGGTAGGAGGGGGTGGGGGAGGAGGAGGGAGGGGGAGGAGGGGTGGGGAGGAGGAGGGAGGGGAGGAGGAGGGAGGGGGTAGGAGGAGGAGGGGAGGAGGAGGAGGGGTAGGAGGAGGGGAGGGGAGGAGGGGTGGGGGGAGGAGGAGGAGGGGTAGGAGGGGGTGGGGGTAGGAGGAGGAGGGGAGGAGGAGGGAGGGGTAGGAGGAGGGAGGGGGTAGGAGGAGGGAGGGGGGGGGAGGGGGTGGGGGTAGGAGGAGGGAGGGGGCAGGAGGAGGGAGGGGAGGAGGAGGGAGGGGAGGAGGAGGGAGGGGTAGGAGGAGGGAGGGGTAGGAGGGGTGGGGGGTAGGAGGAGGAGGTGAGGAGGAGGGAGGGGGTAGGAGGAGGGAGGGGAGGGAGGAGGGAGGGGGTAGGAGGAGGGAGGGGAGGGAGGGGGGTGGGGGGGAGGGAGGAGGGGAGGGGAGGAGGAGGGAGGGGTAGGAGGAGGAGGGGCAGGAGGAGGAGGGGTAGGAGGAGGGAGGGGGGGAGGAGGGGGTGGGGGAGGAGGAGGAGGGGAGGAGGGAGGGAGGGGGAGGAGGAGGAGGGGAGGAGGAGGGAGGGGGTAGGAGGGGGTGGGGGTAGGAGGAGGGAGGGGCAGAGGAGGGAGGGGTAGGAGGAGGGAGGGGGGGAGGGAGGAGGGAGGGGGTAGGAGGAGGGAGGGGCAGGAGGAGGGAGGGGGGGAGGAGGGGGGTGGGGGTGGAGGAGGGAGGGGGTAGGAGGGGGTGGGGGTAGGAGGAGGAGGGGCAGGAGGAGGAGGGGGGTAGGAGAGGGAGGGGTAGAGGAGGGAGGGGGTAGGAGGGGTGGGGGGTAGAGGAGGGAGGGGGCAGGAGGAGGGAGGGGGGGTGGGAGGAGGGAGGGGGGGGAGGGAAGGGGTAGGAGGGAGGGGAGGGGGTAGGGAGGGAGGGAGGGGGTGGGGAGGAGGGAGGGGGTAGGGAGGAGGGGAGGGGTAGGGAGGAGGGAGGTAGGAGGGGAGGGGGTAGGAGGAGGGAGGGGGGTAGAGGAGGGAGGGGTAGGAGGAGGGACGGGGGTAGGAGGAGGAGGGGGTAGGAGGAGGGAGGGGGGTAGGAGGAGGGAGGGGGGGGTGGAGGGCAAGGAGGAGGAGGAGGCGAGGAGGAGGAAGGATAAAGGAGGAGAGCTAGGGAGAAGACGTAATAGGAGGAGAAAGAGGGAGAAATAGGGGGAAGAGAAGAGAGAGGGAGAGGGAGAAGGAGGGGGGAGGAGAGAGAGAGTAGGGAGAAAAAAGAGAGAGAGGGAGAAATAGGGGAGGTGGAGGAGAAAGGTGAAATACGATCAACAGGATTGGGAGGAACAAAAGTGGAAGAGGCATAAACGAAAACAAGGCGCAGGAGGAATGGTAGAACGAGAATAAGGGAAGAAAGAGAGAGAGAGAGAGGAGAGGGAGGAGAGGAGAGGAGAGAGAGGAGGAGAGAGAGAGTAGGGAATATGAACAGTAGAGATAGGGATTAGAAGAGAGGTAAAGAGAAGAGGAGAGAGAAGGAGAGATCAATGACAAAAATTAAAGTGAGAATAAAAGGAAATAAGGAAAAGAAACAAAGTAGAGATAGTTGGAGGAGGAGGAGGAGAGGAGAAATGAGGGAAGAAAGAAAAGAGAGAGATAGAGACGGAGAGAAAAAATAAAGAAAGATGAGACTAGGAAAGAAAAAGGTGAAAAGGGGGAGAGAAGGACGGCAGGGGGGGCAGGGTCGTTAAAGAGTAAGTAAGTGAAGGAAAACAGGTGGATGAAGACGCCAACTACCTTCTCTTCCTGGTGGCTGACACAAACCATACCTCAGCCACTCCTCTACCGGGTCAGCCACAGTGCCAGTCCCCACAATGTACCAGCCACAGTGCCACATCACACACAGTGTGCCAGCCACAGTGCCACACTACCACACAGTGTGCCAGCTACAGCCACACCCAAGTGTGCCAGACAGTACTACATAGTGTGCCAGCTACAGTGCCACACTCCTCACACAGTGTGCCAGCTACAGTGCCACACTCACCACACAGTGTATCAGCCACAGTGCCACATAGTGCTATCTCACACAGTGTGCTAGCCACAGTGCCACACTCACCAGAGTGTCAGCCACAGTGCCACACTCCTCACACAGTGTGCCAGCTACAGTGTCACACTCACCACACAGTGTATCAGCCACAGTGCCACACAGTGCTACTCTTCACACAGTGTGCCAGCCACAGTGCCACACTCCCCACACAGTGTCTAGCACATTCCACTTTCATCTCGCCTCGCAGTTTTAGTAAAGTTCCCTTTGAACCGATGGAGGGGAAGGTTTGCATGTTGATTTAAGTTATGTTTTAGGATAAACCAAGAATTGCTCCCAAACGAGCCAGAAAATGATATTAAAAGAGTATCAAATTGAAATCATTGTTGAACGTCAGCCGAGCATGAGCCACACAGGAGGGAGGAGGGTCCGGAGAGGTAAGTGCGTGGTGTCAATTTTGTGTACCCTTACCACGTCACTCGGCGGCCTTGTAAGGAGGGACCTGTTCATGGCACAATATATTTTGGTTATCGTCGGCTGGACTCACATCACGGAAAACATTTTGTGACAGATTTCTCTCTCCAGCGAAAAACATATTTGTTGCGTAAACAAGTAATCTCTGAAGACTGAGTTATTTATCAGTTTTTACTTAAAGTAAAAGGAATTACAAACTAAAACTTTTTACGTAACTATTAGAGTCGGCATAAGGTTTATCACACTGAAACCGAAACGTATATAGAAAGGCGAACAAGGGACAGGGAAATACAGAGCACGCGCACACACACACACACACACATAAGAATAATACCATCCCATCTATTGTTAAAATAATACACAGCTCTGATTTATGTACTGTACAGCCCTATAAATGTATTGAACGTATATTATTTTCAACTACCGGCTGCAACTCTTCTTAATAAACCGATTATTATTATTATTATATATATTATTATATATTATATATTATTATTATTATTAATATTACATATTATTATTACACACACACACACACACACACACACAGCACATACGCTTGGTCACTACCTTAAAATACTGATGTTTACTCCCGTTTCGATGTTTTGTTTAGAGTATCGACACACTCCCTCACACACACGCTGGTTCTCCCACAAAAACGATACTGATAAAATTCTATGGAAATAAAAAGAGTATTCCATCTCCCTCCCTCCTTCCTTCCTGCGTCAACTCTCTCTCTCTCCTCCATTGTGTATTTATTTATAGTTGTTTATACGCAAAACATTCTAATACTCATCACATATTCCTACCTACAGGGAAACACCGTGTAGAATGTTATCAGAGGGACAGGTGATATCTGGCAGGTACGTTTGGTATAGGGTGAATTTTTCCTCATCAACAACTAATTAATGTAGGGGGCAATGTCGATGTTTCGGTGATAATTAAAACAACTTGACGATATACAACTTGGGGTTTATGGGTCAACTGTTAACGGGTAGATTAAATAGAAACACTGTAGATTGAGTACAGTGAAGTGATGAGTCGATAGATGGGAGTTAATCCTTTGGTGACACTTTGGTTGAGTTTGGTGGCTGCTACTAACATTCATATATAATGTCCCATCATAGGTACCTTGCTTTGGTGAACATAATTACAGCCGTTTCAAGTGTTGGTCGCAATTTTTTTGTTTCCATTTATGTATTTCCCAACATTAAATCAATTACCATATAAACATTAAGTTTGTATTTCATGAATATATAAATACAAATACAGGGTTGAAGTCATAAGTCAATTGCAATGGAAATTTTTAATCAGTTGGTTATAATCTGAAACGTGAACATTACATAAACGATAGATTAAAAACTCCCATTCGAATTGACTTATGACTCATCCAAATTCGCATTGGCTATGACGGACAACATAGTGAAGTGAAATCAACAAAGGTGGTCCCAGGAAATACGGGAAAATTGGGTCACTTTTGGAGCTGGTCACACACTAGAAATACCACATTATTAAACACTTCCTCGGCCAGGATATAATCAAATGAGAGATACAAATGGTCAAAACAATAGCACCTTTTTTTCACCCTAAACCCAAATTTGTGGTTAAAATATGGAATTTTACGAACAAAAATTCCACCATAGGATAACACACGACTCAAAACACCAAATTTCAGAGTTTCATAAAAAAAATAAATAAAAAAAAACACCGTAAAGGCTACTAATATAGATGGTATCAGTGGAAGGTCACATCGTAGGGCCGCTCGTAGCCTTACCATGATATATTTGATATTGTAGACGTAAGGTAGTAGTGACTCCAGCTGATACTGCTTACCCAGCCTTCGGAGGATCTTAAGTCACAGAAAAAAGAATTTGAAAAAAAAAGTTAACTATGTTTTTACCAAGTTTTCGATAATAGCATTTACACTTGTAATTAATCTGTGTTTTGTTGATAAAAGTAATCAGGTTTTAGTGTCTACTGGTGGCACACATCCACACGTTGTCATGATGTTGGTGAACCTAACAAATACATCCCGCACTACCATGTATAAAATAAAGAGAGGAGAAACAAAATTTGACCTGGTGACCGTCAGGACCTGGCGGTGGACCCCAGCATCCCACCATCTCGCTCCCTACTTAATAATGTCTCCAACAATTATATTAACATATGTATTACCAGTCTGTGTGTGTGTGTGTGTGTGTGTGTGTGTGTGTGTTAGATGATGGGAGGTTAAATGTAAGAAATAATGAATGGAAAACACAAGGGATTTTAAGATAAATATATAGAGAGAGTGAAATATCTGCGTTGTGAGAGATAACTAATACGTGTGTGGGCATACGAGACGTGATTTAAAGATACATATATTCTCAAAGCGTAGGAGAGAGAGAGAGAGAGAGAGAGAGAGAGAGAGAGAGAGAGAGAGAGAAAAAAAATTAAAAAGTGAGATCAAATTTATTAAAAAAATCAACGAGTCATGGCAAGAAAATCATGATTAAAAAATTAGAACAGTTTGCAAATACAGTGTTAGAAAAATTAAACTGAGATGAATTAGCAAAATAGAATAACAAAGAAAACAGCGTAAGAAGAGGAAAATGATGGGAGGAGGGATTAATGACGATAATTTTTAGAGAACAGAGAACATAATAAACAATGGAAGTACGAAGGAAGTAGTAAAGCAAAAAGAGAAGTAAAAGGATATTCAAATAAAGATAAAATATTGAAAAGTTGTTAAAGATGAGGAGGACACGAAGGTTGAAGGCAACAATATGTCACCAGGATTTATAACCATTACACTCACCATCAACAAATGTTCCTTCTGATGTGTCACTAACCTAACCTAACCAAAGCTAATCTAACCTAAACTAACCAAACCTAAACAAACCAAACCTAACCTCAACTAACCTAACCAAACCTAAACTAACCTAACCAAACCTAAACTAACCTAACCAAACCTAACCTAACCAAATCAAATCAAATCAAATCAAACCAAACCAAACCAAACCTAACCTCAACTAACCAAACCTAAACTAACCTAACCAAACCTAACCTAACCTAACCAAATCAAACCAAACCAAACCTAACCTCAACTAACCTAACCTAACCAAACCAAAACCAACCTAACCAAACCTAACCTAACCTATGTTCCTGTTCACATTTTCTCACCACGCTCTGCTCTCATGCTCAACCGACTATTACCTCCACTGGATAAAGGTCAAGCGTTTTTTTAATAGGACATAATGATGCTCTGATATGGGATGGGTAGTAGTCCTCTCACTTAGGCTGTGTATACCTTACATAATCGTCATCTATTGGTTTGTCAGATGTCCACAGAAACGAGATTACCGGTTAGAAATACTGATGACACCCGACAATAATAATAATAATAATAATAATAATAATAATAATAATAATAATAATATGTAATAATAATAATAATAATAATAATAATAATAATAATAATAATAATAATAATAATAATAGACATAAAAAATAGTATCAGTTTTGCAAATACTCGATAGTGAAAAATCAGTCAAAACTCAACCAGGGGGTACTCTCTCTCTCTCTCTCTCTCTCTCTCTCTCTCTCTCTCTCACGCAAAACATTTCCAAAATAGGGCAACAGCAATTTTGGAGCCGCTGCAACACAAGCGCCATAGATTGCAGTCTTTGATTTCCTGCCTGGTGAGTGGCGATCCTCCCCTCCTGCACTATTAAAGTCACCATTATTCTACTGGGGAACGTACACACTATTTTTGGGTATATTTCTATAGTAGTCACTATTTTCAGCGGTTCATTGACAGTGTGTTGTTGTGACTGACTTCTGTAATTGTTATTACTGGTGTGTGTACTAACTGTCTCCTACGCATTAGATACATTATTCTCACACCCCTGTCACCCATGGAAGCTCTGACATTGGAGGAATTCCGTATTCTCCAATGTTTGTTTGGCATATTTATTGTAAATTTATCAGATTTTCTTTTACTTTATAAACGTATAAGGATTTAATATTTTTGAACTAGTTCCTCCCACTCGGTAGTGGTAGAAGAGACAGGTCCTGCCTCCAGACACTAATAAATGCAGCTCTACTCATTTTGCTTTTGTTGCGCGTTGTCCGAATGACAGCAAGACCCGCACGCCTGCCGCCCGGCCGTCTGGGACATTGAGGATACAACCACTAGTAGACTAGGTCTCCCTTGTGTGTTGGACGGCCTTGAAGATTATGTCAAAACTTCAAGCGCTACTTCAGCTCCTTTCATCATGTTAGCACCAGAGAACAGTTCTATCGATCGTGTTGCCACCTGGAGGTACAGTTTCATGCCTGGGATTTTTATGTACACCAGGAGAGCCAAAAACCGACCTAAGTCGGTAGCAATGGACAGAACAACGTTTTTTCAGGTTAGTGCCGGAATATCATAAGGAACAACACGTCCAAAGTCTTCGAGTTTCCCGTGTGTGTGTTTACCAGGGAAGAAGATGATGCGAAAGATACATTTTATTCTTTTTAACAAGGAAAAGATTAGTCTTGAAATTTTACACTGGATAATACTTATGCTCATATTAGCCTGCACGGGGAACTATTCCACGTGTACCATCTCTTTTGTTTTATGGGTAATAATTTCTACCAACATCTGAGCAGTCTGCTTATTTTCAGTCCTTCAAATAGTGATATAAATATCATGAGTATTTACATAATATTTGTTTGTGTAACAAACAATATGTGAAGTACATGTTCATACACTCATAGAGCACAACACCAGGTGTGACCTCATTACCAAGTGCCAAGTATTCTGGACTTCCGCCTCACGACTCTATTGGTTGTTTTGGTATTAAACTTTATAAAACTTACATAAAACCAGTAGTTTCGGGCCCCTTAACTCATCCCTTATCAAGGATGTCACAGTTACCTCAGAGAAGCCACAAATACTTGAGTCAACTAAACATTAACTCTCCTCTCACAGTATCCCCTGACCCATCACGCAGCCACTCTGATAAAGGGGGGTCTGGGATACAGCTAGAGAGGAAGAGCCACCTATTATAAACCTGGATCCATCAACTATTTACTTTGCCTTGAACTCTGCACAGTGTAAGGAGCAGTATGGCCTAATGTGTTCTAAGGATATCATTGCTCTTGGCACTCGTCGCTACAAGAATCATGACAGACAGTCCGGTGAAAAATGATAATGAAGACACTTAGAATGAACAATCTCCAATAAGAAAGATAAAAAATAAATAAAAAAAAAATCTCCGGAGCCGCTTGATACCATGAAAACAAAAATAAAAACATTGTCAGGATACACGGTGAAGAAGCAGTTATTAATTCCACATCAGGATCACATATCACAACACAAATTTTGAGATGAACTTAATTATCCTCCAGTATGATTAGATTAAGTTCATCCCCACAACACCACCACGCGATCGTTGACTGGTCCGATGCCGGGGACAATGACCAGTGTTCTCGGTCAAAGGTTCAGTTAACAGTGAGCCACATCATTATTTATAACAATAGTTTCAAACAACTTCTCCGAACTGTACCACGGCGAAAACCAGCGATGAATCAGATGTTTGTCAATCCTACAAAAAATGTATCATTAAGAACTGTCAGGTGTTACTGTCAGCAAAACATGGGGGAAAAGCTGTATTACTGGAGACACAATAGCTCCGCCCACGTTAAAGCAACAGCATCCAAGAGTGATGTTCGCAGAAGGGAAGCAACGACTCATACTTCAACCATACATAAAATTCCAATACTGAAACTCGTGGAGTCTCTGTAAAACAGGCTGGAACACTTGTTATGCTTACAACACTTTAAATGGTAGCAGAGATGACAGTTGGAGTTAATGTCATATCTAATGGTCATCTTTCTTGTTCCTTCAGCCCTTTCAATGAATCTGTGCGAGTTATGTAGGAACAAACATAGACAAAAAATATTCAGAATAACGACAAATTATTCAGAATAACGACAAATTATTCAGAATAACGACAAAATACTCAAAGTAACGACAAATTATTCAAAATAACGACAAATTATTCAAAATATTTTCTTCTCAAACTAACGACAAACCAGTACACATCAGCTGGAGCAAGACGCTACCTACACTTCACCATGAAGCTACGGTGCCTGACCTTTACAATCAAGAGAAAAGCGGAACATTGAAGTCAGCTCAAATTAACTATATTTTCCGTTCCCAGATAAAGGTTGTCACACAGGACTACCCAGAACGAAGTAACCCTCGCTGGAGAGAAGTTCCTCAAGTGAACCTCGATACACTGAACAAGTGCCGGCATGTGGCTTGTAAACGCTGAACTACTAAGAAGAATAGATGGAGCACAGTTTACCTCTTACTGAATGTCGGCCTTCCAATTGCCACAGCTCAGCCGGCAGCCCCTAAAATACTTCTTAACTTTCTCAGCCGTGGATGGCCCAGGAAAGGGACAGAGAGGCAGGTGGGTGCAGGGAGGTAGGTGGGTGCAGGGAGGCAGGTGGGTGCAGGGAGGCAGGTGGGTGCAGGGAGGCAGGTGGGTGCAGGGAGGTAGGTGGGTGCAGGGAGGCAGGTGGGTGCAGGGAGGCAGGTGGGTGCAGGGAGGTAGGTGGGTGCAGGGGGGCAAGGATTGTGTGACCAGACAAATGCTTTCATTATATGGGTATACCCTGTCGCATCCATAAACACAGTGAGAAACTCTATAATATATCAATATGGTTGAAGCATATTGTAATTTGCGGTAAAATTCCAAGTCACTTAAGTCAAATTGAAATTACCTTACATAGAAATCGGGTATCTCATTTTTTTTCTGAAGCCACACACAGGAAACTCGGGGACGTTGAATATGCCGTACTTAAACTGTTTCATTATACAACACTAGTGGCCGTCTTTCATGCTATTTCTTACTCACAATCTCACATTTTTTTTCTCTCTCTCTTGTTCGGAACACTTACTTCTCCTAACCACGCCAATCTTGTTTATCGTTACACAGTCTTCCTCCTCCTTGGCAGATCACCTAACATAACCTAACTCGCATTCACCTTAATATTTCAGGTGTTACTGTCAGATGTTACGGTTTTTCTTCAATAAAATTCCTTATCTAATACTCATAAAAAAACTATGAACCAAACTTTGCTCCCGGGTAACTCTGGGGTCACGCGGGTTTAAACTCTACGGATATGTGACACCGAGTTTGACTATGAAAACAAAGTCGTGTGGTTCTTCGTTTATGTCACCTACTGTCCTCTAAGAGTCAACTGTACCAAGTAGGCTGTTCCCTCACACGTCTGCCTTGAAACACCTCTCTCTCTCTCTCTCTCTCTCTCTCTCCCCCTCTCTCTCTCTACACACACACGCACACACACACACTAAGCAAAATTAACATTACATTTTTTTCCAGATTCCACTTATATCATCCGTGACTCAAAACCTCCCCGGCTTCTCCTATACACTAACAAGATTTACTTATTCTAAATCTTGAAAAAATCACAAGTTTTCGGATTTAATTAACACGTATGAGTTATTAGTATGAAGAAAACATTAACTTCATATAATTATCATCTCTGACTTGAGGGGACGTTTGACATGGAAAGTATAGACAATTCGATTAAAGTTACAAAAGAAGTGATATCATTAATATACTACTACGCTACACTACGCCATGAAAATGAGCCAAAATTTGAAGAACAAACAAGCACTAGGTTACCTATCGTGTCTAAATGTTCGTTTCCTAGCTCATAAAGTGCCGATATATTGCCCAGATAAGCAAAGGAGAACGCAAGCAAAAAAAAAATAAAGAATAAAGAATCCAAGCAACCATCTGAACAGCGACACAAAACAGAAAGACTTTGGCCAACACGATCTAAAGTTCGGTCTAACCCGAGTGGTCGAGCCAGATAACGCGAACATCCTGGCGCCATCATACATCCTCGCTCAGTCACCAGTAACCATAGAAACAAGTGTGACCTGGGAGACACTTCGCTGTAAATGGCAGGTTTTTGTAGCATCCGTCTGTGCTCGGCCGTGATGTGACTTACTGTGTAGAAACCGTCCGGGGCTGAGGAAAATAGGATTTCTGAGAGGCCCAGAATAAGAAGAAAAGAATGGGAAATCAAGTCCGCCTGCACTGACTATGTTCTGTACACTGTGTATACCTGCACTGTCTACTGTATGTGCACATTGTTTATGCCTGCACTGTTTATATACTGTACACTGTGTATACCTGCACTGTCTACTGTATGTACACATTGTTTATGCCTGCACTGTTTATCTACTGTACACTGTGTATACCTGCACTGTCTACTGTATGTACACATTGTTTATGCCTGCAATATTTATCTACTGTACACTGTGTATACCTGCACTGTCTATACTCTGTGTAATCTCAGAACAACAGCTTAGACCAAGAGGCCGGGTTAACCAGCCACTTAACATAAAGCATCTTATTTTCTACTGAAGAATGAACCAAGTCGTGTGGAGAACGGAGGCTTTTCAGATTTATTCCTGAGTGTTTGTGGAACTAGACACGACGCTCTGGGCCACCACGTGACTTAACTGTTTACAAATGTTTCTCACCAACCTTTCCATACTAACTGAAATATTTACACCCTAATCTACCCTAACCAACCTAACCTTAACTAACCTACCAACCCTAACAAACAGGGAGGTACTACCGCCTGGGTATTTATTGGAAGCATAATGTGTTGTCTAATGGTAGACCCTGCTGCCATATGGCATCACGAAAACTGTGACCAAGTCTCAGGTTGCTGATCTGACTTTCTGCCTCATTTACACACAATTGCAAGGACTCGATTGTTTCTCATATGTTGACGATACAACATAATATATGTATCGTGTCTCATCCTTCTTTTTTTCATTTTTGTATTTACTTTTGTTCTTTATTATTATTATTATTATTATTATTATTATTATTATTATTATTATTATTATTATTAATATTATTATTATTATTATTATTATTATTATTATTATTATTATTATATTTTCGTCCCCCAGGCTAACCTAAATTACCTAACCGAAACTGCCAAACCACACCTATCTAACGTAAACTAAACTACCAAACCTAACCTAAACTACCAAGCCTAACCTACCTAACGTAAACTAAACTACCTGACCTAACATAACCTAACTTAAACTACCTAATCTAACCGTGGTAACATTATGAGATGTTCTTATTACCACCATGCTATTGTACTATTCCAGATGTTGCTAAATGTTACATAATACTTCCTTGAGATAAATGTATAGTGTATATCAGGTGCCTACAGGAGAGTTCAGGTTCTCAACTGGCTCAGCCATGTTAATATTGTGATTATTATCCACTCTGTATCTGTGTTTTTCTGGCTAAATAAACTGTTTCAATTCAATTCCTACCCTAAACTACCTAACCAAACATAGCCTACCTAACCCAAATTAACTTAACCTTACCTAACTAACGTAAGCTACCTTAACCTACCCTATCGTACCTAAACTAAACTACCTGACCTAACCTACTTAACCTAAACTACTTAACCTAACGAAGCCTAAACTACCTAACCCACTGTTGATTTTCAGACGCTCCGTATCGTACCACTTTCGACAACTTGAGGAGTTCGTTGAAATCAACGGTGGATTTATTTAGGCTATGTTTGTCCCATGTGCGAGCGTCCTACGACACCAAGCGACCGTACGAGTGAGTGCGCTACCTTGGTATAGCGGATAAAGAAAACACATATGTTTGTCCGTTATACCAAGGTAGCGCGTTTGCTCGCGTGATTGCTCGATGCCGCAGTACTCTCGCAAATGGGACATAGCCAAGAATTAAAATGAAAGATATTCTTCCCGTGTGCAACAGCGGCAGGATCCAAAGTGTAACCATTGGCCTCCTGGCGGCAGGTTGTAGTAGCTCAACAAGGCACAAAATTGAGACAACAGTGGTTGTAAAGTGTCATGGATTGTATAAAACAATCTCGGCCTCAGCAGCCCAGGACCTTTACTACTTGTGTGTGCAACAAGTAAGAAAAGTTCGGAAATTATTATTATTATTACTATTATTATTATTATTATTATTATTATTATTATTATTATCATTATTATTATTATTATTATTATTATTAACACTAATTGTAACTGATTGAAAAACGCAGGTTATAGGTCAAGGAAATCACACCACCCTGTAAACACCGACCTTTTGTCCTTGTAAGTAACACAGACGTTACTTATGTTCCTTAACTCTCAAAACATACAGCACATTGGACTCTAGTGACAGGTGAATGATCTTCAATGACTCTTTGTGGGATGGACGGGAACAGACAGGAACAGACAGACAGACAAACAGACACACCAGTTATATCTCCCTCTCTCTGGATGTCAAAATAAAAACAAACACTTCCACCACTGATAATATTCACATCACTAGGTACCAAAATACTTATCAGCATTGAATACAGCATAAAAAACCCACTAACTATTGAAATGTATTAAAATAAAATAGGACTTTAAAGACTAGAAAACACAACAACAACAACAACAACAACAACAACAACAACAACAACAACAACAACAACAACAACATCAAGAACAGCAGCAACAACATCAACAACAGCAGCAGCAACAACAACAACAACAAAGTGACTTGAAAAATGAGGTGGTTTGGCGGGGAGGAAGGACAGTAATAAACAGGAGATGAAGAAATTTGTTATGATGTTGGCACGAAAGAAGAAATTATTTTCCTCTACATAGATGGGAAGAAGTGGTTGTTGTTGTTGTTGTTGTTGTTGTTGTTGTTGTTGTTGTTGGTGGTTGTTGTTGTTGTGTGGTAGTGGTGGTGGGTAGTGGTGTGGTGGTGGTGGTGGTTGCTTCATGTGGTGTTGCTTGTCTGATTGTTGCTTTATGTGGTGTGTTTATCTTCTGTTTGCTTCAAGGTTCTGTTGCTTCATGTGATGTGCTTAATTGTTGTTGCTTCATGTGGTGTATTTCATGTTTGTTGCTTCATGTGGTAGTGTGCTTGTCGTTTTGTTGCTTCATGTAGTGTGCTTTATGTATGTTGTTTCATGTGGTGTATTTCACGACTGTTGCTTCACGTGGTGTATTTCACGAATGTTGCTTCATGTGGTGTATTTCAATAGTGTTGCTTCACGTGGTGTATTTCACGAATGTTGCTTCATGTGGTGTATTTCAATAGTGTTGCTTCATGTGGTGTATTTCAATAGTGTTGCTTCACGTGGTGTATTTCACGAATGTTGTTTCATGTGGTGTATATCACGAATGTTGCTTCACGTGGTGTATTCACGAATGTTGGCTTCATGTGGTGTATGGTTTGAATGTTGCTTCGTGGTGTATATTTCACGAATGTTGCTTCATGTGGTGTATTTCAATAGTGTTGCTTCATGTGAATTTGTATTTCACGACTGCTTCATGTGGGTGTATATCACGAATGTTGTCATGTGGTGTATATCACGAATGTTGCTTCACGTGGTGTATTTCTGAATGTTGCTTCATGTGGTGTATTTCAATAGTGTTACTTCATGTGGTGTATTTCAATAGTGTTGCTTCATGTGGTGTGTATTTCAATAGTGTTTGCTTCATGTGGTGTATTTCAATAGTGTTGCTTCATGTGTGGTGTATTTCAATAGTGTTGCTTCATGTGGTGTATTTCACGACTGTTGTTTCATGTGGTGTATATCACGAATGTTGGCTTCATGTGGTGTATATCACGAATGTTGCTTCACGTGGTGTATTTCACGAATGTTGCTTCATGTGGTGTATTTCAATAGTGTTGCTTCACGTGGTGTATTTCACGAATGTTGCTTCATGTGGTGTATTTCAATAGTGTTGCTTCATGTGGTGTATTTCAATAGTGTTGCTTCATTTGATGTGTTTCAATAGTGTTGCTTCATGTAGTGTATTTCACGAGTGTTGCTTCATGTGGTGTATATCACGAATATTGCTCTATGTGGTGTATTTCAATAGTGTTGCTTCATGTGGTGTATTTCAATAGTGTTGCTTCATGTGGTGTATTTCAATAGGGTTGCTTCATGTGGTGTATTTCACGAGTGTTGCTTCATGTGGTGTATTTCAATAGTGTTGCTTCATGTGGTGTATTTCACGAGCGTTGCTTCATGTGGTGTATTTCAATAGTGTTGCTTCATGTGGTGTATTTCACGAGTGTTGCTTCACGTGGTGTATTTCACGAATGTTGCTTCATGTGGTGTATTTCAATAGTGTTGCTTCACGTGGTGTATTTCACGAATGTTGCTTCATGTGGTGTATTTCAATAGTGTTGCTTCATGTGGTGTATTTCAATAGTGTTGCTTCATTTGATGTGTTTCAATAGTGTTGCTTCATGTAGTGTATTTCACGAGTGTTGCTTCATGTGGTGTATATCACGAATATTGCTCTATGTGGTGTATTTCAATAGTGTTGCTTCATGTGGTGTATTTCAATAGTGTTGCTTCATGTGGTGTATTTCAATAGTGTTGCTTCATGTGGTGTATTTCACGAGTGTTGCTTCATGTGGTGTATTTCAATAGTGTTGCTTCATGTGGTGTATTTCACGAGTGTTGCTTCATGTGGTGTATTTCAATAGTGTTGCTTCATGTGGTGTATTTCACGAGTGTTGCTTCATGTGGTGTATTTCACGAGTGTTGCTTCATGTGGTGTATTTCAATAGTGTTGCTTCATGTGGTGTATTTCAATAGTGTTGCTTCATGTGGTGTATTTCACGAGTGTTGCTTCATGTGGTGTATTTCACGAGTGTTGCTTCATGTGGTGTATTTCACGAGTGTTGCTTCATGTGGTGTATTTCACGAGTGTTGTGGTATTATCACAGGGACGTCCATCTTACTTACCGTGGCTTTACCTCACAATAAGACAAAGTAATATAATGCATTGTGTGATAAATAACAAAACAGGAATAAAACTTGTTTGGCAGTGAATAATGTCACGTTTGAGAGAGAGAAATAAACCCGCCTTGGTGGTGTTCCTGCCATATTGATCGTTAGTGTCCACAGTGTTATAGTAAATTAGCTACAGTGTAATTTTAGAATTTAATGACAACGATTTTAATATTTCAATTTTTTCCAGACTTTCCTGAGAAAGGTGACGACTTACTTAACTCAGTGTTGGTCAGTAAAGATGTAAAGCATATACAGTATAAAAACCTTGACCCCCCCCCCCCTCCGAGGCCGTATTAGAAGACTCCACCTTCAGAGTCCTCAAAATTATATTTCAAGTGAGCACAAAACAAAACAAGACGGCAACATCGTTACGGGAATCACATTAATCTCTAGCGATGATAAATGGATTCCTAGACAAACATCCACCCTGAGTTTTAAACAATAACAGTGACCCTCTTACTGTACCAACACGGAACTGATAATCCTCCAAAAGTCACAGTTCACACTGTAGAGTTATTCATGTCTTAACACCTGGTTCAACAGAGTAAATATCTTAGTAATATTGTGAAGGTTACGGTCTCCTGGTTAAACACCTCAACGTCTGCTTGCTCGCCAGTATTCCCGAAGCAACTAGATCGTTTGTTTTTCGGTGCGTTTCTTTAAGCTTTAATAACGAAGGGCGGTGGGCTTGAGCTGTAAGAAGTCACCCTAGTAACCACTATCAAGCTTACACCAAGAATTCCCCAGTACACCGAAGGGATGGTCTCTGCAGCACGAGTCTACACTACATCCAATATCTCAAAAGTAAATTGTCAGTCTAGATATCTGGACTACCTTTAAAATCATCTATAGATATATATTTCTAAAGTAGTTCATCACCCTTTTTACTACGGCTCATCTCTGGAGAACATGAAAACAGCTCACGCAAAGGAGTTCAGCATGAGTGATACCCAACCCCCCTTTCTCTTTTGCCTTGCAGCTTAAAAAATTTCAAGAGGGTTCATCAAGTGGGCTGAAAAATAGGTTCTTGAACGACTGAGCTCTAGCCAGGAAGCTGAAAAATTTACTAGCAGACATTTACCAGTGAGATAACACGGGGGCACTCTCTCGGAAGCGTGACTCTGTCCTCTGGAACATTCTCATCATTAACCAGGTCATAGCTCCCGACCCTGCAGACAGGACCTTACTTGATGCAACTCTCAGATCCCGACTCCATTAACGTTTAATTGGACAAAAACTAAGTTAACTGACCGGATAAACTGCAGTAACACGACTCTAAGTTCATTACATCTTTTGCGTCCTCACTTGATGCACCTTTACCCAGACTAACTTACTTCATTGACCAGAGATGCAACTACGTCCAGCTACAGGTCAAATAAGGGACGACCTGTTGAATTTGTATTGGAAAAAATCCCTGGACGATCTGCATGTGAGTACAATCTCCCTTCCCGGTCAGAATGAGGAATGTAGACGTTCACGAGGCCATGCAGATCACTCTACCATCATTCATACCACCAGCCACCTCAGCCACAGGAATTGGCGAGAGAAATCCTGATGACTCCCAGTACAACAAGTTATATGTGATGATGTTCCTTATCTCAGTATCAAGTAACACTACCCACACTGAGGTACTTAATTTTATCAATGAGAGGAATACAACGCAGCCGCCTGGAAACTGAATCTTCCTCAACCAGCAAATTTAAGGGAATCGGCCAGCTAAATGATGTGAAGGCTTGTCAGTCATATACTCCAGGAAATACGAGTGCTCATAAAATATGTCAAGAATAAATTAATGAGCAAAATAATCAACGAGCAGAGAAACGTCATTCACTACATGTGCTTTATTAAGTTAAGCAGTAAGTGGTTTAATTAACATTGCTGTTTTAACCCGAGGGATATAAAACACCCGAGTCACGATACGGAGGCTCTGACACGTTATGGTTTTAAGGAGATCGAGTTATATATCACGCCAAGTCACAGCGAAACAAGAAATGGAGAGATCACTGGTTACGAATAAATGGCTGGTCGAATTCATAATTAATACCCCTCGCTCTTTTATGAGTTGACCTCTGGCCCCTCGCCCCTTTATAAATTGACCTCTGACCCCTCTCCTCCTACTAGTTGACCTCTGGCCCCTCTCTCCCTACTAGTTGACCTCTGACCCCTCTCCCCCTACGAGTTGACCTCTGACCTATATAACTAACAACAAATGCAACACATGATTCTTACGTACAATCCCGCTAACTGCCCGCGCTCACCCATACTCTAAACCTAAAGTGTTACAATCCTCTCCCCGAAAAAATCCTGCTTTATTACAACCTGTATCATATGGTGTATCAACAACGAGCCAACAACAGCCCACTACGTTTAGCAGCAACCTCTGGCTAGGCTGCACGAAGGTACTTTGCTTCCAGAATCACCCCTATGGGCATCAAGCGTCATAGTTTCGATGCGCCCTCACTACTCTGGCTCGGGGAAGTCGTAGTCCGGGGCTGCAAACCGAACGGTCCTCTTGGCAAAAATAATGTTAAGTATAGTGATGGTAAATAAAGTGTTGTGAAGTCACTAAAAAGCCTGTATCGTGCATATATTCTCTCAAATATTGCATCATGAACTGCTATTCGTACAATCCAGCAAAGCTTCGAGCTACCACTTTACACCACTGAATGATGGATGGGGGGAAGTGAGAGGGGGTGGGGGGGGGGGAGACGTTCGGTATGAAGCCAAGACTACGACTTCCATCGAGTCAGGAGTAGGGGTGCATGGAAACTATGACGCGTGAGTGTACAGTATTGTTTTTTGGTATACGGTACATCTTTGGGAATTTTATGAACCCATTTTAAGAGATGATGATTTTTAGTAAGGACACCAACCTTGAGGACTGACTTTGCCAACATTCCAATAGTGTATTATGAATCAAGGCGTATTTTCTATTCCCTCTACACGTTACAATATAGACACGACATAAACACTCAAAACAGGACGGGTATACTGATGTGTCTGTCATAATTCACTGCTGTTAATGTAGTGCCCATTCATCATGTTAATGTGAGTGAACTTTATGAAGGAAATCCAACCTGAACTCTTGGTGACATATGCTGTCAAACGGTATAATTTCAGGACACAATGGAGCTACAGATATAGTGAAACATGTTGGGATATTATGAATATTAGGAACTCCTGTTATTTCCCTTGATGATTAAATACCCTAATGATCATATAACCTAACCTAATTATATAACCTAACTTAAACTAACCTAACTTAACCTAACCTTACCTTGTACCCACCCCCCATTTAGCGAGAAGGTGTTTAATCATCGGGTGATATGACCGGGAGTCCTAGTCATCACGTGGTTCTATTTAGGTGTTAAATTCACAAGAAATGAGAGGAAGGATAAGCATAATAAAAGGCTTAAAAATAGCTCAGCAAGGTAAGGGTGGTGTAATGATTGTTTATCAGACCACAGCTTACAGCCCAGAGAATTGCAACACATATAGCAGTGTACATGCCTCGTGGTACCCCCACTTACCAAGTTGACCTGACCTGACCTCGTCCACTAATTGCTTGAGTTAGCCGGGTGACCTGAAACCACACCTAGCCAAGACACATCCGGGCATGATCACGCACCTGGGCAAACACAGCTGTCCAGATCTAACAAGTTTAGTGTTAATTGGCAGAGGTCATTTGCCTGCTGCTGCAGTTCCGTCCACGGAGCTCATTCGTCATCGGGCGATTCTAGCTAAGTCAGTCATTCCCAATCCATATTCAGACAACTTTCATAACACTATCGACGGAATACGGAGTCACGCTCGTCACTAGTCGAGGTGGAGAGGGAGACTACCCTCCCCAGCACCGCATCTCCAGCTAAGCAGTCTCTCCCATAGGAGACAGTCCAGGAGCACCTGCTGGGCCTCCCACAGGTCACACGTGAGTCTCTGTCAGAGCTATCCATAGGGTGAGTTACTTACGTTGGAAGTATATTCATTTCATGTTTGTGTCCGAGAGTCAGTGTCTAGTAACGTAAATATAATGTTCGAGTAATGTGTCCATGCCACGTATGTGCTAGTAACTTGGATATAATGTTCTATTAATATGCCTGTGTCATTGAGTGAATAATATATAGCAGTATTGAAAGCGGTGTTTACAAGATGTCCTTTAAGAGCGTAATGTATAAGTGTAAATAACTAACCGGCCACGCTACCAAACTTTCTGTCTTTACATCCTTCAACTAAATATTCTATTCTATACGTGCTTTCCTTTTATGGCAGATGAAATTCAGCGTCGACAAATTAGTGATGAATCGGATGGCTCGCCGTAGAAATCCGACTGCGAGAGATTTAGGGTAATGATAGAGTAGGAACCTTAAGCCAAGTAAACAATGTGTTTTGCTCGTAACAAGGCTAATAAAATTACTTGGGTTCGCCTGAGAGGTGTTACAAGACTAGCGAGGTCCTCCTAAAACTGTATCTTGCTCTTGTGAGAGACCACACCTGGATTACGCAGTTCAGTTCTGGTCACCGTATTACAGAATGGATATAGAATCATGGAAAATTCAGAGGAGAATGACAAGACTAATCCCGGGCATTACAAGACCTTGAGTATAGAGACAGGTTAAAGCATCTTAATTTGCACTCCCTTGAGGGCCCGTAGAGCGAGGGGCGACCTGATGAGGTGTATAAGTGAAGGCAGGGCTAAACAAAGGGGACGTGCAAAGGTACTCAAACTATCAACCGGGAGCAGGGCTTCGTAACAATGGTTTTAAATTAGACAAATTTAGATTTAGGCGTGAAATGGGTAAACACTGGTTTGGAAACAGAGTAGTGGATGAATGGAACAAGTTACCGTATCATCATTAACTCGAATACGCTGAATTGCTTCAAACATAGGTTGGATGCTCATATGAGCAATAGAGGTTGGAGTGTAAGCAGGACTGCTTAGTATGGGCCAATAGGCCCACTGCAGTTTCCTCCATTCTTATGTTCTTATGTTCTTGTGTTTAAACCCCCCCATTACAGGAGGGACCTGACTATCCTCCCACCTGACTTATCAAATAATGAGCCCATTAATTAAGATTGTACTAAACATTACCATATTGCTCTGATAATAGACAACATCGTGGTTTGGGCTATTTACTTCATGAACTTAAGAGTCCTGATTTATATTTTTCTGAATTGAAAAGGTTTTTTACCTGCAGGATCTAATTAAGGAATGCTAAGTTAGGTTATAGGCCTATAGGGAAATGTTCAAGTTTTTATGAAGAGGCAATGAGTGGCAGGGTGTTGCTGCTCACTTTGGAAAAAAATTGACCTCCCTAAAACTGAATAATGTTGTTTTACTATAATCATTTCCTATAACTAACACTAAATAGATCAAAGAGTAGCTATATAATGTTTATAGTGAAGTCGTAAACTTTTTCACTCTAGTCTTGTATAGATTAAAATAAGGAAATATAATATACAAACATCAGAACCAATTAGGCCAAGTTCCCGATGTAAAAAAATTTACCCCTGAAAAGATTTGTATTAATTATTTTCCACAGCCTGAGCAACACGAGTGATTCCAACAGCCTTTGGCAAAACCAAAAGGAAATCCTGCTGAATCCTTAAACCCAATTTCAGTTTTTAATCGATAATGGAGTTCACTACAATACCGAGAGGAGATATCGTACCACTATCGTAACCATATTGGATATAGGTGGCCCACTGTTCATATAGGCTACGTTCAAATATTAGGTTAAGATCTGCACTATTCATTGAAACAGATGACAACTCCCCAAAATTATGTTTCGTCCATGAAAAGTGACCTGTCGTTTCTCTATCGATTTATTAAGGGTGTTGTACGTCATCGTTTGGCAGCTTCAGAGGCGCGTTTGTATGGGTGACGCCTGACGCCACCACACACACACACACACACACACACACACACACACACACACACACACACACGTCTACAAACAAAACATCCTGATATTATTGTACACCATGTTTACTGTTGGTAGTGATGGACAATACATTTTAGGCTAATTTGTAATGTATTAATAGACTATATAATAAGTAGCTTATAAATACAGCGTTATATTTTCTGTCAACGTGGTCGTCTTTCTAACACCTCAACAAAATCTTAGCTCGTCGACTCCTCGGAACTTCACGACCCCCCAAAATCTTGACTCCAAGGACCCATCAATATAAAATCTTGGTGTTCGACGGAGTAGGTCATTAGGGTCGTAGGTCTGCCTCCCTCACGGGTAATAGCGGGTTTACTGAAGCTCTGTGGGACATCCGCTCCTCGAGGTGGATATTTGTGAACTGAATATATTACAGTCGACAGATATAGTTTTCTCTTCCTTGGTTTCATAATATCGTGAGACTCATCCCCTCCCAGTACACAATTCATCAGGGAACAACAGCACCACTTTACACTCCTACTTTTTAAGACACTATTCCCTTTACTTCCTCCCACGTGTCTCCCATTATCAAAATAAAAGGATGCAGGCTCCTTTTTTTCTACCATAGTTTCAGTTATTCTTTTCCTGTCATTCTCATTAGTTACGAACACAAACACTTACGTCTTGTTGTCTTTGGCTACCCTTCTTTATGTTAAGTAAAGACAACAGAAGGGTTACTAATCACACACACACACACACACACACACACCTCATTATCTCCAACACCACGGCTATAAAAATCTAGGTAAGCATAATTAGCATTATTTTAATATCCACCTAAATTAAATACTGCTCACAATTAGCCCTACATAAAAATACAAATTTATTACCTCATTAATCATGCAGGTCTCCGGGCCCAGCGGGTGAGCTTTTCCACTGTGTATAGAACCAACATTAAAAAAAAAAAAAATATTGAGTATTGTGTAAACAGGAATTTTACCGAAGCTGGCAGTTTTATCGTCTTTAGTGTAACAGTTATCATAAAACGTCTCGTGTCAGTCATCAGGGAGAGGTGCGACAGACAGACTGAATGCTGAACAGAATACGAAGAAAATACATAGAATAAAGACCGGATGTATACTTTGAGGGGAAGAACGGAGAGTTAAACCCTTGATCACTTGGATACGCAGATAAGAGGACACCAGCACAGGGGAGTGTAGGATTGATGACAGTAGAGAGAGAGAGAGAGAGCGGGTAGAGGGGAGGGAAGACTGTGAGAAATGTTGACAAGTGAAGGTGAATTCTCATAATACAAAAACATTCTACAGCCAGCCAGCCAGCCAGCCAGCCACTCGAGACGCAATGTTTGTCTCTGGTGATAAACTTAACAGAGACATACTAAGGGTGTGGGTGTGTGGTAACTTACTTGGGGGCCACTTTACCTAACAACTTTGTGACATCATTAACAAATGTGGTTGGTAGTAATGCCCTTATGCTTTTAAACCTATACCTTATTTCTTGATTTTAAGCTTACATCGTAACCTCCTCATTTTAAACCTTACTACCTAATTTTAAATCTTATTTCCTGATTAAAATATACATCTTATTTCCTGACTTTAAACTTCCATCTTATTTACTGATTTTAAACATTCACTTTTAACCTCCTGACTTTAAACTTCCTTCTTATTTCCTGATTTGAAACTCACATCTTATTTCCCAATTTCCAAACATTTTTACTCTGATTTTCAAAGCTTCATCATATGTTACCTAACTAGGGTAGCTACTAACATTACCCTATTCCTCATATTTGAACCCAACCTTCTACAGCTTGTCGTGTACAGTACAGCCACAGCATCTGCCCCACGGACCATTAATTCGTGGTCTTAGTAACTACCGCTGTTCCTACTATTTCCACTACACTATTATCTACACTACACCTTCTACGGTCTACAGTACTCTACACCAATGATTCTCATGACCTTTTATCAGTCCCATTCACCTTTCAGTCATTATCACAACATTTCATTCATTTAGTTTTCCATTTTCCGTTCTCCGTATACTGTGCGCGTTATAGTCATATATGACTCACATCGTCACATCATTCGAAAAGGTAACGCTAATTTCTTAAGTGTTTTCTTTTGTTATCACTTAACAAAATTGAAAAACAATGAATGACAAGTATGATGATGATGATAAAGCTCATAATAATAATAATAATAATAATAATAATAATAATAAAATAATAATAATAATAATAATAATATGTAATAATATGTAATAATGACAAGCTAGATCAATAAATTCATTCTTGGGTTTCAGCAATTTCCAACATCACGTCATTGTGGAAACGGATGAAAAAATATAAAACGGGATGAGAGAGAGATACCGGTATATTAAATTGATATCTTATTTTTGTTATTCTATGGTATTGAATGTATGTATGGTAATATTTTCCTCTATTTAATTTAAGACATCTCTTGCTGTCTGAACACAACCAGTCAATACATATAGCTAAATAGGTTGAATTAGGTTGAAATAGGTTAAATTAGGTTAGGTTAGTTTCATCAGTACTGGACCAGATCATTTAGAGCTTATCTACAGGTTAGCACCCAAGGCACTCTTAAGTCCACCATACTGTAAATGGGTACCGCACCAAACATTACATGGTGGGGGGAAATCAAGATGGTCAAGTGCAGTACTGACCACGTTGCCTCCCTGTGTTCCCAAGACATAATACCGGACTTACAGTGTACTATATCCACCCTGTTCCTAACTGGCCGTCAGCCTCTGAGATGCGTTTTCATCTTCATGTGTATATCCCTGATTGCTTTTATGCATAAGTATGTTTTTATTTATTGCTTATTAAAGAGATTGAAATTATGCAAAAGTTCTCCTTTACCTAGGAAATAGATTAATTTATCTCCAGGTATAAATTAATATTTCATACGATATTATTAAAGGTAAGCCATCTATTCATAAGGTATTGGCGTTTCGTATATATTATGTAAATAAGACGATAATTTTCTGGTCCAAGTAAACACAATGCAGGAAGGTTCGTAAATCTAGTGGACAAAAGGTGAGGCACTCTGAGTCGATACCTCACTATCACCACTACCACTACCACCACCACCACTACTACCACCACCACTATTACACTACCACCACTGCTACCACCACCACTAATACTACTACCACTACTACCACTGCTACCATCACTACTACACTACCACAGCTAACACAACCACCACTACTGCTACCACCACCACCACCACTACTACTACTACCGTACTTCTACATTGCCACCATAACCACTACCACCACTATAGCCTGACAGAGCCACAACAACCACAATCACCACCACTTCAGACAAAGACCACAATCACCACCACTTGAGACAACGACCACCATCCCCACCACTGCCTAATACAGTTTTCACCACCACTTGACACAACCACAACTTCCACTGTAGGAAAGGTCAAGAAAGGAAAGCACAGTGAAGGTAGAGAAGCACAGTGAAAGTAAAGAAGCACAGTGAAGGTAGAGAAGCACAGTGAAGGTAAAGAATCACAGTGATGGTAGAGAAGCACAGTCAAAGAAGGGAAGCATACTTTTGAGGCATGACCACAACCACTCTGCCCCTTGCTTGGTGGCTGGGGCTTCCTCAGTCACATAAATTGGGGAAATTTCCTAGAATCGCCACAGTCACCAACAAAACTACCACCACAACCTGACACAACCATCACTACCACAACCTGACACAACCATCATTACCACAACCTGACACAACCATCACAACATCATCACAACCTTACACAGCCATCAGTACCACAACCTGACACAACCACCATCACTACCACAACCTGACACAATCATTACCACGACCACAACAACCTGACACCACTTTCACCACCACAACCAAACTCATATACTATGGTCAATTGGAAACATTTCATTTAAATCTAACACAACCAAACTCATACACTATGGTCAATTAGAAACATTTCATTTAAATCTAACACAACCAAACCTATAACATTTATGTCATGTTGTGAACTGTAATCATTCACAGTGGATATTCTTTAGTGCTGAGAAAATCACATTCATCACTTGCTTCACACACAAACCACTTGCTTCACACACACACAAACCACTTGCTTCACACACACACAAACCACTTGCTTCACATACAAATAAAACAATTTCCGTCACCGTCGCCTTACTGAAGCTAACATGTAGTACCTAATATGTTATTTTATGTTGTTTATCCCACTAAAGTATATTTCCATCAAGGGGAAATTCCCTGTCAATAAGGACACATATCATCACATCATGTTTCCCAGAGCTCTTGTGTTGTGTAAGTTGGCCGTTAGGTGCGGTACGGACACAGTTGATTACTAAATCTTCGGTACAATGACTAAGAACAGGTTGGTATGAGTTACTTATGTTCATGTGAGTAAAATGTAATTTGTTAATATAATTCAGTAAATACCAATAGTAGTGTCCAGGTGTGAAAGGTCATAAGCCTTTAGCTCCATAGGGAGTAATATTGGTCAAAATGCTTCATACACCAGTTAGTGAGAGGTCAATGGTAGCTAGACTTAACAGACTTTACATAACTCATTTACATAATGCCCTGCGTGGGTCATGACCTAGAAAAGTGTATAACCATCTAATTTTCACTTTTTTCTTTTTATTGAACTTTTTATTGTTTATGTTCTTTGGAATGAGCTAACTGACAAGTGTTCTTAAACATTACATCTGGGCCTAAGTCTGGTCCTTGCTCTAGTGTAAACACATATACTAGGGTAGTTAATCAGTCAATTCACCGTAGGCTAAAATGAGGTCTTCATTTCCCACCAACTGACAGCTGTTACAACTCACCATAAAAAAATTCAAAATGAATCCAAGACAGTCTAGACAAACTTAAATAGCCCGACTATCAGTGACAAACATGCCTTGAACAATAGAATTCAGTCACTCTAAAAGGTCATAACCACTGCAGCAGCCCAAGGGCCGTTCACACGATCAGATATATAAGCTCTGACTCATGCAATGCTCGACACTGGGTTACAGCCTCCCAAGATGCACAGGGCCCAGTTACAGGCAATCGGTTGTTGTCAAAGGCAGAAAGGGACGGACACACTGCTTTCCCTCACCATCAAAGATTCAGTGACCTTTGATGGTGAAGGAAAGCGATATCCCGATATACGCTCTTACCTGCCCTGGGCTGGACACCACAGTATTGCTGCAGGTATTTCACCCCCACTGTAGTCTATTGACTCTTACTAATAAGTTACATTCATTAAATACCATTTTTATATTCTGTAGATTACTGAAGTATCCACATTAATCTATAAAATAATTAATTCTTAGTAAACTTTATGCTATAATGATTTGGGTTCAACGATAAGGCGTCCTGCAGGATGATTCATACACCATACTCTAGAATGCAATACATATAAAGAAGCCATTTCTTAAACAAGTAACATAATTATTACCTTACATGTAGTATAAATGTTAATTTATTTTGCAAATAGTCATTTACATCACACACAACATACTAGGGTGAGTAAGTTGTTTTATCTGGGGGAGAAAATCAATATCAGAGAGGAATAATTATACAGTATTAAGAACTTATTACCAGTAAGTAGACAGGAGTGCACCAGTGAAACAATACTGCCACTAAAGAGTCACTACACTGCCTTTCATGACATATTCCTCGGGACCTCCACAACACCAGCCCGTGAAACATGACACTATCGTTGTTATGAAGAGGTGACTTTCCCTACACTGTTAAAAAATTCACCTTTCAACTCGATATGAATCGATTTATGGGAATGAAAGTGGGTCCCAGAGACCTGAGGGCCCATTATGAGGAGTGGGGATATAACACCTAATAAACCACTAAAACAGGAGAAGGCCGAGCACTGCACTCTCCCAGCTGTCGAGTACCCCGGCACCCGTTTATACAGGAAGGTACGGTAAACTGAGATTCACTTGAGCACAAAGTACGGACCTTTAGGAGACGCGGCTTCATCACCACTACCTCACCACCACAACTAGTACCAATACCACTACCTCACCACCACAACTAGTACCAATACCACTACCTCACCACCACAACTAGTACCAATACCACTATCTCACCACCACAACTAGTACCAATACCACTACCTCACCTCCACAACTAGTACCAATACCACTACCTCACCACCACAACTAGTACCAATACCACTACCTCACCACCACAACTAGTACCAATACCACTACCTCACCACCACAACTAGTGCCAATGCCACTACCTCACCACCACAACTAGGTACCAATGCCACTACCTCACCACCACAATGGTACCAATGCCACTACCTCACCACCACAGCTAGTACCAATACCCTGCCTCACCACCACAACTAGTGCCAATACCACTACCTCACCACCACAACTGGTACCAAATACCACTACCTCACACACAACTAGTGCCAATACCACTATCTCTCCTACAAGCTATCACCACAGACACTACCTCTCCAACACAGCAATAACTATCACCACAATACCCTCTCCACCACAACTATCACCACAGCCACTACCTCTCCACCACAACTATCACCACAGCCACTACCTCTCCACCACAACTATCACCACAGCCTCTCCACCACAACTATCACCACAGCCACTACCTCTCCACCACAACTATCACCACAGCCACTACCTCTCCACCACAACTATCACCACAGCCACTACCTCTCCACCACAACTATCACCACAGCCACTACCTCTCCACCACAACTATCACCACAACCAATTCCTAACCACCACGACTGCACATATGTTTGAAATCGAAACGGGACTTCATTGACACCCTGTACTATCCTATGTCCTGAATAACAACACAAATAATAATATAAATAATTATTACAACACTAATAATAATAATAATAATAATAATAATAATAATAATAATAATAATAATAATAAGCACGTGACCACTCGAGTAATACAGTTAACCTACTGAGCACGTCACCACTCGAGTATTATAGTTAACCGACTGAGCACGTCACCATTCGAGTATTATAGTTAACCTACTGAGCACGTCATCACTCGAGTACTATAGTTAAGCTACTGAGCACGTGACCGCTCGAGTATTATAGTTAACCTACTGAGCACGTCACCACTCGAGTATTATAGTTAACCTACTGAGCACGTCACCACTCGAGTATTATAGTTAACCTACTGAGCACGTCACCACTCGAGTATTATAGTTAACCGACTGAGCACGTCACCATTCGAGTATTATAGTTAACCTACTGAGCACGTCACCACTCGAGTATTATAGTTAACCGACTGAGCATGTCACCACTCTAGTACTTTAGTTAACCTACTGAGCATGTCACCACTCGAGTATTATAGTTAACCTACTGAGCACGTCACCACTCGAGTATTATAGTTAACCTACTGAGCATGTCACCACTCCGAGTATTATAGTTGACCTACTGGGCGCGTCACCACTCGAGTATTATAGTTAACCTACTAAGCACGTCACCACTCGAGTATTATAGTTAACCTACTGAGCACGTCACCACTCTAGTACTATAGTTAACCTACTGAGCACGTCACCACTCGAGTATTATAGTTAACCTACTGAGCACGTCACCATTCGAGTATTATAGTTAACCTACTAAGCACGTCACCACTCGAGTATTATAGTTAACCTACTAAGCACGTGACCACTCGAGTATTATAGTTAACCTACTAAAGCACGTCACCACTCGAGGTATTATAGTTGAAAAACCTACTGAGCACGTCACCACTCCTAGTACTATAGTTAACCTACTGAGCACGTCACCACTCGAGTATTATAGTTAACCTACTGAGCACGTCACCATTCGAGTATTATAGTTAACCTACTAAGCACGTCACCACTCGAGTATTATAGTTAACCTACTAAGCACGTGACCACTCGAGTATTATAGTTAACCTACTGAGCATGATACCTCAGCTTGTTCCTCAAGTGACCATAACCGAGGTTCCTAGGTTGTACCTTGAACTCAAGTTTATGTGATGACCTAAGCAGGGTCTACCATTAGACAACACATTATGCTTCCAGTATCTTCCCAGGCGGTGGTAGTACCTCACTGTTTGGTAGCTGCCTATTACCTACAAGTGATAGTTTTAATCACCCAAGCATGAAAGTACGATAGTTATAATCACCCAAGCATGAAAGTACGATAGTTATAATCACCCAAGCATGATATTATTCCCTAATGTATGATCTTTCATTTCACCTGACCTAAAATTGGAGTATCTAGCAGTAGTAAGTGCCCAATTGCCCAACCCTTCGTTCGTATCAATTGTTGGCTCCCGCTCGATAACTTTCCATGGAAACGGTGAATTAATTTCAATATTGGTGTGTATGTAAACTGTACCGATAAATTTTCTTAACTTGGGAATGTTGGGAGTGTTGCTCGTCCACAGTTTTAAAAAGTTGTTTCTGTTTTTGTCCAGGTAGGGGAGGATGAGCCTTTTTGGGGGGAGGGGGGCTTTATGAGCCTTTTTTCCTTGCATTGTTGTGGTACTTTTGTAACTGTCATTTGAGTGAAGGTGGATCTCAGCCTTGACAACCGTAAGTGTAATGGCTTCTTTTGTATTACCTAAGGTGCTAAACGTAACAGATCACCTGAAGATTTGCACCACCCGGCTTATTTCATCTGATTATATAATAATGTATGCCCCTCGTGTCACTTAGGCGTGAATTTGTTTAAGGTGTAGAAGCTGTCGCCAACACAACAACCACACCCTAAGTTAACGAGCTGCAGGACCCAATGTTAAGGAATAGTAAGACCGGACAACTCGCCAACTGCACTGGCTAATCATTACCCCGGAATACGATCCGCAAATCGATTAACATCAAGGTTCCCAATTACTGCTGGGTAGACAGAGGCAAATGACGTAAAGATACTTGCCTATAGCTTCACCCTGCCCTTAACCTAAGATAACCTAACCAAACCTAACCCATGCTACTAAACTTACCGGATTACATGAATATTATCACAACCGACTTATTTCACCTGATGATTATACACCATGAAGCTAAGCTAACCTAATATAACCCAACTAAATTTAACCTAACATAATCTGCAGTAATTTAGTCTAACAAAACCTAAACCAACTCCTCTAGATAGCGTTAAGGTGTTCAATCATCAGGTGAAATAAGCTGGGGGACTAATTTTCAGGTGATCCAACACAACACGACGTCAGGACACAACGAGTAGCCCAGTTCATTGTTATTATCCTAAGCAGCCAGCCGAGGACGCCTTACCTACCACCACCACAACACCGACGTGAATTATAAAAAAATAATAATGATAATAAGGCCAAAATTTAATCTAATGAGCAGCTGGTGAAGTTTAAGTGACAACAAAAACAAGATGTGAAATAAATCTACTTATAAAATCTAAGAGTCGAATATATTTCATTTTAGTTTGTTTTATTTTGTTTTTTAAGATTTTCAAACACTTATACAATTGAGAAATAAAAATGAAGTCCACCCAACTTTCGGATACTAATATACTTCAATTTAGTTTTGTTCAGTCTTAGTTTGTAAGAGACTCAGGTAAAGCTACTTGTTCCCAGACATAATATTAAACGCTACACTGAAACCCTTGACAATAACACACATCAGCGAGTGTTAATAACCTGCAACACAACTTGTTCCACAGTGGTTAATCGCATAATCACAAACGACAATCTGTTTACGTTATGAGTGCATGAATACAGACACGGAGAACCTGTATTCATGCATAAGCTGTAAATTCAGTAATTCGTATATAAATTGAATGGAGAGGATGGAGGCGGGCGAGTTGGCGGGTTTGTTAAAGTTGCGATGCAGCTCAGCGCGGGAAAAATTCAATACTTCACATCTTGGAATTCGTGGAGTGAAGGGCGAGTTTTAAACTTTCATGGGTGGGAGATAACACTGCCTTTGAAGACCACAGCCACCGGGATTTCTTTTGTGCAGTGGCGCGGCGCAGAGTCTGAGTATTGGGGCTAATACAATTTTCGGCTTAGTGACACAAACACAATGTTTTGGCCAAAAGAAAATCGCTCTCCCCACCTGACGTATTATCAAGTTTATCTCTGGTAACGATCCTCTGACCTCATTTCTCTCTTCTTTTTTTCTTTTTAATATGTTCCGGGTGTGTTTTTGTTCACTCGCTTTACACACTAAAAATTTACAATAGTTGTGGGACGACTTACAGACTGTGGTGGCCATGGAGGGTAGCCTATTCGTATCGCAAGGATGAACAAAATATTTGGAATTTCTAAGAACCAAAATATCCCAGAATTTATTTACAAAAAATTTTCTTCGGTATAGAATATTTTAAACTTAAATATTCGGTAATTAAAAAAACAATTCTAGCAATCAGTAAATTTTAATTAAATAGCAGCCAGAGTTTTATTACAGCAAAACGTATTATGAGTGATACAACATAATCATTACAAAGTAAAATCATAGCCTTCCCTGAGGCGACAAAAATATAATACGTTTGGAGCATTTACCGACCACCAGCACTGGGTCACATCTTCCACCTCTCACTCACTAGTCTGTATATAAAAGCGAAATTAGAGTCCACTGGGCTATATCCCTCAGGTTCCTTGACGTAATTTTGATGAAGCTTGGCCGGAAAACTTTCTTGGTTATAATTATCAAGTCTTAGCTAATATAGATTCTAACCCACAGTTTTCACGTCAGTCTAAGAAGAAGGGCTTGGAATACTAATTTACTTTGGATCGCCTGAACATAAGCTCCTAGCTGAGTTCACCTCAATATTAGCCACTCTAACGTTTCCCTTAACAGGATCTAGCCCCAAGGTAACGTTAAGGTGTTTAATCATCAGGTGGAATAAGCTGGGGGTTAATACTCATGTGATCAATTTGATTATATGATAACAGTCAACTGAGAGATAAACAACAACAACAACAACAACAACAACAACAACAATAACAATAACAATAACAACAATAATAATAATAATAATAATAATAATAATAATAATAATAATAATAATAATAATAATAATAATAATAATAATAATAATAATAATAATAACTCAAATGTTTTTGTACTCCCAGACCCACTGAGTTCATTTACAGTTCATTATTTAATTTGTCTATGAGCTCAGTATAATCTAATGACCGCCACAAACAAATGCTCTCCATGCTCCCCTCTGCACTCTAAAAGCTGCATACATTTACCTTCTCCCAAGCTGAGCAAGAGTGAGTAGGCTATCTAGTTAAAGTAAAAGTCTCAGTGAAAATTCGAAGCCATCCTAGACGCATAACGCTAAGCAGCAGTTTAGACTCGGCCAGGTGCTCCCCCATCTGAATTACTATACACAGGCACATAAACCTTACCTACGGATAAAAGGTGCAACTCAGGGTGACTAAGATTATTCCTGAACTATATCATCATCTTAGGAGTAATATTATTCACAAGTTTAAAAGGAGGTGAGGACTTTTGTGCTTACTGTAAATGAATAAAAATCAATTGCGTTTTACTTTAATTTTTACTTTACTTTACTTATTGTTTTACTTAAATATACTTATATTTTTACTTTACAAACATTTTTTTACTTTATTTAAATTTTTTTACTTTGCTTTACTTCACTTACATTTGTTGTTTACTTTACCTAATTTTTTTTTCTTTAATTTACTTATGTTTTACTCTACTTACACATTTTTACTTACATTTTCTCCTTTCCTTTATTTACTTACATATTCTCACTTTACTTACATTTTTACTTAACACATCTTTAATTTACTTACACATTTTTTTTACATTACCTATACATTCTTACTTTACTTCCACATCTTTTACTTTACTTTACATAAACTTTACTATACCGGTAAATTCATAACTAAAAAAACTGTAACCTTTCCAACTCGATATGATAGACACCATCAGTTTTACATTACCCTGAAGCCGTCAGTTTAAGCCATCCAATCTAAGGTATTTTCTAATAACAGCTAATTACTTTACACAGAAGCCAGCGGGTAAACGTAAAAGGAACAGAAAAATATTGTATGCATCTTTTTTTTAGCTATATTATCTCGGGTTTTGTATTACTAATTATACAACATGCACTTGAGAAACCAAAGTTCCCTTAAGTGACTTTAACCTAACCTAACCTAACCAACCTAACGTGACCTAACCAACATAACCAAGCCTAACCTAACCTACCATAAAATAGTTTACAGTATAATCTAACCTAATTTAACCTAACTTAATTTAATATAACCTAACCTATTTTTATCTAACTTAACCTAATATAATTTAACCAAACCGAACCTTAAATAACCTAACCTAATAACGTAGCAACTGGGATTCACACCGGTGTTAGGACTGAGAACTGGGGTCATAGCAAGTTGAGCCCGTCACTAACTGACCCCTACTGCTCATGGGCTAATGAGGAAAGAGCCTATTAGGACAGTTACTTACCAGATCTGGGGCCTATGAACTCTTAAACTGTGGATTATTTTGAATTTTATATAAACTACCGGAAAATTTAGAAAAACTTCGGGTATACTTCCATTATACACTGGAATGTATAATGAATAAAAAGCAAAGAATTGTGAGTACCGGTATGAACATAATGACACAACAAGGTAGGAAAATACTTGTGTATGGTACAAACCTCAAGTAATTATTTGTTGTGGTGTTCCGCTGCTTTGTGTATGTTAGGTTTACATAACAAAATCTAATTTGTTCACTTGTAAGTTTCAGTTTCTACACTAGTCAAGGGCCGTCTTGACAGATATTACAAAGCAATATTAGTCTCATTCATTGACAAATAGAACAAACTATGCAAGAAGGGACATTTACGCTAGGGATTGGGTGCATTTACCTAGGGACGGGGGTGGCAACCATGGCTGGCTCTCTCGAGAGGGCAGTTCAAAAGATGTCGAAATCTTTAAACTACTAGGGGGAACATGTAAGCACGGGGGTGGAAGAGAAACCTGTGAGCACGGGTAGATAGAAATGAAGCTAGGAATGAAGCTAGAAATGAAGCTAGGAATGAAGCTAGGAATGAAGCTAGAAATGAAGCTAGAAATGAAGCTAGGAATGAAGCTAGGAATGAAGAAGTGAAGCTAGGAATGAAGCTAGAAATGAAGCTAGGAATAAAGCTAGGAATGATGATAAAGCTAAATTAGGCATAGAGTTAAAACCTAAACGCGACAGAGAGAGGATTCTGATCATTACCAACTTAAAGGTCTACTACGTAAATAGTATAAGTATGAGAAACAAAATGGATGAAATCAGACCCTGGTATGTACTGAAGAAATCGATATACAGTAACAGCATTCACCGAAACGTGGATAAACTTACACACGTGGCGCTAACTGGGTATATATTGTGTATATAATAGTCTCACCTACAGTATAAGATTCTTATTTAAGCATAATCCGGGAATGGTACAAATGATTCCAGAAATTTACTGCGTATAAGGTTAAGAACTAGCCTTACTATCCGAAGCTTATCTTTAGGTGCTAGGCTGTGAATTGTCAACAAAATGAATCGTTCGTAACTTCGCTGTTTCCCCCCCAAAGAAAAAAAATACCACTGAACACTAATTTGTGAAATGTTTTCAACCGAATCACTTCGTCAACAGCTCAGAAAATATTCCATGTTTCTAATTGTAAATCTTCAGTTGCATTATACTTAAATAAACATCATTACATGTCACATAACGCCATTTAGCCATAGCCTAGTTAGCGAGAATAATTTGGGCAGTTTCCTTCAAATACTCGCTAATATCTATTAGTTTCTCGCATAAGGTCTATCGAATAAGTGTCATATAACTCTAAAAGGTAATCATCAGTCACTACACAAGCATCAGTTAATACTATATCAAGAATGATCAAAATACATACTTGGGGTAAATGTGACCAGCTGTGGCTTCACGAGGCTGGCTGACTGCAACTGGCGCCGCTTCCTGTGTGGCCGAATACTGGGACCAGTGACGCAATGTCAGATTAATTGCTACTTGTATCATCTTTCCCTTCTTTAACTGTTTCCGTTAATTCATTTATTTTCACATCACTATCTGAGGGAACTTGCTGCTCTTGACGCTGTCGTTTCTGTGGTCATCTTCACACACTACTATTATCACTTATACGTCACTTCTTCCACTGTTTTCCTTAAAATTTCTAACAATTTCCACATCACTATTGTTATCGGAGGGGTCATGATTCCATTTATATCATCATCTTGAAACAAAGTCCGCCTGGGGTAACTGAGGCCTCTGCAGCAGCTCGATCGTACAGTACATCCACCCGCATATGAACAAATGGACGATGTCACGTGTCAGTCATCACGATTTCGGACACAAACATCCACCAGAAAGCGGTACTATATCTGTCAACTACAGACTCCTTTTATCTTATCTTTCATTTTTTCGGGGCGGTACACAATTATGTGAAATAGTAACAGAAATTAATTAATAAAAGCTAAAGCAGTTTTTCATAGGACTATTATAAGAAAAAATCATGTAATAGCAAGTTTAGTATATTTTAAAACGAATAACAACATACTAAATTTTCACTAAGGCATTCAAGAATGTATAATTTACGTCAAAATGAAAAGGTATACATTAATTGTGTTAAGCTGAAATGAATATCAAATATAAAAATATGAATTTAAATAATGTTCATGCTCACCAAGTTTATGCCATGACTTTACTGAATATGTCAACAGCTGTTTTCCATATTCAAAGTCTCGATGGACGATGACGTAAGGCAGGAAACTTCACAAAAGAAAATTGAGAGCATTTGAGAACTAATTGCTTAAATAAACGTTTCTTGTCACCGTGTTACCCTTTCCCCTTTGTATTTATAAGAATATTATTGGTCTTTTATACTCTGAAGGTATTGTATTATTTAGCACTCAGGAATAGAACATTCCCATTGAACGGTCATTCGTTAATGAGGTAAAACAGTAAAACTTGACTAATTTGCTAACTTATAGGAACGAGTATTCAATTAATAATTATTTTAGAGCAACAAAGGTCTTAAAACTCTAAAAAATAAAGCAACTTCTAAACAAGGGGAAAAAACCATATGCAGAAAATTCTACATCTAGAAGTAGGAGTTATCACTAACCTGTGTTGCTGTATCGTTAACTGTATTTTTTTTCAGATTACATAACATCAAGCAACTTTTAGAGAAAGATAAATTTGTAATACTTGGTAAAAATACAGTAACCATTGATTGATATCATCTGATTTTGTACAAGAAAATTAACCTAAAATCGAAAAAAAAAATGGGTTTCAATTTCCGATCTGAGACTGTCAAGAGTTCAGCCTTCCTACCTCCACCCTCACTCTGCTCTCTCACCCTCCTCCCTAACCCGTCTCCCTTCACCCTCACCCTCACCCCCTCCCTCACCCTCACCCCCTCCCTCACCCTCACCCCCTCCCTCACCCTCCACCCTCACCTCCCCCTCACCGCCTCTATTGTATTCGACGTACAAGTTACCGAGATAATCTGTTAAATCAGAAATTCCTTCCTTATGTGAACTGAACTTATTTCTGTCGACTCTTCTATGTTGTCTAAGGAAGCCATTAACCCTCTCTAGCGTTAATCCCCCACAGTTCTTCCTTGCCTTACTCTTTCTTGTCCCCTCACCCTCTTCCTCCCCCGTGCCTCACCCTCTTCCTCCCCCGTGCCTCAACCCTCTTCCTCCCCGTACCTCACCTCTTCCTCCCCGTGTCTCCTCTTCCTCCCCCGTGCCTCAACCTCTTCCTCCCCGTGCCTCACCCTCTTCCTCCCCAGCTCACCCTCTTCCTCCCCGTGTCTCACCCTCTTCCTCCCCCGTGCCTCAACCCTCTTCCTCCCCATTGCCTCACCCTCTTCCTCCCCGTGCCTCACCCTCTTCCTCCCCGTGTCACCCTCTTCCTCCCCGTACCTCAACCCTCTTCCTCCCCGTGCACCCTCTTCCTCCCCGTGCCTCACCCTCTTCCTCCCCGTGTCTCACCCTCTTCCTCCCCCGTACCTCACCCTCTTCCTCCCGTGCCTCAACCCTCTTCCTCCCCGTACCTCACCCTCTTCCTCCCCCGTGTCTCACCCTCTTCCTCCCCATTCCTCACCTCTTCCTCCCCGTGTCTCACCCTCTTCCTCCCCGTACCTCACCCTCTTCCTCCCCGTGCCTCAACCCTCTTCCTCCCCCGTGCCTCACCCTCTTCCTCCCCGTGCCTCACCTCTTCCTCCCCGTGTCTCACCCTCTTCCTCCCCGTGCCTCAACCCTCTTCCTCCCCTGTGCCTCCACCCTCTTCCTCCCCATTACCTCACCCTCTTCCTCCCCGTGTCTCACCCTCTTCCTCCCCGTGCCTCAACCCTCTTCCTCCCCGTGCCTCACCCTCTTCCTCCCCGTGCCTCTCACCCTCTTCCTCCCCCGTGTCTCACCCTCTTCTTCCTCCCCCGTGCCTCACCCTCTTCCTCCCCATTACCTCACCCTCTTCCTCCCCGTACCTCACCCTCTTCCTCCCCCGTGTCTCACCCTCTTCCTCCCCCGTGCCTCACCCTCTTCCTCCCCGTGTCTCACCCTCTTCCTCCCCGTGCCTCAACCCTCTTCCTCCCCGTGCCTCCTCCTCTTTCTCCCCCGTGCCTCACCTCTTCTCCCCATTCCTCACCCTCTTCCTCCCCGTGTTTCACCCTCTTCCTCCCCATGCCTCCCCTCTTCCTCCCCCATTACCTCACCTCTTCCTCCCCGTGTCTCACCCTCTTCCTCCCCGTGCCTCAACCCTCTTCCTCCCCGTGCCTCAACCCTCTTCCTCCCCATTGCCTCACCCTCTTCCTCCCGTGTTTCACCCTCTTCCTCCCCATTACCTCACCCTCTTCCTCCCCGTGTCTCACCCTCTTCCTCCCGTGCCTCACCCTCTTCCTCCCCCGTGCCTCAACCCTCTTCCTCCCCTGTGTCTCACCCTCTTCCTCCCCCGTGCCTCCCTCTTCCTCCTGTGCCTCACCCTCTTCCTCCCCGTGTCTCACCTCTTCCTCCCCATTACCTCACCTCTTCCTCCCCGTGCCTCAACCCTCTTCCTCCCCATTGCCTCACCCTCTTCCTCCCCCGTGTCTCACCCTCTTCCTCCCCCGTACTCACCCTCTTCCCTCCCCGTGCCTCAACCCTCTTCCTCCCCATTACCTCACCCTCTTCCTCCCCGTGTTTCACCCCTTTCTTCTCCCCATTCCTCACCCTCTTCCTCCCCGTACCTCACCCTCTTCCTCGACCGTGCCTCACCCTCTTCCTCCCCCGTGCCTCACCCTTCTTCCTCCCCGTGCCTCAACCCTCTTCCTCCCCGTGCCTCAACCCTCTTCCTCCCCTGTGCCTCACCCTCTTCCTCCCCGTGCCCTCCCTCTTCCCCCCCGTGCCTCACCTCTTCCTCCCCGACCTCAACCCTCTTCCTCCCCGTGCCTCAACCCTCTTCCTCCCCGTGCCTCAACCCTCTTCCTCCTCCGTACCTCACCCTCTTCCTCCTCCCGTGCCTCACCCTCTTCCTCCTGTGCCTCACCCTCTTCCTCCCCTGTGCCTCACCCTCTTCCTCCCCGTGCCTCACCCTCTTCCTCCCGTGCCTCACCCTCTTCCTCCCGTGCCTCACCCTCTTCCTCCACCGCGCCTCACCCTCCACCCTCACTCTTCAACACCCTAACCCCCTACCTCCACTCTCACCGCCCTGCCTTCACCCCCCCTGTCTCCACCCTCACCGCCCTGCCTCCACCCTCACTATACACAGACTTATGGTACACCAGGTAGCGGTCGGGGAGAAGGTCAGACCGTCACTCACTGAAGGTCAAGCGGCATCATGTTAAAGTCATAGCTGTGTTCAGTAGGTCACGGCTGTGTTCAGTAGGCCACGGCTGTGTTCAGTAGGTCAGGCTGTTCAGTCGGTCATGGTTGTGTTCAGTAGGTCATGGCTGTGTTCAGTAGCTCATGGCTGTGTTCATGATCATGGCTGTGTTGGTCAGGCTGTGTTCAGGTGTGGTTGGCTGTGTTCAGTGTCATGGCTGTGTTCAGTAGCTCATGGCTGTTCATAGAGTCATGGCTGTGTTCAGTAGGTCACGGCTGTGTTCAGTGAGTCATGGCTGTGTTCAGTAGGTCACGGCTGTGTTCATAGTCATGGCTGTGTTCAGTAGGTCATGGCTGTGTTCAGTAGTCCGTTGCTTTAGACCAATCAGGCATGATATATCAGTTCACAGGAAAAAAAAGTCACAATATTATTTACTTGCCATTGTAGCAGCTTTTGTGAAATGTCGTAAGTTTATCCATATAGACATTAAAAATCTATAAAGTAATGCACAGTTCCCGTCACTGGCGTTTACAGGGGCTCGTCGGGTATTGTGCAGTGTGGCAGCCCTGTGTTTGTTTACATTCGACAGAAGGAAACTAGCAATAGTAAACACTATGGAATCAAATGAAAGCAATATTAAAACAAATATCTCAATGTAATGATTTGTGGAATGTTTATATAACGAGCCCCTGTAAACGTACGAGTGAAGGGGACTGTACAAGTTCCTGATGAAATTTCATAAGTTTACGAATCTGTCTGTGTGTGTATAAGGAATCAATTTAGAATCACGAGGACTACAACAACCGCGACTACTAAAAAAACTAATGGCAAATACAGCTTATAGAAGCACTAAGCTAATACAAACATACAGCTTACAGCCAGCTTTGCCTTATAGAAACACTCAGCTTACACGAACATACAGCTTATAGAACACACGACAGCAACACAGCTTATAAAAACACACAGCTTACAGCAACACAACTTACAGAAACACTCGACACAAACATACAGCTTACACAAACATACAGCTTATAGAAACACACAGCTTACAGCAACACAGCTTATAAAAACACACAGCTTACAGCAACACAACTTATAGAAACAATCAGCTTATAAAAACACTCAGCTTAAACATAAAGCTTACACAAACACATTTACAGCAACACGACAGTATCTTGCTTACAAAACATACAGCAGCACGACGATGAAACATCTTGGCTTCAAAACAGCAATGCAACACGCTTATTGAAACGCCGTACATACAGTACAGCTTACAAAAATATACAGCTTACAGCAGCACAGCTTATTGAAACACTCAGCTTAAACATAAAGCTTACACAAACACAGCTTATAGAAATACACACTTACAGCAACACAGCATATTGAAACACTCAGTTTACACAAACATACCGCTTACAGTAACACAGCTTATTGAAACAGTCAGCTTTCACAAACATATCGCCTACAGCAGCACAGCTTAAGGAAACACACCGTACACAAACACACAGCTTACAGATAGTTAGTGCTTCTGGACTCACAAAGCTTAAATAAACTTTCAGCTTACAGAATCATAGCCAACAAACACATTTTACTGTAACATACAGCTTACAGTAATAAGAAGCTTACAGAAACTCACACCCCTAAGCTACACTAAGGTCTAAAGGTCAAAGGTTAACCACGATTGTAAACAACACACAAATGATTCAATTTGATATTACGAGTTTTAACATTATTTTCTCACACAAACAACTATGAAACACACAGCCACGTTTTCTTCCAGATTTAATCGTCAATGTTTAGAATCTTGTCATTATGGTGTAGCAATGAGGAAAGCTGAGAAACTGAAGATTAGTCCCAGTTTATGTCACTTTATGATTAACCATCCTAACGCTAACCTAACCTAACCTAACCTAACTTCCAACCTCATCCTAACCTACTCTAACCTAACTTCCTACCTTCATTTCCTACTTCCCTTAGTAGGAAAGTGGAGAAGAGGGAAAGACGGAAAGGACAGAAAAGAAGAAGAGAAGAGGAGAAAGAGAGGAGGATAAGAAAAGAGGGTGGAGGAGACAGAAGGGAGGAGAAGGGAGAGAGGAGGAGGAGGAGGAGGAGGGTAAAGGAAGAGCAGTAGAAGAATAAGGACAAAGGAAACGGCACCTCTTTCTCTCCTTCTAAAAGTACATCAAATAACTGCGTAAGGTAAACATACACATAACGTTCACTCAGATGCCTCTAGATGTTATATATTTTGGTAAATGTTTCTGGCATCTACATCCTTCCTAAGTAAGTCAATATTTACTCTGAAATTCTTTTAATTTAAAGTATGTAAGTTTAACATGAAGTTTCCTAAAATAATAGAGTGTGTGTGTGTGTGTGTGTGTGTGTGTGTGTGTGTGTGTGTGTGTGTGTGTGTGTGTGTGTTTGTTTGCTTACATTTACGTGTGACTAAATGGACGATGTGACAAGTGTTTGTGTGACTATTTGTGTGTGTCTGTGTGGAGGTATGTGTGTGTGTGTGTGTGTGTGTGTGTGCTCGCAGTATGTATCTGTGTGTATGTATGAATATGTATGTTTATATGCACGTATCACACAGTTTCCTTTTTTATAAATCTATAGAAATTCCCTTTTGATTATATGGTGAGAACGAGGCACGACACACAGACCACTTTGTATCTGTTTAAAAGGACAAATGTTTCCCTAGTAATTGTTTTATGGCTTTGATCTCCACACTGTTTTGCCCCTACCTTTTTTCTTTATCTGTTATTTGTATATATTTTGACAACTGTGATGCTTAAGGCAAGATCTCTCTCTCTCTCTCTCTCTCTCTCTCTCTCCTCTCTCTCCTCTCTCTCTCTCTCTCTCTATATTGCCGACAAGTTTGTATTACATAAAACACTATTACTAAACACTATACTCTAACTCTATCTTATGCTGTAAAAACCTCTTGTTAAATAGGCAATTACAACCAAACTAAAACTACCCTACGATCGTTATCTTAGATTTGATTAGGTTATATTAGGCTTGGATGGTTCATGTCGTCGGAAGATGGTAGTGTCGTCATCCTGTTAGGGGTAATTTTCCAACACTGTATATCTGGCAGGCGTGGCGACCGAGACAGACTGTAAATAGACATTGACGTCAAGGTGGATTTTCTCAGTCTTGTGTTCCTCTGGGGTAAAAAATGGATAAAGAGCAAATAAGGAAGAGGAAATTAGAGGAAAACGATAAGGGAAAAAGAAACTAGATGATGGGAAGAGGGAAGAAAAAACAATACTAATGAAAGAAGAAAAAAAATAATTTAAAAAAGGGACACCAATTTTACAGAAGATATGAGATATAAGATAATTAAAATAAATACAAAAGGGGTGAAAGAGATAAGGGTAAAATATTAAGTAGGGAAACCTGAGAAGTAGCGATGAAAAGAAACAAGGGGAGAACAAAGGGACGGAGATATGAGAATAATAAGCAGAGGTGAAGGCAGGGCAGGCAGAGTGGAGAGTAAGGTCAGAACAGCCAGCCAGCCAGCCAGCCAGCCAGCCAGCCAGCCACCCTCACCTCCGCCAGCTCATATCAGGCTTTTTGCTATCTGTTTTATTCTGATGGTGCATTATTGTGTGTCAGTCAGGACTACTACACCAGCCATGATAACACTGCTACGCCAGCCATGATAACACTGCTACACCAGCCATGATAACACTGCACCAGCTGCGCAGCCGCAGTAACACTGCTACCAGCCATGATAACACTGCTACACCAGCCATGATAACACTGCTACAGCCATGATAACACTGTTACACCAGTAACACTGCTACACCAGCCATGATAACACTGCCACCAGCCATGATAACACTACACGCCATCTGTTACCAGCCATGATAACACTGCTACACCGTAAATCTTCCCTACACCAGCCATGATAACACTGCTACACCAGCCATGATAACACTGTTACCAGCCATGATGCACTGCTACACCAGCCATGATAACACCACCAGCCATGATAACACTGTTACACCAGCCATGCCTGCTACACCAGCCATTAACACTGCACCAGCCATGATAACACGCTACAGCAGCGATAACACTGCTACACCAGCCGCGTCGCCGGCCAGCCGCATGCTACTACACCAGCCATGATAACGCTACATCAGGCAGGATAACACACTACACCAGCCATGATAACACTGTTACAGCCATGATAACACTGCTCAGCCATGATAACACTCGCCACCAGCATGATAACACTGCTACACATCAGGCGGGATAACACTGCTACACCAGCCATGATAACACTGCACACCAGCCATGATAACACTGCTACACCAGCCATGTAACACTGTTACACCAGCCATGATAACACACTACACCAGCCATGATAACACTGTTACACCAGCCAGCACTGCTACAGCCATGATAACACTGTTACACCAGCCAATGCTCCTGCTACACCAGCCATGATAACACTGTTACACCAGCCATGATAACACTGCTACCAGCCATAATGCTACTCCAGCCATAATAACACTGCCTGATAAGCTATACTGCTACGCCTGCATGATGCCTGCCAGCCATGATAACACTGCTACACCAGCCGTGATAACACTGCTACACCAGCCATGATAACACTGCTTCACCAGCCATGATACCTGCTACACCAGCCATGATTACTGTTACACCATGCGCGATAATACTGTTACACCAGCCATGATAACACTGCTACACCAGCCATGATAACACTGCTACACCAGCCATGTAACACTGCTACACCAGCCATGATAACCTGCTACACCAGCGAAGCTTTCATACCAGCCATGATGCTGTTCACCACGCGATAATACTGTTACACCTGCCATGATAACACTGCTACACCAGCCATGATACGCACCCAGCCATGATAGCATGTTACACCAGCCATGATAACACTGCTACACAATGCGATGACACCTTCCGCTATACGCTGCTACACTCGCCCAGCCGCCAGTCATTCTACACCAGCGATGTACTGCTACATCAGATGATAACACTACTACACCAGCCATGTACTGCTACACCAGCCATTAACACTGCTACACAAGCCTGCACTATACACGCATAAGAAAACTGCTACACCAGCCATGATAACACTGCTACATCAGCCGTGATACTGTTACACCAGCCATGATAACTGCTGCACCAGCCATGATAACTGCTACACCAGCAGAGAACACTGCTACATAGCCATAATCTCACCGCCAAGCAGCGTGCTGTTACACAGCCATGATACTGTTACCAGCCATGATAACACTGCACCAGCCAGCCATGATACATGCTTACACCAGCCGGATAACACTGCTACACCAGCCATGATAATACTGTTACACCAGCCATGATACACTGCTACACCAGCCAGTAACACCGCTACACCAGCCATGATAACACTGCTACACCAGCCATGATAACACTACACCAGCCATGATAACACTGCTACACCAGCCATGATCCGCTACACGCCATGATAACACTGCTACACCGCTGATCACTGCTTCACCAGCCATAATAACACTGCTACACCAGCTGTGATAACACTGTTACACCAGGCAATGTACTGTACCAGGCTGATAACACTGCTGCACCAGCCATGATAATGCTGTTACACCAGCCATGATAACACTGCTACCAGCCATGCTGCTACCAGCCATGATAATGCTGCCACACCAGCCATGATAACACTGCTACACCAGCCATGATAACACTGCTACACCATTGCACTGCTACACCAGCTGCATTAGCCTGCTACCAGCCATGATAACACTGTTACACCAGCCATGATGCTATAGCTACCAGCCATGATAACACTGCTACCAGCCATGATAACACTGCTACACCAGTCCGCCCAGTAACACTCACACCAGCCATGATAACACTGCTTACCAGCCAGCCAATAACACTGCTGCAACCGCGATAACACTGCTACCAGCCATGATAACTTGCTGGCTTCACCAGCCATGATAACACTGCCAATCTACCCTTTCACCGCCACCGTGATAACACTGCTCCAGCCGCCGATGTACTTACACCAGCCATGATAACACTGCTACACCAGCCATGATAACTCTTTCACCAGCTGCAATGCTGCGCATCGCTGCTCACCAGCCATGATCTACCAGCCGCTACAGCCACCGATAACACTGCTACACCAGCCATGTACACCACCATGCGCTATTCTCAGCTGTACGCTGCTACCAGCCGCTGATAACACTGCTACACGCTGCGTCATGCTGCTACACCAGCCATGATAACATATTGCAACAGCCAGTAACACTGCTTCACCAACCATGATAACACTGCTACCAACCATGATAACACTGCTACACCATCCATGATACATTGCTTCACCAATGATAATCTTCTTCACCAGCCATGATGCATGCTGCTACACCAGCCATGATAACACTGCTACAGCCGCGATAATGCTACACCAGCCATGATAACACTGCTACACCAGCCATGATACTGCTACACCAGCCATGATCACCCACCAGCGATAACACTGCTTCAGCCATGATAACACTGCTACACCAGCCATGATAACATAAGCCCAGCCATGATAACCTGCCACCAGCCGTGATAACACTGCTAACCGCCATGATACCATGCTACCACCACCCATGATAACATGCTGCCACCAGCCATGATAACTGCTACAGCGCGATGCTTGCTAACCAGCCATGATAACACTGCTACACACAGCCATTAAAACTGCTACACCAGCCATGATAATACTGTTACACCAGCCATGATAACACTGCTACCAGCCATGTTACTGCTACAAGATGATATGCTGCTACACCAGCCGTGATAACACTGCTACACCAGCCATGATAACACTGCTACACCATGATAACTCTGCTACACCAGCCATGATAACACTGCTGCCATCCGATAACACTCTGCACAAGCCATGATACTTTCTTCACCAGCCATGATAACACTGCTACACCAGCCATGATAACACTGCTACACCAGCCGATAACACCAGCCTTGATAACACTGCTACACCAGACTTGATAGCACTGCTCAAACATGTACCACAACATCCTCATAACACCACAACATACTAACACAACATCATTATAACACCACAACAACATAACACCACATCATCATAGCAGCACAACATCAACATAACACATCATAACCCCACATCATCACAACACATCCTCATAACACCACAATATAATAACACCACAACATAATAACAACAACAACATAACACCACAACATCAACATAACACATCATAATCCCACATCATCACAACACATCACCATAACACCACAACATAACTCCCCACAACCCCGTCAACAGTCACTAAGCAACAACTCCAACACTTTAGCTTCAATAAAACAGTAATAACAAACTCGTCTCCGTACTGTATATTGAGACCGGTTTAATATTTACATACCATTTACGTTCCGATATTTCAATTAACTCAGTGAACAGTTGAATTAAGATAATTCTTCCCCTTTCCTGCTATGAAATCACATACACCCTTTGAGGATGATGGTTTAACCCTTTAATGATGATGGTTTAACCCTTTGATGATGATGGTTTAACCCTTTGATGATGATGGTTTAACCCTTTGAGGATGATGGTTTAACCCTTTGATGATGATGGTTTAACCCGCTGATGATGATGGTTTAACCCTTTGATGATGATGGTTTAACCCTTTGATGATGGTTTTACCCTTGATGATGATGGTTTAACCCTTTGAGGATGATGTTTTAACCCTTTGATGATGGTTTAACCCTTTGAGGATGATGGTTTAACCGCTGATGATGATGGTTTAACCCTTTGATGATAATAGTTTAACCCTTTGAGGGTGTAGATCACAACACCACAGTCACAGCACTACAGTTACAACACTACAGTCACAACACTACAGTCACAGTACTACAGTTACAACACTACAGTCACAACACCACAGTCACAACACTACAATCACATCACCACAGTCACAGCACTACAGTTACAACACTACAGTCACAACACCACAGTCACAACACCACAGTCACGCACTACAGTTACAACACTACGGTCACAGCACTACAGTTACAACACTACAGTCACAACACCACAGTCACAACACTACAATCACATCACCACAGTCACAGCACTACGGTCACAACACCACAGTCACAACACCACAGTCACAACACCACAGTCACAGCACTACAGTTACAACACTACAGTCACAACACTACAGTCACAACACTACAGTCACAACACCAGTCACAGCACTACAGTCACAGCACCGGTCACAACACCACAGTCACAACACCACAGTCACAACACTACAGTTACAACACTACAGTCACAACACCACAGTCACAACCACAGTTACAACACTGGTCACAACACCACAGTCACAACACCACAGTCACAGCACTACAGTTACAACACTACAGTCACAGCACTACAGTCACAACACTACAGTTACAACACTACAGTCACAACACTACAGTCACAACACCACAGTCACAACATCACAGTTACAACACTACAGTCACAACACCACAGTCACAACACCACAGTCACAACACCACAGTCACAACACTACAGTTACCACTACAGTCACAACACCACAGTCACAACACCACAGTTACAACACTACAGTCACAACACTACAATCACATCACCACAGTCACAGCACTACAGTCACAACACCACAGTCACAACACCACAGTCACAACACCACAGTCACAACACCACAGTCACAACACCACAGTCACAACACCACAGTCACAACACCACAGTCACAACACTACAGTTACAACACTACAGTCACAACACCACAGTCACAACACCACAGTTACAACACTACAGTCACAACACTACAATCACATCACCACAGTCACAGCACTACAGTTACAACACTACAGTCACAACACCAGTCACAACACCACAGTCACAACACCACAGTCACAACACCACAGTCACAGCACTCCAGTTACAACACTACAGTCACAACACTACAGTCACAACACTACAGTCACAACACCAGTCACAGCACTACAGTCACAGCACTACAGTCACAGCACCACAGTCACAACACCACAGTCACAACACTACAGTCACAACACCACAGTCACAACACTACAGTTACAACACTACAGTCACAACACCACAGTCACAACACCATAGTCACAACACTACAGTCACAGCACTACAGTCACAACACTACAGTCACAACACCAGTCACAACACCACAGTCACAACACCACAGTCACAACACCACAGTCACAACACCACAGTCACAACACCACAGTCACAACACCACAGTCACAACACCACAGTCACAACACTACAGTTACAACACTACAGTCACAACACCACAGTCACAACACCACAGTTACAACACTACAGTCACAACACTACAATCACATCACCACAGTCACAGCACTACAGTTACAACACTACAGTCACAACACCACAGTCACAACACCACAGTCACAACACCACAGTCACAACACCACAGTCACAGCACTCCAGTTACAACACTACAGTCACAACACTACAGTCACAACACTACAGTCACAACACCAGTCACAGCACTACAGTCACAGCACTACAGTCACAGCACCACAGTCACAACACCACAGTCACAACACTACAGTCACAACACCACAGTCACAACACTACAGTTACAACACTACAGTCACAACACCACAGTCACAACACCATAGTCACAACACTACAGTCACAGCACTACAGTCACAACACTACAGTCACAACACCAGTCACAACACCACAGTCACAACACAACAGCCACAGCACTACAGTCACAACACCACAGTCACAACACCACAGTCACAACACCACAGTCACAACTCCAGTCACAACACCACAGTCCAGTACTACAGTCACAACACCACAGTCACAGAACTACAGTCACAACACCACAGTCACAACACTACAGTTACAACACTACAGTCACAACACTACAGTCACAACACTACAGTTACAACACTACAGTCACAGCACTACAGTCACAGCACTATAGTCACAACACCACAGCCACAGTACTACAGTCACAACACCACAGTCACAACACCACAGTCACAGTACTACAGTCCACAACACCACAGTCACAACACCACAGTCACAGTACTACAGTCACAACACCACAGTCACAACACCACAGTCACAGTACTACAGTCACAACACCACAGTCACAACACCACAGTCACAACACTACAGTTACAACACTACAGTCACAACACTACAGTCACAGCACTACAGTCACAACACTACAGTCACAGCACTACAGTCACAACACTACAGTCACAACACCAGTCACAACACCAGTCACAACACAACAGCCACAGCACTACAGTCACAACACCACAGTCACAACACCACAGTCACAACACCACAGTCACAACTCTACAGTCACAACACCACAGTCCAGTACTACAGTCACAACACCACAGTCCAGGAACTACAGTCACAACACCACAGTCACAACACTACAGTTACAACACTACAGTCACAACACTACAGTCACAACACTACAGTTACAACACTACAGTCACAGCACTACAGTCACAGCACTATAGTCACAACACCACAGCCACAGTACTACAGTCACAACACCACAGTCACAACACCACAGTCACAGTACTACAGTCACAACACCACAGTCACAACACCACAGTCACAGTACTACAGTCACAACACCACAGTCACAACACCACAGTCACAGTATTACAGTCAGCAACACCACAGTCACAACACCACAGTCACAACACTACAGTTACAACACTACAGTCACAACACTACAGTCACAGCACTACAGTCACAACACTACAGTCACAGCACTACAGTCACAACACTACAGTCACAGCACTACAGTCACAACACTACAGTCACAACACCACAGTCACAACACCATAGTCACAACACTATAGTCACAACACCACAGTCGCAACACCACAGTCACAACACCACAGTCACAACACCAGTCACAGCATCTACAGTTACAACACCACAGTCACAGCACTAAGCAGTTACAACACTACAGTCACAACACCAGCCACAACACCACAGTCACAACACCAGCCGCAACACCACAGTCACAACACCACAGTCACAACACCAGTCACAACACTACAGTCATAACAATTGCTGGTGTCGCAACACTACAGTCACAACACTACAGTCACAACACCAGTCACAAACACCACAGTCACAGTACTACAGTCACAACACCACAGTCACAACACCACAGTCACAACACTACAGTTACAACACCACAGTCACAGCACTACAGTTACAACACTACAGTCACAACACCACAGTCACAGCACTACAGTCACAACACCAGTCACAACACCACAGTCACAACACTACAGTCACAACACTACAGTTACAACACTACAGTCACAACACTACAGTCACAACACCACAGTCACAACACTACAGTCACAACACTACAGTTGTTGAAACACAGTAACACTATAACAAGAGTCATACCTCAGGTAATATTGTACTTCACCTTGTAATGATAATTCGATTCAGATTTCGGCTCGTGCGTGTTTAGATTGATTCTTACAACCAATGAAATCCGTTTTAGGTAAATAGTATGTAATTTTATTGGCTACTCACCCATTAGCTACTTTATCTTGTCATAACTCGACATTCTGATCCTTTAGTGTTTATTTAGTCTTGATAAATATGACTAATGAAAATAATTTGTGTCATAAAGATTTGTTATAATTGGTGATTTTATTCTTGGTGTGAGTGACTGTTAGTCTGTTGTTTTTCTTCCCGGGTCTGTGGGGAGAATGCATAATCGGCTCTCACTGCACGGAGGAAAGTTTTAACCACGATAATCTTAGTTGACTCAGTAGCATTATATAAACACCTTAATCCCCGATAAAATAACAAAGGACAACAAAATAGCCATAATCTCTTGTTAAATTGTTAAATGTGGATTAATTATGTTGTTTTAAATTAACATTGTTCACTGAAATCTTGGTAATTTGGAAACACGTACCAGGTATTACACGTGTAAGGGGCATTATAATATTATGTGATGATGGATTCTGTTGTGCAGAATATTAAATAAAAAAGAATTAACACGTGTTGCCCCAGTTACACACGCTATATAGTGGGTACATAGCGCACTTTTTACCGTCAAAGAGATAAAATGCTACAAATTCAGTTCGTATATATTTTCGTGTATGATAAAGAGTGAAGATGGGATGTTTTTGGAAGGAACAAGGTGGGGATTAAAGCAAGAGGTCGTGGAAGAAGGAAAAGCTGAAGTATGGGCTAGTGGTGGGAGGAGGGAGGTACCAGGTTGAGGTCAGAATAAGGGTAATTGTACAAAAGGTAAGTAGTAAGCGAATGTGTTGCGGGTTACGTGAAGGGTCAGGGTGGGAGCGGACAGGGAGACGCCTCTTTTACGAAGAATACCTGGCAGTCAACATAAGGCTGGGAGAGATAATGATGGGGTCGGGTGGGGTGGGGTGGGGGTGTAAAGACAACCTATATGCGTGTCCTGAACGACCTCCACCAACCTGACTTTAAACACTTGACTCGCCTAATTGTGTCAACCTGTCTTCCAGGCTTGACAGTGCAAACTTGACCTCTCTAACCTGCCTGTACCTACATAGGCTATTAAATGGACAAGATATTTAAGGTGATATCTTGAAGGGGTGGGCTCTCCGCCGCCGGGGAATTTACAAATCACAATGATTTATACTTAATTATACTCTGAAACAACGAGGTGCATTAATGTTCACACAAGCATATCAGCATATTCTTAAATAATCATGCAGTTATGTATTTACTGGATATTTTTTTTACAAACAGCAATTTTTCAGCTGCATCTCGAGAGTTGCCATAATTGTAGCATCTAAGAGGTTCACGTTGACACAAAAATAAACATTTAATTTAGCTCTTTAATAGCATTTACTTTGTTCACAACTGACAGAGTGAAATATGTTTTGAGTTAGTGAGTGAGCGGGGTATTACGCCTCATGTGTTAACGTGACCCTAATGGAAATAAGCTTATGATGGCTTTGTCTGGACTACCCAGACTTACTGTTTACCATTGTTTGTATATCTGCACAGTCTATACCAGCAATGTCTATGTATACTGTATACCTGCCCTGGTTATGTAAATACTGAATCAGCGTGAACTTGGAACGGGAAAAAATCCATCTCGTCCTACATCTTCATAAACAAACTAAATTGGGCCTTTTGATGCTAATTACAACGCATCCCTAAGTTAATTGTTATAATTTTGTGAATATTCCCTGTTAATCCTGTAAACAAATGCACGTCTTTTGGTGTATGTAAGTAATGACAAACACAGGTAAGTAGAGGTGCTTTGCAGATTAAATTCTCATCGACATTTTTAACTTACTTACAACAGTACTAAAGGCAAAACAATTATTTTCAGCCACCTCTACTTTTTCCATCAATATTACTACCAGGAACTGACGTCTTACGGGAAGGCTGGAGGTCCATAAGCAATACCGGGGAGTATATACGACATGAAAGTATCGCTCACTTCATCATATGAAAGTGGAAAGATGAATATAACTCTCCTGCCAGTCAACAAGATCGTGATGGCTTCCAAAAGACTTCATGAACGAGAGTGATTTTACACGAGATTTCCGATATCCTGGTAAGGTGAACAAATTTATATCACGGAGATTAACGGCATGTTTCCTGACAAAGAGATTTTATTTCTGTGCCAGTCTGTATAAATGTGAATTATTTATAAACTGCTTAGGTCTGTAAACTTATTGTGTCATAGAGAAGATATTTTTCTAAGTTTCTTCGTCTCACCGTCAAAAGAACTTTCTAGTTTCATTATTATATTGTGTAGGCCAGTGACAGCAAAGGGGTGCCGGATAGTTTATTTGAAACCCTTTTGACCTGAAATTGCAATTTAAATAAGTTGAGATACAAGAGTAGACCACTTATAAAGTATTTATTGGAGTGAACTTTTCCGATATTTATGTATGCTTTACCCCCCCTGTAACAACACAGTTCTGCTGCATTTACACCAAGCGAGTCGAGTCGATTCATTGGAGTCATTTGATTCGAGTCAAATTGACTGATTTCCGTTCACACCAAAAGAGTCAAAACGAGTCAGGCTTGTCACTAAATGGTCAGTACCCAGCCTGATTCGTGCAGTATGGACAGACATATATTCTCTCGCTGAACTATATGCTCTATTGTGGGTTCGTCGCCTTAGGAGGAGGAGGAGGAGGAAGAGAACCCGATTGTGGATACATGGCATCAACACCAAAAGACCAGATTTTGGTGCCTTTAGTTATTTATTCCCAGACTTGGTGAACCATCCTGACAAATTCTACAATTTCTTTAGGATGACAACTGAAAACTTTAAGAAGTTGGTGGACATGGCAGGACCATCTGTCAAGACAATAGACACAAACTAAATTTATCAAATCATCCGCCTGCATGATGCCTCTCACACCACAACGGACGGCGGTGACTGACGAAAAAAATAGGTTCAGCAGTATACATGACTCGACTCGACTCGGCCTGACTCGACACGACTCTCCCGGTTGAACGGTTTCTGGAAAAATATATATAATTTAATGTGAACTGCAATGGCGAGTCGAGGCGAGTTTTTGTTGATGCATACTCATGATCAGCTGAGATTATTCTATCTCAATGTCTCGAAATTTGAAGGGTGAAAAAGTTTGAATATTTATCGGGACTGCCATAGGGCGGGTACCCCTTCCCGATGAATTGTTCCAACGATCCCGATAGAAGATCCGATCACCGGGACTGCCTTCGGGTATGTACCGTTTCTGAATAATAACCCGATTGGTCGAGTGGTGTAGTAACTGTTAATACCGCCGAATATGATACAACGGAGGAAGGATTTTGACAACTCTACCGAGACAACAGGAGTCGTAGTTTTCTTTTTGAAATTCGTTGGACTTCTACGTAAAGTTACTTTTTTTTAATTGTGTGACACCTCTCTTAAGTTTCAATTGTCAATGCTAGTGTGAACATTAAACCCCAAGACACGTGTACAAGCTACTCACGATAGAACTTTAGTACGCGTTTACTCAGTACACATTGAGAATTGACTTCAAAATTAAACCTTCAATCATACTGTATTTCTTGGTCATATAGTTAATTATTATTTCATATAGACTAAACAACTTCAGTGTGAAAATGATAAGCGATCAACAAGTGGTTAAGTCAAGGTTAGGGCGGGAGGGAGGCGCCAACATGGGCTTCGTGCCAAGGATAGCTGGAGGGGCACTGTGGTTGTTGTATAATGTTTGTCACTGTTGATGGTGAAGGTAAGAAGACTTATATTGTTAAGTTAAATTTGAGTTTTATAAGACAAGAACCAATGCACTATAACAATGTAACAATGTCCATACTATACACATAATACACTATACCTATACTTACATACCATACACACAATTTACACTACACACAATACACCATGTCTGCACTATAAGCAGTGCACTATGCTTTTACACGAAGACAAAAATAATTACCCTCAAAGATCCAAGCAGTGTTACGTGGGGTAGAGGTGGCCAGGGAGACAAGAGGAGGGAGAGGTAGGGAGAGAGGGAGAGAGAAGCGGCAGGGAGGGAGAGAGAAGGGGAGGAGAGAGAAGTAGCAGGAGGAGAGAGAAGTGGCAGAGGGGAGAGAGAAGCAGCAGGAGGGAGACAGCTGCAGGGAGGAGACAGAAGGGTAGAGGGAGAGAAGTGAAGGGAGGGAGAGAGGAAGCGGCAGGGAGGGGAGAGGAGAAATAGCTGTGGAGGGGAGAGGAGAAGGGAGGGAGGGAGAGAGAAGGGTAGTGAGACAGGGAAGTGGCAGGAGGAGAGAGAAACAGCCGTGAGGGAGAGAAGCGGCAGGGGAGGGGAGAGAGCAGGGCAGGGGAGGGAGACAGAAGGGGTGGGGAGGGAGAGGCAGGGAGAGAAAGAAGCCATGTGCAGGGGAGGGGAGAGGGAGAGGGGAGAGAGAAGTGGCAGAGGGAGAGAAGGCAGGGAGGAGGCACACATGAAGTGGCAGGGGGAGGAAGAGAGGAAAGGGCGAGGAGGGGAGAGAGAAGTAGCAGAGAGGGAGAGAAGGGCAGGAGGGACAGAAGTGGCAGGAGAGACAGAAGCTGTTACAGGCGGGAAAGAGAGGATGGCAGAGAGGAGATAGAAGTGGGTAGGGAAGGAAGAGAGAAGTAGCAGAGAGGGAGATAGGAAGGCAAGAGAGGGCCACAGAGAGGGAGGGAGAGAAGGGCAGAGAGGTGGAGAGAGAAGTGGCAGAGGGAGGGAGAGAGAAGGCAGAGAGACAGAAAGGGCAGAGAGGGAGAGAGAGAAGCAAGAGGGAGAGGCAGAAGTGCAGGGAGGAGACAGAAGCCAGCAGGAGGAGAGAAGTGGTAGGGAAGGAGAGAAGGGCAGAGGAGTGCAGAGAGAAGGCAAGAGAGAGAGAAAGGCAGAGAGAAGGCAGAGGAGAGTAGGAAGGTAGAGAGGGAGAGAGGAAGGGCAGAGAGGAGAGAGAAGCAGCAGGAGAGGGAGAGAGAAGTGGCAGAGAGAGAAAGAAGTGGCAGAGAGGGAGAGAGAAGTGGCAGAGAGGGAGAGAGAAGTGGCAGAGAGGGAGAGAGAAGTGGCAGAGAGGGAGAGAGAAGCAGCAGGGAGGGAGACAGAAGCGGCAGGGAGGGAGAGAGAAGCAGCAGAGAGGGAGAGAGAAGTGGCAGAGAGGGAGAGAGAAGTGGCAGAGAGGGAGAGAGAAGTGGCAGAGAGGGACAGAGCAGTGATGGCGTGGAGGAAAAAAGGAAATCAACCATACATACTGTCACTGTGTATCGTAATAACGTCGTTTTAACTCGTACATGACACACAGTACAGTAGAGTTAAAAATATTCCTTATCAATACTATTTAGTACCTCTCTCTTTCTCTCTCTCTCTCTCTCTCTCTCTCTCTCAAACACCACGATATTTCATTGCTGCGTTAGCCATGTTTTCCTCTCTAACGCAGCTTGTCACCTTTGCTCACTACATGGAGAACTCCCTTATTAAAATGGTATTATTTGGCGAAGGGATGCAACACAGTGTTTTAAAGGGGAAGGGCAGTAGGTCACAAAGGCTTACCAACTAACGTGAAATGATTAAGGAAAAAAGTTAATTGCGGAAAAAAAGCTTCATTACGGAATAAAGCTTCATTTCGACATGTTTTATTACGAAATAAAGCTTCATTTCGACAAAGTTTCATTACGGAATAAAGCTCCAATACGGAATAAAGCTTCATTACGAACTAAAGCTCCATTACGAAATAAAACTCCATTACGGAATAAAGCTTCATTACGAAATAAAGCTTCATTACGAAATAAAGCTCCATTACGGAATAAAGCTTCATTACGAACTAAAGCTCCATTACGAAATATTGCTCCATTACGGAATAAAGCTTCATTACGAACTAAAGCTCCATTACGGAATAAAACTCCATTACGGAATAAAGCTCCATTACGGAATAAAGCTTCATTACGAACTAAAGCTCCATTACGAAATAAAACTCCATTACGGAATAAAGCTTCATTACGAAATAAAGCTTCATTACGGAATAAAGCTTCATTACGAACTAAAGCTCCATTGCGGAATAAAGCTTCATTACGAAATAAAGCTTCATTACGGAATAAAGCTTCATTACGAACTAAAGCTCCATTACGGAATAAAGCTTCATTACGAACTAAAGCTCCATTACGGAATAAATCCTTCATGACCTAAAGGTATACATTATAGAATACATCACTTCATTATACACAATAATACAGCTCATTATTCAATTAAGGCTTCATCTCGTAATTAATTCCTAATATAACATTATCAGTAGTAATATTTACCAACGAATTACAATAGTCATTTCATTAATAGCCCTCATTAATGAAATGATCCATTATTAATATAGTCACTCTCTAAACAACCCTGAATGAGTGTTTTATATATATATGTCAACACTAACACACAGTGACACTAAATCAGGCTCATGACTCGCTGTTGTAATTTCTCGTACTTAAATAACAAAGGTCCTTCAGCACGTTCACTAAGTCACTTTATACACTAGATTAAAGATAGTCAACCAGGGTGCATGAGTATTTTTTTTACCTGGGGTGTATGAAACTGACAGGGTGTGAATGTTTGTTGGGGTGCATGACATGGACAGAGTGGCTTGGGGGTGTACAGTAATACAGAAGTTTCTAGTATGTGTGATAGTTTAGTTACGGAGGCATAATGTATATAGTTTGAATGCTGCGGGGTGTGACGTCATTTATTTTTGTCTATCATTGGTTGTTTGAATGTTGTGGGTGCATGACGTCATTTATCTTTGTCTATCATTGGCTATTTGAATGCTGCGGGGTGTGACGTCATTTATCTTTGTCTATCATTGGTTGTTTGAATGTTGTGGGTGCATGACGTCATTTATCTTTGTCTATCATTGGCTGTTTGAATGTTGTGGGTGCGTGACGTCATATATCATTGTCTATCATTGGCTGTGAGCTATAAGGTGTTGTCGTTCTCTCTTTACTTCGTTTCTCATTATTGGCTCGATAGATGCTGATGACGCAATGGATTTTTCTTATGCAGGTGACATGTTGAGCCAAGAATGTTACCGTGCTAGCCTGTCTTTCTTCTCTCTTGCCTGCCTACTCCACCTTCCATCCAGCCTGCCTTCCCCCCACCTTCCATCCAGCCTGCTTACTCTACCTTCCATCCAGCCTGCTAACTCCACCTTCCATCCAGCCTGCTTACTCCACCTTACATCCAGCCTGCCTACTCCACGTTTCATCCAGCCTGCTTACCCCACGTTTCATCCAGCCTGCCTACTCCACCTTCCATCCAGCCTGCTTACTCCACCTTCCATCCAGCCTGCTTACTCCACCTTTCATCCAGCCTGCCTACTCCACGTTTCATCCAGCCTGCCTACTCCACCTTCCATCCAGCCTGCTTACTCCACCTTCCATCCAGCCTGCCTACTCCACCTTCCATCCAGCCTGCTTATCCACCTTTCATCCAGCCTGCCTACTCCACGTTTCATCCAGCCTGCTTACCCCACGTTTCATCCAGCCTGCCTACTCCACCTTCCATCCAGCCTGCTTACTCCACCTTCCATCCAGCCTGCTTATCCTTTCATCCAGCCTGCCTACTCCACGTTTCATCCAGCCTGCCTACTCCACGTTTCATCCAGCCTGCCTACTCCACCTTCCATCCAGCCTGCTTACTCCACCTTCCATCCAGCCTGCCTACTCCACCTTCCATCCAGCCTGCTTACTCCACCTTTCATCCAGCCTGCCTACTCCACCTTTCATCCAGCCTGCTTACCCCACTTTTCATCCTACCTGCCTACTCCACATTTCATTCTTCCTGCCTCGTCCATCTTTCATCTTACCTGCCTACTCCACCTTCCAACCAGCCTGCCTACTCCACCTTTCATCCAGCCTGCCTACTCCACCTTCCATCCTGCCCGCTAAGGGATCTACTCCCCAGTGTCACCATATGCAAGTTTTATAACCTCCTCGGCGTCATTAAAGATAACAAGCCCATCAGAATAGCCACGTTAGAGCTCCTTAGACGAGGTTAGTATTCCACAAAAGTTAAAATGTTGTTAAATTCTCTATGAATCAAAAGTCATGTTAGTTAACCTTGAGACTATAAATACTGTACATCTTATTACGGGTATTAGTCTCTGTAAGAAGGTAAATGATATACTAATACGTCAATGTCTTTATTACACGTTAAATATAGGGAGATGGGCTTACCTACCTTTACTTCCTGAACGATATACTATGTAAGTGTTTCTTTATTTATAATAATTAAATATTAACATAACTATTGAAATATACTGTTAAAATGTTGAATAATACTGTTATAAAGGTACATAACGTTTAGACCATTCATAGATTATATAAGCGACATTCTAATTTTGTGATGGAAAATCTTTATATCTAACTGTAATTATAAAAATATTGACTTGTATAGGGGGATTATTGTAGCTTATTAGGTGTAGACTGTACTGTAGACACTTGTTACTCGTCAACACCATGAGGAGAGGTTCATATCTTGGAGAATATACAACCATGATAGTTTTCCTCTACAACCTAGTGATCCGGGGAACATATTTACGAGGTTAGGTCAGGTCAGGTTAGGTTAGGTGAGAGGTTAATGTTAGGTTAGGTTAGTCAAGGTATGGTCAGGTTTGGTTATAGAAACGCCTGCTATAATGTACTTAGCTTTGAGTAATCAATCAAATGGACAAATTCGGCCAAGTTACCGCATGACGCAAGGCTTCCATCTTTAGGGAGAATATTCGTCTCTATTAAACAAAAACCAATTCTGTGAACGATAGATTAACTTCCCCTCGATGCCATCCCACCTCAAGGTCGTGGAACTCCTGTCAACTCAATCTTTGTGTAATGTTTGGAACTTTCAATTTATTTATTTAAAAAGATTTGTATCACAGTATAAAATTTCTATCTTCCTGGTTACTTCCCAGTTTTGTGCATTTATGAACGAAACCTAACCTAATCAAATATCCTAAAATAATACTTTACGTAGGAAATAAATGGTTGAATATTAACAAAGGATAAGAGAGAGATGCATGGCTACTAAAGGCCATGTGACAGCCACACTATATCCAAGCACTTGTCTCAAAATGCCTACGTTGGCGATATGGGCTGAATATCGGCTGTGCATTACTACCTGGGAATTATTTGGAGAAACAGTCACCATAAAGAGAAATGGATTGTGCAGTTAAATGATTGCGTAGGGTTGAGGTATGCAATTGGTTGTTGCTACTGACGGCAAACCACCATGTAATCACACTTACTGCCTCGCCGTCAGGTCAGAGAGAGAGCGAATGTTTATACCTTGGCAACAACGTCGATGTGATGTCAGCTGAGTCATCAGATACAAGAGGTTAATTATAAGCTTACCTGACTATTTCTTCAATTAAAGCTTAGTGAGTCTGAGGGAGCAGCTGCTTAATCTCTCCCAAATGAAGATTCTAGAAAAATCGGTTAATTTCATAAAACTTGGTTCATTAGATCGTAAAGCCGGATGATATACACACACACTTACCCTTACTTTTTGTTCTTATAATTACTTCACTTTAATATTTCTTATGATCTTATATCAAGGAATTTTAGCATGTAATATAAACCGGTAAGAAATACTATAAAAATATATGGAAAAAAATTCATCATCGTTAAGGGAAAGATTTGAGTTAATGTAAAAGAGGGCGCTCAATTAGAACAAAGGCGCTCAATTATAACAAAGGAGCTCAATTAGAACAAAGGAGCTCAATTAGAACAAAGGAGCTCATTTATAACAAAGGCGCTCAATTATAACATAGGCACTCAATTATAACAAAGACACTCAATTATAACAAAGGTGCTCAATTATAATATAGGCGCTCAATTATAACAAAGGGGCTCAATTATAACAAAGGAGCTCAATTAGAACAAAGGAGCTCAATTAGAACAAAGGCGCTCATTTATAACAAAGGCGCTCAATTATAACAAAGGTGCTCAATTATAATATAGGCGCTCAATTATAACAAAGGCGCTCAATTATAACAAAGGCGCTCAATTAGAACAAAGGAGCTCAATTAGAACAAAGGCGCTCAATTAGAACAAAGGAGCTCAATTAGAACAAAGGAGCTCAATTAGAACAAAGGAGCTCATTTATAAAAAAGGCGCTCAATTATAACATAGGCGCTCAATTATAACAAAGACACTCAATTATAACAAAGGTGCTCAATTATAATATAGGCGCTCAATTATAACAAAGGCGCTCAATTATAACAAAGGAGCTCAATTAGAACAAAGGAGCTCAATTAGAAAAAAGGCGCTCATTTATAACAAAGGCGCTCAATTATAACAAAGGTGCTCAATTATAACAAAGGTGCTCAATTATAACAAAGGAGCTCAATTAGAACAAAGGAGCTCAATTAGAACAAAGGAGCTCATTTATAACAAATGCGCTCAATTATAACATAGGCGCTCAATTATAACATAGGCGCTCAATTATAACAAAGGCACTCAATTATAACAAAGGCGCTCAATTATAACAGACACTCAATTATAACAAAGGCGCTCAATTATAACAAAGGTGCTCAATTATAATATAGGCGAATTATAACAAAGGCGCTCAATTATAACAGAGGTGCTCAATTATAACAAAGGCGCTCAATTATAGCAAAGGTGCTCAATTATAATATAGGCGCTCAATTATAACAAAGGCGCTCAATTATAACAGACACTCAATTATAACAAAGGCGCTCTATTATAACAAAGGCGCTCAATTATATCAAAGGCGCTCAATTATAACAATGGCGCTCAATTATAACAAAGACGCTCAATTATAACAAAGGTGTTCAATTATAACAGAGGCGCTCAATTATAATAGAGGCGCTCAATTATAACAAACGCGCTCAATTATAACAAAGGCGCTCAATTATAACAAAGCGTTCATCATTCAAATAAAGTGCTCACCAAACTTTCAATTTCTATACAAAACTATTGTCACCAACCCTGATGTCACCTCAACATCACATTCCTAACTGATGTCACTTGGACCTTCACTTTCTTCCCATTCTTTTCACCATCCCCCCTACCTTCACTCTCTATTACTGTCTAGTTAGTAACGTTATTAATCTTATAGTATTGTCTTCATAAGGTTAAATAATAGTGCTCAAAGGGTTAAATAATCGTCCTCAAAGGGTTAAAAATCATCATCATCATCATCATCATCTTCAAAGGGTTAAATAATCGTCCTCAAAGGGTTAAAATCAGCATATTCAAAAGGTTAAATAATCATCCTCAAAGGGTTAAATCATTGTCCTCAAAGGGTTAAATCATCGTCCTCGAAGGATTAAATAATCATCCTCAAAGGGTCAAAATCCTCCTCAAAGGGTTAAAATCATCATCATTAAAGGTAACCCAGATAACGTTAATGGCTCTATGTGCAGCTTATCTACTTCTTCCACACTAATTTCTTCTATTTATAAATCTTTCTCAATTGTTATCCAAGTGTCCCCAGTCCTACCCTCCAGCATTATCAACACGTGTTTATAGTAGTTCCATCTTCCTATCCTTTATGTCTGTATTATTGATCATCATTCAGCCCTTTTCCTCACCCTCTCTTCATTAACACAAGTCGTCAATTGATATTCCTTAAAAAATAGTGAAACACTGAGGTATACTGTATTTCGCTTCACACATTATATATATATATATATATATATATATATATATATATATATATATATATATATATATATATATATATATATATATATATATATATATATATATATATATATATATATATATATATATAGTATCTACTCCTTTATGAGTCACCTGGAAATGAAAAGTAGAAACTCAAGATAAATGTTTTCCCATAGAGTGAACGCGAGCTCCAATAGGGATCCGCGATACTATGTACTGAGCCGCTGGAACTCAGGGGAAAAGTGCGGCTGTAACTGCGGTCAACCAAAACATACTTTATATATACACTGTAGATCTATCGGATTGTGTACACGAAACAATTAAACACGAATGACAAATTTTTCATCAATAATCTGGTATGAAATTTGTTAATTATTCAAGAAAGGCGAAATTTACAAAGCTTCTATTATTTCCCTATCCCACCTGTAGAAGATGTAATACACTGAGAGACAATACAAAAAAAGCACAATGTGAGAGTATTAACATATGTACACAAAAAATAACAAATACTAATTATTAGCTTCCAAATGTCAAACCCAACCCGACATTCTCCTCTCCATTAAGGTAAATCAAGTGACCGGCGCGGCGGGAGATGCGCACAGGAGACGTGGATGATTATGATGATGATGATGATTGCTTTTAAAAGTGAACATGAACTAGTCGAACGGGCACGCCGGTACCATTTGGATATTGAAACTCAAGTCAGGGAGGGTGGGATGGTCCAGTATGTTATTGCAATATCGTGATGTAGCCGTGTAAGCCTCTGTATGGCATAGAACCTCTAGCACACAATTCATGAAGGATTTTAGTTCATACAGGTGCATGACGGAATCTCTTTTAACCATTAATAATTGAGGAATAATTTATGTGCTAACCCTAGACAACATGCATGAAGACCTTGGTTGAAAACGCACAGTAATACGTTAGAACACCAACAAATTAGATAATATTGTAGGCAGACCATAAATTACCTTTACCCCTGGTTCGTTGTGATGGATTTCTAACTGAGCACTAACTAGCCTGTCGTCTCGATTGGGTTGGTAAACGTGATTGCGAAGCCATTTCCCCTATCCTTATTTTTCGATATACAAGTATTGGAATTACATTTCGAAACATATAATGAATTCAACTCCAAAGTAGGCAAATTCTGTACCATAGAACAACACCCAAAAGTCGCTTTTGAACTTTTGCGTAGGTATAAAATTTAGGTCACTTAACGCAGGAAATAAATCTCAAATTCAATTATATAGAGAGAATTCATCTTTACGTTCACAGTGAAGGAGTGTGCCAAAATACAATAACACCGAATAATTGTTTTCCCAGGCTGAATAAGATCCAACTTTGCATTTGAATCTGTCAAATTGTTATGGCCAATATTTGTTTTAATAGACGAGATTAGCACACCATACCGAGACACAACTAACGAGAGCAACGCCGAACTATCTTTATTATAGGGTTAACAAGCGTCTATTGTTAACTCCTGGGGGTGTTACGTTCTGGACTACGTTCCAGTTCGTCCTGGGAGAATAATTGCCAGTGCTCAAGGGCGACCATCCATCACCGTAAGTCAGACAAGTGGCAGCTCTACCCACCAACTTTCCCCCCACTATAAATTATCCCCCCACCACAAATAATGAAAGCTAATGCCAAATATTCGGTCGTCACATAACGTCACAGATTATATAAAAACAATGCCTGGTTATTGATGCATTAAGATGAATGTGCTGGTAGGAAGCGGACTTTACTTATATTGTTTAAGAATTAAGTTTTACGTGGAAGCGAGGGGAATGATATAAATGGCTTTTAATGTGCGAGTATAATAATAATAATAATAATAATAATAATAATAATAATAATAATAATAATAATAATAATAATAATAATAATAATAATAATAATAATAATAATAATAATAATAATAATAATAAATACAACAAAAACTACAACAATAACAGTCCCTTACAAAACATTTATAGAAAACACATGCAAACATCCAGACACGGGATAAAATTAGTTTATCAAGAATGAACTATGACCAGACATGAGCTATGATCAGACATGAACCATGACCAGACAAGAACTATAGCCAGACATGAGCTATAGCCAGACATGAGCTATGACCATGGCGGGTGCTGCTCACCATAACATGTGTGAAACTGACCACTGACAAGTAGCCGCGTCCAGATTAGTGGCTGCTACCTCTAACTTAAAACTCCAACTTAAACCCAAAACAACGTAAGCGGTGTCTAGCCACTGCACCTTTCCTCTCCTTCTAAAATTCACTTCAATCTTCCCTTTATCCTTCCCCTGAACCTCTTTCCCCCCTGTAACTAGCCTTTGTTCAATTCAGTTCATTTCATTATAAAGCTTCTCTCTCTCGCTAACATGTAAAATTCATTCACTGTGTCACTCCAAGACGGTAATCATCCCAATCTAGTTATTGTGTTATGATAAGCCAATCGTGACCTCATGTTTAGACGGTCATTCAGGTGAGTCACAAACCAGGATCAGTTAACTCCTTTGGTCTGGCAGGTGGCGCTAGAGCCTGTCACTGTCATGCCAGCGACCGCCGTGTCACTATAAGTAACTGATGGGAGGCGTGATGGTGTTGACATTACCGTTGACAAAAAACTTGTTTCATCATAAAGACGCAATATGATGGCCCAGAATTACTGACGTCAGTCATTCATAAATAACTCTTGATTTAGAGCCATGAATATTATATATACAAAAAAAAAACTACAACAAAAGGATTTTTTTTTCTGACAGGAGTTTCATATAAAAAAAATCCTTTCCTCTTATATTATTCCATTTACGAACTAATTTCCCAATGACCGAAAGTACATTGCTGCTGCTACTACTACTACTCTTAACAACAACAACAATAATAATAACAGTAATATAATAATAATAATAGTAATGATAATAATAGTAGTGGTGGTGATAGTAGTACTGGTGGAATAATAATAATAATAATAATAATAATAATAACACAAGAATTTGGCAGCAATATCTAAGTTCTCTGTTCTAGTAGTGAGCCTTACGGCATGTCGCCCATTTACCGTCATAATCGTCATCAACACATTATCTAAAAAGAAAAAAAACAATCTTTAAAATAGAAATATGAAGAAAAACTTTACTTCTGATTGGTTGATGAAGAATTTTGCCCCGCGCCATTTTACGGCTCATGACAATTCGAACCTGCCATAATTTCCTCATTCTTTTGCACCATCCCCGACCACACATTAGGCTACTCCAGGGTAGGTGTCATCGTAATAGTGTTCGTGGTTTGGACAAAATAATAATTGTGTGAATATTTCTCTATCTTGAGCTAACTTCAGTATTACTACTGAACACTTATATTTTTCAACAATCCTACAATGAGTTATATTTTCACCACTAGCATGTGTTAGTGGTTCCAGGATATTAACTATTGGTGACTAGTTCATATACTAACATAAAGTAAGCGTTAATTGACCTTAGTGATACATTTGTATATCATCATCTACGGAAAGTCTCAAAATTGTATCTCCTCTACAAAGGCGCCTCAATTCCCTCACCTAACTCAGTATTCTATGGCACGAATTATGATCATCCACACATTTGATTCTATTCTCTTAGTTTCACTTGATTCGTTCACTGAATCGAACGAAGATGATTTGGATTCCATTAAGATTAGCCTCTAGTTAATATCGCCTGATGATTAAACACCCTAACCTAACCTAACCTGACCTAACTTAACCCCTCAACATAAATCTAGCCTAGCCTAGCCTAACCTTATACAGTATAACCAAATAAAATTTAAGACAATCTAATTTAGCCTAACCTAATCATCAGGTGAAATAAGCTGTAGGGCTAATCTTCGTGTGATGCGAAGATTTGCAAGTGTTTTTGCCATACTGTCGAAAATCCGAGAGAGTAGTAGTCGTTGTAATAGTAGAGGGGCGCAACTTACTTAACATGAATCAGAGGTACAGGTGAGAGGTGATTCAGTTGCTGTTTGGATATGATACCAGTGGGGTGATGTAAACAGTCGAGAAGTAAAAAAAATATAGTACATAGACTTATAGAGGAATGTGTCTAGGGAGAATACGAGCAGTGAATGGGAATAATGGTGATAATACATAGAAGAGAATGGAAATATAAATGATAAGGGAGAAATTGATGTTTAGCAGAGAATGTGAGTAGAGAGTGGTAATAATAAAAGATGAAATACAAAGAAAATTGAAGATTAAAAGTAAATGTAAAAAAAAAATGAAAAAAAAATAGAGAGAATGATAAATGAATACTAGTTTAACTGGACTGTATTTGAGGTTGTGGTTAGGTTAGGTTTAGGTTAGGTATTGTTATAGTTAGCTTTATGGTGGTTAATCTTAAGGGGGGCTATTCTTCAGGTGTCCTCATTATTTTGCCTTTCATATGTTTACAACCCAGAGAGAGGCACTTGTATCACCTTCCGCCTCGATGGTCGTGACAGGGGATAAGAACAAATAGTAAATCCCGGTAAATAAAAGTGAAACAATGGATACAATGTTATTTTCTTACTGTGGGATTTTAAATATATCAACCGGCTCTTTGTTTATTTTTAGTAAGAGTTTAAGTCATATAGGTGAATAAACTAGAGCTCCCCAGCCGTGGTATTATTCATCCTGTGAACTCCCCAGCCGTGGTATTATTCATCCTGTGAACTCCCCAGCCGTGGTATTATTCATCCTGTGAACTCCCCAGCCGTGGTATTATTCATCCTGTGGACTCCCCAGCCGTGGTATTATTCATCCTGTGGACTCCCCAGCCGTGGTATTATTCATCCTGTGAACTCCCCAGCCGTGGTATTATTCATCCTGTGAACTCCCCAGCCGTGGTATTATTCATCCTGTGGACTCCCCAGCCGTGGTATTATTCATCCTGTGGACTCCCCAGCCGTGGTATTATTCATCCTGTGGACTCCCCAGTCGTGGTATTATTCATCCTGTGGACTCCCCAGCCGTGGTATTATTCATCCTGGACTCCCCAGTCGTGGTATTATTCATCCTGTGAACTCCCCCAGCCGTGGTATTATTCATCCTGTGGACTCCCCAGCCGTGGTATTATTCATCCTGTGGACTCCCCAGCCGTGGTATTATTCATCCTGTGAACTCCCCAGCCGTGGTATTATTCATCCTGTGAACTCCCCAGCCGTGGTATTATTCATCCTGTGAACTCCCCAGCCGTGGTATTATTCATCCTGTGATATATAATAAATATACAAAATACTCTCGTAGATACATATGAAAAATATTACCAAGGCTAAAATATTACTTTATGAGGTTGGGATCCTACACAGCTCGAGTGATTTATCTGGCCAGGTGTCACAATGCAGTTCAGCGAGATACAATGGAATTCGTCTTTGTTGATATTTTTCTTCCTAATGATGACAAGAGGTGAAGGGGGGTATACTAAGTTCAGTTGGATACATACCTTGCCAAGGCACATCCTCGACCATAGAGACAATAATTTGGCTCAAAAGGACTCCAGTAGTTTTTCTCCGACATTACAGGTGGTAAGGAATTTAAAAAGGGTGATACAGGAGGTCACGAGAGTTGTTTGTGTTGCTTGTGAGTTTGGCCACCTAGCACTTATATAAAACAGAATGATTGATACTACTACTACTACTACTACTACTGTTACTACTACTACTGCTACCACTACTACTACTGACTACTTTCTTGTTTTTCTTTTTTTAAACGTGGCCTGCAACCTCCCCTAATAGCCACACCTTCGCCGCCACTTTATTACCTTAAAATTAAATATCCTAATACACAAGTAGCTACCCTAGCTGTGTTGAGTTAGTTGAGCCGCAGATCTATGCGGCATTTAGTGATGTTGCCTCATAGTCAATATTTGCAACTGTTGTCGGCTTTGGGGCCGATGCTCTCGTTCCCCTGAGGCAGCGCAAAGCAGACCTAAGGAGAGAGAAGGACAGTCGACATCTCATCCAGGCTGTAACATAACTTTTGGGCTGCTGCTTCTGTTAGGATAGCACTTTGTCCCATCCACCAGAGGAGTGAACACCAGAGAGTGAAGCTGCCTTGATCAACGTTCTGAATTCTTCCCCGTATGCCCTTATCTTGTCGTTCTCGTTCCTCCTGTGTGCAGCATCGAGAGTTAAGTTACGGTGACATGCGGCCATGGGATAAAAATCCTAATGTCGAAGAAGGCTCGCTGTCCCGCATCCAGAATCCTCGAGCACTGACGTCAACACAGGCTTCGTTGGATGTGTTTGAAGTCCTATGTTGGAAATTCTCACCGTCTAATGGAAGGAGGGGCGGTTCTACCCTGACATCACGACAGATTTCCTTCAACATATTTGCTGTGAGATCCCTTACTTCGTCATGCCTCATGCATATGAAGCCCCCTTTCTTGCACACCATGCGCGCGATCGAAGTCATAGGAAGAGCCACACACGCATTGGGATGTAAACCTTCTACTGGCCTACTGTACCTTAGAGCAATGGCATCTGTAAATTCTTGTTTATTGAGACTGAAATCATTTGCCCTTATCGGTAACATAGTTAACCAGTTGGAGGCGCTCACCTCCTGCGCTAAAAGCTACTTTTTTAATTTTCTGGTACTTGCAGCATCAGTTGCTGCAACTAATCACTTTGGCCGTGCTGTCGTTCTGTCGTAATGGACCTTGAATCTTGTTTACTTCACTGGTATCCACCCAACCTGTTGCGTTCTGAGCTATCGTGTGGTCAGTGAGGGCTGCAGTGAGCTTAACTGAGCTTTGATGTTCGGTGGCAGCAATGTCCTCTGGATTGGTCTATCCCATTCCTCCCAGTTTCGGTGGTAGTGCAAGGAGTGATCTTTCTACTGGGGTTAAGTGTTTCACTAATTTGGGAATGAAATTGACGCTGATAGCTTCTTCCAGAGAGTGGAGGAGGGGTCCGATATCAGGGATAGTGCGCATCAGGTAGTTCCAGCGATGCTCGACTCCATGGGTGAATGCCGCAAAAGCCGCATGTGGCTCTGTGTTAGCAATATCAGACAGAGCTTGGATTTTCCTAACCCACCTTTCCCGTTACGTACTCGGTCTTGAAGTTCGTCGTGCCGATTACTGGGCCTAGGTGTCTTTGGCCATCCTTTGTTATTTTGACCTCACTTCCATCGAACACCTCAATTGCCCGTTCATAATGTTCTGGCTTCACAATGAGGAAGGACTTGCTGGCGTTTGGGTGGTACCCTATTTGTAGACCTCGTGATGTTACCAGGTCCCGCCACTTTTTGATGTCCTCCACTTTTCCTGCTCCTGTAAGGTCGTCAGCATACGCCACTTGCTTGACTTCGGTTGTTTCAAAATTTATTGTGTGTTGGAGCACGGATAGGCCTATTGCGTACATTGCCATTGCAACAGGGTCCCCCTGCGTTGTTCCGTCAGTTGACTGTACTGTATGATGGTATAACCTCTTAGAGCCTTGTTGTTTACTATATAGAGGTCTGATGGATTCCTATAGGTGCTTTCAACATACATTGCAAAGCTTGGACACTTCATCTTGATGTTGCGCAGTGCGGCCTTGCGGTTAAATATGAAAGGGTTTGAAGCGTCCACCAGGAGAACGGCCTCACAACCACGCTGCTCAAATATCGTTCTCATGGCGTGAATGGCAGCTTCCCCTCCAGCCTGGTGGCCAGCACAAACTTGCAGGTTCCCTGCTGCTGCCCTGACATCATCCTTTAACACCTCCATTATGCATTTTCCGATGATCCGCCTCAGCACTTCCCCCACCCCTATAGGCCTACATCCTGGATTCTTATCCAGGGGAATGAGGCGGCAGGCCGTCAGAGCATGGATGTGTTGGCAGCACGAGGTTGCTAGCTTTCTTGCAAGGGCGACCATGGCAGTGCAGAGATCACTTGCTACGGGGCCAAACTTGTTAGTGCTGAATGACTCTCCAACCGTTTGCATCCAGACCTGAAGGGCCAGCCCCTCCCTGAGTTTTCAGTGCCTTTTTCCACACCATCCCTCTTGTTATTTTCTCGAACAGGACAGCATTTGGTTGGATATAGTCACCCTGGAACCCGATGCCTTCGTCTTCACTTGCAGGGGGATGTGTTTCCTACAGTTGTATTAATGTCTCTCTGTTTATTGGCAGGACCCCACAAGAGGATTCCTCTGTGAGAGATCTTACTGCCAAAGACACTTTTCCCACACGCATTTTGTTTCCAAACTTTCTTGCAACGTCATCGTTACTACGACTGCTACCACTACTATTACTGTTACTACTACTGCTACCATTACTACTACTACTGTTACCACTACTACGAATAATAATAACAACAACAGCAACAACATTAATAATAATAGCAATAATAATAATAACAATAATAATAATAATAATAATAATAATAATAATAATAATAATAATAATAATAATAATAATAACAATAATAATAACTCCCACCACCACCACATTAACATTCACACATCGCTCTCTAATAAATCACGAGGCGGACATTTCCACCTCAAAAGTCTTCACTACGAGGGAAGAAGTTTGACAATGATGAGCAAACTACTGGTAAGAGTTATGAGAGATGGCAGTCAAGGCAGCAGCATCCTTTTGATGTATGTGACAGTCGGTGTATTACAGACGTCTATAGGTGATGTTGGCTGTCATGTTGATGGTGATGTTGGCTGTTATGTTGATGGTGATGTTGGCTGTTATGTTGATGGTGATGTTGGCTGTTATGTTGATGGTGATGTTGGGTGTGATGTTGATGGTGATGTTGGTTGTTATGTTGATGTTGATGTTGGTTGTTATGTTGATGATGATGTTGGGTGTTATGTTGATGGTGATGTTGGTTGTTATGTTGATGGTGATGTTGGGTGTGATGTTGATGGTGATGTTGGTTGTTATGTTAATGGTGATGTTGTGTTATGTTGATGGTGATGTTATGTTGATGTGGTGATGTTGTTGGTTGTTTATGTTGATGTTAATGTTGGGTTGTTATGTTGATGGTGAATGTTTGGGTGTTATGTTGATGGTGATGTTGGTTGTTATGTTGATGGTGATGTTGGTTGTTGATGGTGATGTTGGTTGTTATGTTGATGTTAATGTTGGCTGTTATGTTGATGATGATGTTGGGTGTTATGTTGATGGTGATGTTGGTTGTTATGTTGATGTTAATGTTGAGTGTGATGTTGATGGTGATGTTGGTTGTTATGTTGATGTTAATGTTGGTTGTTATGTTGAAGGTGATGTTGGTGGTTATGTTGATGTTAATGTTGGTTGCTATGTTGATGATGATGTTGGGTGTGATGTTGATGGTGATGTTGGCTGCTATGTTGATGTTGGCTGTTATGTTGATGTTGCCTGTTATGATGATGTTGGTTGTTATGTTGATGATGATGTTGGGTGTGATGGTGATGTTTGCTGTTATGTTGATGGTGATGTTGGTTGTTATGTTGATGTTAATGTTGGTTGTTATGTTGATGATGACGTTGGGTGTGATGTTGATGGTGATGTTGGCTGTTATGTTGATGGTGATGTTGGTTGTTATGTTGATGTTAATGTTGGCTGTTATGTTGATGATGATGTTGGGTGTGATGTTGATGGTGATGTTGGCTATTATGTTGATGGTGATGTTGGCTGTTATGTTGATGGTGATGTTGGCTGTTATGTTGATGGTGATGTTGGGTGTGATGTTGATGTGTGTTGGTTTGTTATGTTGATGATGATGTTGATGATGATGTTGGGTGTGATGTTGATGGTGATGTTGGTTGTTATGTAATGGTGATGTTGGCTGTTATGTTGATGGTGATGTTGGTTGTTATGTTGATGTTAATGTTGGCTGTTATGTTGATGATGATGTTGGGTGTGATGTTGATGGTGATGTTGGCTGTTATGTTGATGGTGATGTTGGCTGTTATGTTGATGGTGATGTTGGCTGTTATGTTGATGGTGATGTTGGGTGTGATGTTGATGGTGATGTTGGTTGTTATGTTAATGATTCATGTTGAACATATGTTGATGTTAATATTTGGTGTGAAAGTGTTGATGGTGATGTTGGTTGTTATGTTGATGTTAATGTTGGCTGTTATGTTGATGGTGATGTTGGCTGTTATGTTGATGGTGATGTTGGGTGTGATGTTGATGGTGATGTTGGTTGTTATGTTAATGGTGATGTTGGCTGTTATGTTGATGGTGATGTTGGTTGTTATGTTGATGATGATGTTGGGTGTGATGTTGATGGTGATGTTGATGGTGATGTTAGCGGTTATGTTGATGGTGACGTTGGATGTTATGTTGATGGTGATGTTGGCTGTCATGTTGATAGTGATGTTGGTTGCTATGTTGCTGGTGATGTTGGATGTTATGTTGGTGGTGATGTTGGCTGCTATGTTGAATGTTGGCTGTTATGTTGATGTTGCCTGTTATGTTGATGTTGGTTGTTTTGATGTTGATGTTGGCTGTTTTGTTCATGGTGGCTGTCATGTTGATGTTGGCTGTCATGTTGATGTTGGCTGTCAGGTTGATGTTGGTTGTTTTGTTGTTGATGTTGGCTGTTTTGTTCATGTTGGCTGTGATGTTGATGTTGGCTGTCATGTTGATGTTGGCTGTCATGTTGATGTTGGCTGACATGTTGATGTTGGCTGTTTATGTTGATGTTGGCTGTTGATGTTTGCTGTCATGTTGATGTTGGCTGTCATGTTAATGTTGGTTGTCATTTTGACGTTGGCTGTCATATTGATGTTGGTTGTCATGTTGATGTTGGCTGTCATGTTGATGTTGGTTGTCATGTTGGTGTTGGCTGTCAGTCTTAGCTAATATTGACTGTCAGATCTCTTACTTAATGAAGCAATTCTTATCACCTTTTAATGGACAAAAATAATCTTAAAATATTTTCCTTATTCCTGAACTAAAAACGAAAACAAAAATGCCGGTATTAACTCTTCACATCTCGCCTAAGTTTACTCTTCAAAGTTATTAAGAATTCACAGGTGTGTTGGTAACTTGGCTTTCCCAGCCCACTTTAATATAATTACTTTAAACTTCGAATAATGAATACAATTTAACCCTTGCTCGTGGAGTAAAGGAGGAATTGTATTTGAATCGTGTGTGTGTGTGTGTGGTGATCGGGCTCGGTATCAGCTAAAGATGACTTTTCCTTTATTTATAACTCAACTATAGAATAAAATGATCCGACGATATTTCCAGATAAAAATAAGAGCCCAGAAATCGTCTATGAACCCTCGATTTCAAACCATAACATTATTGACTTTATTGTATGCACAATATATTTAGTAACAGCGATAAATAGACTGCCTGTATCACGTTAATTGCCGGTTTGTGTTGTCCGTTTCATATCATTACGGACCCTGGTGATCATACGGACGATTAATTGCCGGTTTGTGTTGTCCGTTTCATATCATTACGGACCCTGGTGATCATACGGACGATTAATTGCCGGTTTGTGTTGTCCGTTTCATATCATTACGGACCCTGGTGATCATACGGAGGATCATTCCACAGGTGAGCCCAAACATAACTGAGCATCATTATGTAAGTAAAGTAACTGTCACGCACAAGAAGGGGGAAGAGTGAAGCGAATTGTGGTGTACATGATGCAATGAATGTCTTCTTGTTAAACTAACCAAACCCAGCTGGTGGCCTGTGTTCCTCCCAAGACCCAGATGGTGGCCTGTGTTCCTCCCAAGACCAAAGTTGGTGGCCTGTGTTCCTCCCAAGACCCAGATGGTGGCCTGTGTTCCTCCCAAGACCCAGATGGTGGCCTGTGTTCCTCCCAAGACCCAGATGGTGGCCTGTGTTCCCCCCAAGACCCAGCTGGTGATGTGTGTTCCTCCCAAGACCCAGTTGGTGGCCTGTGTTCCTCCCAAGACCCATTGGTGGCCTGTGTTCCTCCCAAGACCAAGATGGTGGCATGTGTTGTTCCTCCCAAGAGCCAGCTGGTGATGTGTGTTTCCCAGAGAGCCAGTTGGTGGCCTCATGTTCCTCCAAGACCAAGATGGTGGCCTGTGTTTCTCCCAGGAGCCAGCTGGTGGTGTGTGTTCACTCAGACCCAGATGGTGGCCTGTGTTCTCCCAAGACCCCATTTGTTGATGTGTGTTCTCCCAAAACCCAGCTGGTGATGTGTGTTCCTCCCCGGAGCCCGGGCAGTGGCCTGTGTTCTCTCCCAAAGGCCAGCCTGGTGATGTGTGTTCTCCCAGGCTGATTGTGACCTGTTCCTCCCAAGACCAGATGGTGACCTGTGTGTTCCTCCCAAGACCAGCTGGTGTCTGTGTTCACTCCCAGGAGCCCTGCTGGTGGCCTGTGTTCACTCCCAAGGTCCAGATTGATAGCTGTGTTTAAGACCCAACTGGTGGCCTGTATTCCCCATTTAGCTGGTGTGTATTCTCAGGCTCCAGCAGGTGGCCTGTATTCCTCCCAGGAGAATCCAGCTGGGTGGCCTGTGTTTTCCTCCCCGAGCCCAGCTGGTGGCCTGTGTTCCTCCCATGGCCCGCTGGTGGCCTGTGTTCCTCCCAAGACCCAGCTGGTGGCCTGTGTTCCTCCCAAGATCCAGCTGGTGACCTGTGTTCCTCCCAAGATCCAGCTGGTGACCTGTGTTCCTCCCAAGACCCAGCTGGTGGCCTGTGCTCTTCTCAAGACCCAGCTGGTGGCCTGTGTTCCTCCCAAGACCCAGCTGGTGGCCTGCGTTCCTCCCAAGACCCAACTACAGCTCCACCAACACACCCAACAGCGTACTTTGGTCATCTCGGCTATCCAGACATAGGCTCTGGTTCCATGTTTTTTACGTCACATTTTACCGCCACTTTCCTCCTCCAGCGGAGATTTAATAAAGGCTGTTGTAACACTAGTTTGTTGACGTTATTGGGAGGGGGGAGATGGAGGGCTCTTTTTTCATACAACGACCATTTTCATAAAGTAAATAAATATTAAAAAAAAACAGAAAAAAAATATCACGAGATGAATTATTATGAATGAATTAATATTTCGTTTATATGAAATTCGCTTTAAAATACATCTTGGTTTTTTGAGACTTACTATTATAATTTTTAATTGGTGGTCATTGTGAGAAATATATTTTTAATGACAGGTGAAGCGTTCGTAAAAATATGAAAAACATCGAGGCTCAGTGATCATCGTGGAGCCACCAGCACCTTGTTCAGGTAATACGCGACTCATATAACGTTATTTTGACCACGAAACTGTCAAGGACTGATGTACAGGAGCTGACAGGTGACACGATACCATGTTGTTGTTTTTTTTGGTCACAGGAGACATTGACAGTGACACTGAAACAAAAAAGTCACTAATATTATTTGAGAGAGAGAGAGAGAGAGAGAGAGAGAGAGAGATTACATAGCTGATGTGGAAATATTAAGAGATTGGGAAGAAAAGACGAGTAGAAATAGTTTTTGATATCTGAAGTTGGTAGTAAGAGTGAGGGGGAAGACCGACGTGGAGGTGGAAGGAGTGTTGTGCTGGGCAGGAGGTTGATGTGAGGTGAAGGAGGCAGTGACGCCCGTGCATGATCAGTGAACCTGCAGTAATGGCATCAACTTCTTTATGAGGACGACACATGTTGCCCAGAAAGATGGTGAAATTATCAGTCTTGTTGTGGAAAGTGAAAACCAGCACAACACACATATGACGGTCTTACCCTGAGATGAGTGACCCCGGCAAGCTCTTCACGCTGTCACTCACAAATAACCTTCTCTTCGCTCTCATATGCTGGATAAATATGGCGCGACATAACGGCCTAACTGAACTAATTTGTAACTGTTAGCATAAAATAGTCGATACCTTACGCTGGCAACATGTTTAGAAGTTTCTCCTATTACTGTAAATCCGCGAACATGAGGAATTAGGCAAAGGAAACGCATATTATAAACACAGCCTTGGACCTTAAACACGAAGCAAACCCTGGAGATACCAGCACTTTCATCCCATCCTGTGTTATCCTTCCTCTTGGCAATCGGATAACACAATACAAACAATAATATTACGAAGGAGTTGAGGAAGATCCAAGCAACAAGAAGAAAACGACTTATGGATCTAATATCCAAGACAATAGGCTGCAGTTTCTAAGGTGTTGCTGGGGCAAACAGCGTGACCCAGGAAGTGTCTGGGAGGAAGGGAGTTGATAGTAGAGCGTGAACCTCTTCCAATAAGAGTGACAACAAACAGCTGTCAGTGTGGCAAAATTGTCACGATGAGAGCTTCGTGGTCATACTGGGACGATGGTGGTGAAAGAAACTCCGTCACTCACATCCAGTAAAAGGTGCCTAACACGTGACACCTTCTTGTGGGGGAAATTTTCATTGATCGAGGAGTCAAGATTGAAGAGCTAAAGAGGGACGGAAGATTCTGTTCCACTGTGATTACTGCTGTCACATGTCATGGTCTTGTGACCCATAGGAGGAGGATGTACTGTACGTGTGAGGAGGTTTTGTGTTATATGCCTCTCCCCCCAACCACCTTAACCCTCATCCACAACAATGTGTCGGGATGACAGTGGATGTGACTGGTCCAGGAACACTAGTGAGGTGTTCAGGGAAGGTAATAACGGCGAGAGACAGTGTTCACAGTCAATTAAATTTTCAGATTGGACACATACATTAATGTAACGTCATACAGCCGCCAGGTCTTGAAATCAACTGAGCTCTGTGTTATATGTAGCTGCAGATGTGACTCAGGAGTTAAGAAAAGGCAGATACCATACGTTGGTCTTACCATTATGCGGTATAAGAATTCAAGTAATTTTGTTGAAGGAATAAATAATAAGTTAGTATCATCCACAGTCTGTCTGTCAGAAGAGATGATAAGTCATTGCGATTTACCCCTTTATCTCCCCATAGGAGGAATAGGAATGATAAAAAAAAAAAAAAACGGGATAAACTTGACAAATCTCCGTTACTGGTGATGCCCAAGAAGGTAATGTTTGTATTTTAGGTAAACACGTGTTCAGACATTTCAAGAGATTTGCACCATGTTGCGAGATAAGGATCACCGATCTCGTAATAAATGATGTTGTTAGCCTTCCCCAGGAGAGAGAGAGAGAGAGAGAGAGAGAGAGAGAGAGAGAGAGACACACACATCAATCAAGGAGTCCTGTCATCAAGCGACCTGTTCTCATGTTTGTTTGACGTAGGAAGGAACAGTGATATTACCAATGGCCACTTTCCCCTACTGACACACTATATGCTGCTGGGCCACTTTCAGGTTTATTGCAGGAACAAAGACCAAAATTGACCAAAACGAAGTGAGGAGTGTCGAGACAAACAAGCTCATTGGTGGAGTCATCACACATAACCTGTAGTCCATCTCCATAGACTCTGCAGCACTGAGCAGTAATAACAATGTTTGTGAACAGTGAAATGCGGTTATGTTAGGTATATTATTTACATGCCAAAAAGATATTGAACAAAGTTAACTGTTTGAATTAATTTACTAAACTAATAGACAGAACAAAACTAACTTTTTGGTTCGTTTCTTAATCTTTTGGAATAGTCAAGCGCTGAGCGGGAGGGAGGAAAATGTCCACCGCAACTTTCTTCACAAAATAAACTTATTTACGGCTTATCTTTCATTTTTTGCCTCCAGAGTTTATTTACTCCAGGTATTTACTCCACTTTTAATGGAGGCTCTAGTGAATGTGTGTGTGTCTCTCTCTCAACATATGTATTTAACCCCTTGTGTACACCCACCCCACTCTGAGGTGAATAAAATGGTGTCCCGTAGTGAAGGTGATAGTTATCTATCTACATTCATCACCGCCACACTGGAACACCATCTCACCAAGGTTTATCCACATATGTTATTTAATACCTGGGAAATATAACATAAACATTATTAATAAATACTGTTCTCTCTCTGTCGTGGCGTTAGGTCAATAAGTTAGACACGTTCCCATAGCTTCGGTGTGTGGCAATCTATTTATAATACTTTGAGAATTCTATCCCCATTAACCTACAAACTAACAAGGTAACATTCTACTTTTACAATTAAAAATCTAACAAACTAACATTCTACTTTTATAACTAACAATCTAACAAACTAACATTCTACCTTTATAACCCACGAACTTATCAAACTAACATTCTACTTTTATCTGTCCTGTTATATTTGTTTTCGTATTTTAGTCAGCTGTTATCTCTTTATCTCTCCCTTTCTCCCTATGTTCTCTTTCATCTCTTAGGTTATTATCTCACCTTATGTCAATATCTCCAATACCTGTGTGTTTTTCTTCTCATGTTCCTCCGTCACTATCTTCACACTTCCTCCGCCCCCCTCACCATCTGTACACTCTTCGTCCCTCCCTCACTATCTGTACACTTCACGTTCCCTCCTCACCATCTGTACACCCCTCCGTCACGTCTGCCCTTCCCACCGCCCTCCTCACTATCTGTACACTTCCCCTCACGTTCCCCTCCCTCACTATCTGTACACTTCCCTCACGTTCCCCCTCCTCCTATCTGCGCCACTTCTCACGTTCCCCCTCCCTTAATACCCAAACGTTCTCATCATGCCCCCCCCCCTCCTCCTCCAGTGGGTGTGAGAGACAGAGATAGTAAGGGTACACGTGTGAGTGAGCTGCAATGGTCATAACAGTGGGGAGCAAATACTGCAGACATCATCTAGTAGTCTGCATCATATATAGACAAAATACATCACAGGTATAGACAGAAAAAACAGGTGATACGATACTGAGTAAATCATATAAATAATAAATGAAGAAGGAAGAGAGAGAGAGAGAGAGAGGATGATAATGATAATAATAATAACAACCACCGACCAACAACAACAATAATAACAACCCCTTCACCAACTAATGATTTTCTTTTTCTTACAATAAACATATCAATCTTAGGCTAGTGACAAGAATGATCAAATACACTCATACGGAAAATGATCCGTGACTGTAAGAAAATTATATTGAGGGAATAAGAATTGAATCACATGAAATTGTAACAGATACAATGACGTGTGTGTGGGATAATGTCCAACCTATGTGCCAGACCATCAGGGAATATTTTACGGAATCTGGAATTCTTGTTGTCAGTTTATACACAGATGATAACAGCCACACAACAGTAACGGTGACGTAGATGATTGTATTTCGTCTTAATGACTTCCATCCTACGACATATAACGAATAATCTGTCCACTGCATCATCCTGTTCCGTGGTCCGCTTCCTCCGGTGCGTTGAGAGAATTTTGCTTAATTCGCACTGCACCAACTTTTACGTGACTCTTATTCATCTGGTAACTGTGAGGCCGCCAGTCTACAGCGAGAGATATCACGGAAATGACACAAGGATAACACTAGCTCGTGAATGGATTGGATTTTCAAAAGTAATATGGTATATCTGATTAGTATACGAGTATACCACACGCATACCCAAGACCACCGAGTGCGCGCGCACACACACACACACACACACACACACACACACACACACACACGCACACACACACACGCACACACACACACCACACGCGCGCACATACACACACACAGGTTCGCTCTGAAAGTTAGTATGGATGATGGTCACGAGCCTTGTTTTAACACCCTTTGATATGTTATTTTATAGGATTAGTCGCTTTAATTGGCACGACTGTCCAATCAAAACATTCTGATTTCGGAAAAAAATATAAAATAATCCTTGTGGCGGCTAAGCCTGGCAGCCAATTGTACCATACTGGCAGTTATGACAAGAATATATTGATAAAATAAATGTACCCCCCCTAAAAAAAAACAACAACAACAGAGAGTAACCAATGGAACGTGGGATTAGAACCAGTGTATGAGGTAGACGCTGTAGGTTTCATTTCAGAGAGGGAAGTATTGGTCACAAGGAACAATAAGATGCAATGGAAATTTATGTGTAAGTAGAGCTTAAGAGATGAGAGGACAGACGTTAACTTAGAGGAAAGATGTGCAGAGATGTTTACTGAAGAGATGTGTCTGGGAGGCTGTGCTAAGGGCAGTGTTGGAGAGACGGAGGATATACTCAGCGTAGTGTTAGAGAGACGGAGGTTATACTCGGGGTAGTGTTGTTGAGACGGAGGTTATACTCGGGGTAGTGTTGTTGAGACGGAGGTTATACTCGGGGTAGTGTTGTTGAGACGGAGGTTATACTCGGGGTAGTGTTGGAGAGACGGAGGTTATACTCAGGGTAGTGTTGGAGAGACGGAGGTTATACTCGGGGTAGTGTTGGGAGACGGAGGTTATACTCGGGGTAGTGTTGAGAGACGGAGGTTATACTCAGGGTAGTGTTGGGAGACGGAGGTTATACTCGGGGTAGTGTTGGAGAGACGGAGGTTATACGGTTCAGGAGTAGTGTTGGAGAGACGGAGGTTATACTCGGGGTAGTGTTGAGAGACGGAGTTATACTGGGGTAGTGTCGGAGAGACGGAGGTTATAATGGGGTAGTGTTAGAGAGACGGAGGTTATGTACGAGTAGTGTTGTTGAGACGGAGGTTATACTCTGAGACAGGTTGGTAGTGTTGAGAGACGGAGTTGATACTCGGGGCAGTGTTGGAGAAACAGAGGTTATACTCAGGGTAGTGTTGAAGAAACAGGATTACTCACACACACTGAAACACACACAACACACACACACACACACACACACACACACACACACACACACACACACACACACACACACATGAGACACTGAAAATTCCAAACAGACAGACAAACAAAAAAGCAGATGGCGAGCGTGATTAATTTATAACCAGCTGTCAGGTCAGAAGGAATGAAAAACAGAGGAAGGCAAAGATAAGTTTCCCAAGTTGCCAATAAATTCTCAGTTGAAATTCCTCATTTTTCCTTTTGGCCTTTGGAACATTTCGGTAGGCGAAGTCTGTTGTTTGTCAAATGTTGCTTCACAAGGACAACGTGTACACTTAAAAAAACAATATATAAAGGCAGACAACAACTTTCAGGTGATGGTCCTAGCTATGGTATAGACGGACCATCACCTGAAAGTTGGCGTAACTTTGAATATACCCCTACGGTGCTGTGAGGTTGTATAAACATTCTCTGGCACCAATAAACAAAGTATATAAAAGAAAAATAAATACACTGACAACTCAAGTTACAAGTTGAAATAGCCGTAGCCACCCAGCGCAATGCAACTCTAATTTCTCTCAAATATCTATCCTCTCAATTTTTATAACCTTACCTAACCTCACACACAACTCCACCATAACAATACACAAATGGATCCTGACACTGCGATCATACAGTTGTATAAACTCAGGGACTACTAGCGCCAACTACCATTTCTCTAACACTCTACTTCCGTATAAATTTGTTAATGCCGTCGACTAAATTCACGCGCCATGATTTACTAAAATATTGATAACATTAAAACAACATGAATAATCATCTTTACATACAGTATTATAAATGAAGAGAGTTTATACGAAAGCATCCGTTGAACTGACAGAGTATCATAAGGGATAACTAATCAATTCTCTTGGAAGACACAACCCGGAACAACACACTCAGTAATAAACACCAAACTGAATAAACAGACAAGTAGCAGAGATATGAACAGCTAACATGTGTCAGCAGAGATATGAACAGCTAACATGTGTCAGCAGAGATATGAACAGCTAACATGTGTCAAAGCGTCCACACGAAAACATGATTAAGTTGAACGTCAGACGAACCACCAAGATACAGATCAGGAGTCACCCAAGACACAGTCCATCGACATGACTCCGAACAAGACTGGAGCTGTATAAAGGTATGTAAACAAAGGAACAAGTCAATGGTAATATTCAAGGAGGACTGGCGCATGACCTACTCCCCACACACACACATCACACGAGGCTACATTACGTAAGAGAACAAAAATACAGAAAAATACAAATAAAATAAGAGGAAAAGTTTCAACAATAATGTAAGATACAACAATAATAACTTTGTGGTAAGAGTAATGAACATGTGACTCACAAGGACAATGGTTGACTCCCTGGTTAATCACTCGCCTGAGGTTGAGAGAGAGAGAGAGAGAGCAATAGGTTGGACAGAGTTCTAAGTTATGGGAACGTTTCCAGTTATCTGAGACTCACCTAACTTACCGAGGACTCTTGAGATAATTCCCTCAACGCTACCGCTCCATCACAGTAATTATATTAGAGATTCAATCTCAACAATTACTGAGAGACCAACTTGGAAACTTCACCATCACCATTGAATTTACTCTATAACCTGATGCTTAGTTCACGATGGTATTACTTGGACCTACATCACCAGTTCATAAATTAAGACACTCTGAAATATCTCAGTTCACACACCACAGCAGAATGAATCACCAACTTTCCAACTGATAATGCTATCCACTTTGTGATAGATAAATGAGGAGGTTCAGAATACAGTAGTTTCACCAATGGCCACAAATTAAGACACATGGAAATGTTACTTTTCTTCTAATTTAAACTAAATATTTCGAATTTAATATCAGACACGAATATTCAATTTTTCAAATATTAACCAAAATATTAACCCTTCCATTGTTCCGGGGGCAATATAAGCAGAAAGTCATGAGCAGTATTGTCATGGTTTTCTAATTCACGTACGAGGAAGGTTAGTAGTTACACGGAGACCTTTAACATCAGTCTGTGAAGGAACGACCCATTTCATCCTATTCTTATCCATAGTATTGTCGGTGTTATTAGTATAAAGATAACACTCAGATCAAACTGGTGATCATCAGGTGACGGAGCTGATGATATATGAAACAGTTTGAAGTATGTTCTAATTATTGATGACTTGAGTATTTACTAATCTAGATACAGTGAAACCTTCATATAACGAACTTCTCTCTCCAAATAATCCGTTAGATGGAGGTTTCACATCTAAAGGACCCTCGATATAATGGATTAACCTCGTTAAATAGAGGTTTTACTGTATACGCTTAACGACCTTAGTTACATAAGAGCAGTGATACATTATAACACTACAGAAGAGACAGGTCGTACTTTACTTCACACTTAACAAAGATAATTGAAGTAGTTTCCTCTCGTTAAGTGTTATATCTTATGGAGTCGTATTTTGGTAGATTATTCCTTATAAATGAAAGAAATTATGAGAACATTCTACCTATTACAATATTAAGTAATTTTCTGTGTTTTGTGTATTAATATTATTATTATTATTATTATTATTATTATTATTATTATTATTATTATTACTATTATTATTATTTACTTTTCCACTGTCCACCATATCATCCACTGTTTTCTAGTTTCCAGCAGCGATCATTTCCCATCATAAGTCAATTGTTCATCCACTCTAGAAATAAGAGTCTGTCCCTGAAGTACAGTTTGGGTTGTGTGGGGGCGTTTGTTAATATTCAAGTTTAGTGGAATCGAATGTTTATTTTGCATCATTCATTTAACACACAATGAGTTAAATCACCAACGATAAATAAGTATCAAATCAATAAGAAATGAGACCAGTCAAGATATATTTCATTACTAAAATATTCTTTTTCATTTCACCCAACAAACTGAATTCGTTAATAATGTTGATAAGATTAAAATTTTGACGACTGTTTGTTAACACTCGGTTCAAATATGTCAATGAAGAATACAAGTGTTTATGGACCACGAGATATTAGGCAAAGTAGCGGGGTTTTTTTTCTCATGACAACAAATAAAAGTTACATTGCATTATGATACTTAAGGTAATGTTGTAAAGACTATTGTTATATTTAGTAATAACTATTATCTTACGGTTATTTTTGTATGATGATAATTATCTGGTATAGTCTGACACATTACTCGGGCTTTGTAAATATGCTGAGGCCTCGTGATCATGGTGGGCAGAAAGATTACACAAAGACCAGGAATAATTCAATTAGCGAAGTTTTAATACAACGAACGTAAAAAGAACAAGTTTCATAACGAGGCAGCGGCCATGGCTTGTTTGTCACAGCTCATGGAATTCATAGGATAGTTTCCATATAAAGTGTGAAATAAAAAAGAGGAATTTCACCAGCATCTCATTAATATATTTTACCAGATATATCACATCTATTGACGACTTAAATTCCTTTCAAAATTATGGTTAAAAAATAGTCTTCTCGCACTAATATTTACACTTTCTAAACATTATCATAACTGTGTAGCGTTGTTAGGCTACTAAATGGTGCATCATGTTGGTATGTCACTGACTAAGGTCAAGAAGATAGAGGGCTTGGATGTATGTAAATAATGCGTCGAAACAACAGTTTATTTTTATCCACACCATTACTATACAAGCTGTAGCACGAGTGGGCAAACCAGCACGGGAGCCACGCCTTGTATGTGTGGCTTCCAAGGGTTGGCATGCGAGGCAAAATGAAACCGATATTATCATCAAAGTGTCTGACCACCGTAACTTCCCAACGCACAGAAACAACAGATCTACAGATCCAACAAGCGAGCAGATGGAACACGCTACTGCCCTAAACGGATGGTAAACCGCTGTTGTGGGACGACACATGTGCTTCCATCTTGGCGACTACTTATCTCTAGGGAAAATCAAATGGAGGCAAAGTTTAGGACCCGGAGCTATGAATATTGCTTTGTGTCAACAGGGACAGAGACAATGGGAGCCTGAGGCATCGTGACCTGGAATTACAGAATGAATTGGTTTCCACTAGTGACTTACTTGTTCCAGCGCCTCAACAGAGCGATCTGGTGAGTGAATGCTTGCTGCATGCTTACTGGACTTTCGTTCCTCATCTGAGGGACTCGAGAGAGTCCGTCGTCATGGCACATCCACGAAAGAAATGACAACACCGGACAGGAAGAAGCATAGTTGGCAGGGAGAGGACATAGCCCTCTCCCCGATTCTCCATCATCCACCCACCAATCCACCCTCGGGTCATCTATGGATCAGACAGAATTTCGTGGATCATTGATCTCATAACCTCATAACCTCCCTGAGAGGGAGGCCAATATAATGATCCTCTCAGCCTGCCCAGCCAGGCTAGCACAGAGGAAATTTTGACGCATCTGAACGCCATCGCCTCAAGCTGAGTAACCTGTATAGAAAAAATAGTCTGCACAGTTTAATTCAAAGTACATCTAGTTCATTTTTTACAGTGAACCCCAGCGATAGCTAAATGAACCCAACTGATACCCAAACGAACCTCAATGGTACTCAAAAGACCCCAAACGAATTGAAGGTTCTTACTTATACTCGTTTTTAATACCCCCGTCTCCATCACCAACTCTAACTAGCACCATCTTCCTCACAAGCACCATCTCTCACTATATCTCTCCTACCCTTGTTTAAATCTCTAAGAATCTCAAGAGTCCCCCCCCCCTCACAACTCTTCCTCCTTTGGCCCTGAAATCTCCAACAGCATAAAAAGTCAAAGTGTCCTCCTCCTCCACTGCTCGACGCTCAATGGATGTTTTGTGTAGCTCTGTAAACAAAATATTGCAACAATTTTTACTTAGCACAAGACTTTTTGCGTCTCTGTGTGTTTATCATCCAGTTGCAGTCTCACGCTACAAAACTTAAACGCTGCCTAGGGAAGGTTGGGTTGGGTTGGGGAACACAAACTACACACATTCTCCAGAGAATATGATGCTAATAAATGTGACTACATGTACTTATGTTTATTATTTATTATTTACAATTTATGATCACTTATCTGACATGTAAAATATCACATTTATTATATCAGAAGACTAGAATACCAAACCTAACCTAACCTAACCTAACAACCTAGTTTGTACTTTAACTGAGGGGCTTTTGTCCTACCTTGCACTTTAACTGGGGGTGGGGGGGGGGGGTTGTCTGGGGGGCTTTACGCCCGTATTATGAAGCAACATCTTCCCTTGAAGAGGGTCGTCGTGTTTCAACCCGAGTTTTAAACACCACCCCGTTTAGTACTGTACTACGGTGTCCCTCAGGACTCATTTAGTTTTAAACTCGGGTTGAATCACGACGACCCTCTTCAAGGGAAGATGTTGTTTAATAATACGGGCGTAAGTCTGTACCCTGTGTTGTAAGCCCTCAATCTTCACAGTCACCATTGGAGTTTAAGATTTCACAATATATAGACGAACAAATTCATATCATAATTCCCTAGTCCACATAGTCTTTTCTTGTACCATAAAATAAGTGGAAAAAGTGGGTTTAATAATCACAAGAGACTGCTATACAGACAGTACAACACACAGTATACTAAACCTTCGGTACAGTGTGTCAGCACCTATGCTTGACTGTTTTCACTTCCCCAATTGCAAAATAAGGTACCTATTTACAGCTGGGTGGACTCGGATTGCCTGGGATTGAGCCAGTTACTCTTAAGACAGAGGGTGAGCGGTGCATCCACTCGGCCGCCGAAACGATTACAAGCCTCTAAGACGAATCTCAGACGATTGACAATTTAACCAAAACTAACCTAATCCTTCATGTGGGATGGGAAAAATATTAAAATATCCTGCAACTTTGTTTATGATCTTTCAATATAAAGCAGAACTATAGGTGTAAATTTCTATAAAAAAATATGATAAATCTGTAACATCAGACGTGGGACACAGGCCTCACCTAAGAGACGCTATCCTTGGCCAGTACGGGAAAAAAGAGCTGTTGCCAGGCGCCATCACCATGGCGACCTCACACCACACCACATCACACCTACTACTACTACTTTGCTGTCACTCGGAATCAAGTATGACGATCATCCAGCTAAGATACAATATTAGGAGTTATTAGGGATGTCACCTTCATTGGTGAGTTTTGAGGTGACTGTAGAGGCCGATACGGGACCGGCAGAGTTGTTCACAGATACTGCACATGTGGAGGGCTACATCGAGTGTGCGGGTGGGGCGGCGGCAGCGTCCTTCCGGCGTTGGCGCTTGTCTGTCTCGGTTTGCAATCGGGCTAACTCGAAAGTATTGACACCTTCCCGTGTGGTGCTCCTCCAAGCGTTACGATGTAGAGTAATCGACTCCCAGGTGAGGGGGTCGATTTGGCACTTTTTCAGGTTTGTCTTAAGACTATCCTTATACCTTTTCAATGCCCGCCAGCGTTACGTTTACTATTCGTTAGGTGACTGTAAAGTAGCTGCATTGGCAATCTACTGTCGTCCATGTGGGTAACATGGCCAGTCCAGCGTATTTGTTCATGGATAATGGTAGCTTCGATACTCTTACAGTTGGTGTCAGAAAGGATGCTGGCATTTGTTCTCTTGTCCTTAAAGCGAACTACGTTGGTGAAAGTTTTCAAGTGCCTTGAGATGCCTCCTATATGTTATTCATGTCTCGCTGCCATATAGCAGGGTGGGGAAGACCACTGCTCGATATACGTGTAACGTTGTAGATAATTTCAGCTCCCTACAGCTGAAGACACGGTTTTGGAGTTAGCCAAAGGCTTGAGATGCACATCTGATCCTGTGGTGGACAGGTGGGAGCCGAAATACCGAAAGTGGGTAATATTAGTGAGGGTAGTGCCGTTAAGATGGATGGATGGTGGAGGTGTGTCTGAACCTGGAGCAGGTTGAAAGAGAATCTGAGTCTTACATACATTCACCTCAAGACCGAAGTGTGCATACACATCTGCGTAGGTGTTCAGGATCTCTTGTAGGTCGTGCTCAGTGTAAGCAACGAGGGTGAGGTCGTCTGCATACCACACCACGCCATACCACACCACACCACACCACAGTACAGGTAAAGAGGATAATTAAAATATATTAGCTTCGTGCTGGACCTTCAAGTCTAGTGTTGTCAACCAATCTGAGAATGTTACTATACCCCTAATTTTCAGAAAACCACAAGATCCATAACACACAACTCAACAGAAACAATGAAATGGATGCATTATATTTTTTTTTTTTTTGTATAATCTGTGCAGCTAAACTTAAAACTACCATAATTCTTAACTGTTGATGGCTGGTTTATGTACTAACCTAAGATACGCGCTAAAAGCATTTGGCTGTTGAAGCAGAGAGTAACACATGACAACATTAAACACTGTATAATATATCTATAACGTTACAACAGAGCTCTTGGCAAGGTCAAGTTAACCCAAGCTCCCGTGTCTTCTGTATCTATAATAAACCGATTAAAAAAACTGGGAATTTATTAAAATTTTCGGATCACCACCCGACTCTCCACCCAGCTTATTTCACCGAGAGATTAACAAGCATCCTAACCTAACCTAACCTAACCTAACCTAACCTAACTCATTTCCTTACCTCAGATCATCTCTACTTGGCGAGATTAACTGGAGTAAATTATCCCATATAAAACATTCTTGGACTATTTCTAAGGAATTCCCCGCGTCTACATTAATAGCTGTCCATTCTACTGAAGTCTCGCAAATTATGAATGCTTCCTCACCTAGATACCTGAGTTAGAATCACCTGAAGATTAGACACCCTAGCTTATATTTTGGTTAGGTTAGGTTAAATTTAGGTTAAGTTTAAGTTAGCTTTGGTTAGGGATAGGTTTAGTTTAGGTTACGTTAGGTTTAAGTTAATTTACGTTTGCACTAGGGTGGCTTATCTTCACCTGAAATATATTAGGGTGTCTAATTTTCAGGTGATCCATTAATCATGCCATCCCATTATTTAAGGTTGTATTTCCTACGATATTATTCGGGTTTATTACCTTCATTCACCTAGACACAAACATTATTAACCTCTACTTCAATTTCTGTTTTTTTTAGTCAATATTTTAATTTTCTCTCGCAATGGCACTTTCCCTTCCTGCCTTCCTGATTTTTCACGAGAGAAGTAATTAACGTGATCTAGTTAAGTATTCAACAAGTGACTCTCTTGAATCTCTGTTAATCATGTTCCTGTAAATTATATTATTGAGTTTTATTTTCTACGGGTTTCATGTCGCCTGTGTGCTTGTTCTTCATCAACATAAACCTTCGAGGAAATCAATGGTTTATTGTTTTAACTGATGCATATGTTGTTGTTATTTTATTGTGTCGAGTTTCTTAACATACCAGAACCTAACCTAACCTAACCTAACCTAACCTAACCTAACCTAACCTAACCTAACCTAACCTAACCTAACCTAACCTAACCTAACCAAAAGGGATAAAAAAGGTGGAAAGAATTTAACTCTAATAAATAATAAATCAGAATAAATGAATGATATTTTTTCTTAAGAGTTCATATTATCGGTTTAAAATAAATTATTACCAATTTCGGGCGAAGATTTTTATAAGCCTGACACCTGACTGAAAAAAAATTAGTTGAATTAAAAGGTCAATTTGATAAACAGAAGTAAAATACGAATATTCTCCTTTTATTAACCAACTGATGCAACGGTATATATTTCATAGATATTACGTCATGATTAATTATTTCACAAGGAACAACGGATATATAGTGTGTCACAGAAAAATGTCCCTGCCTTCCCCCCCTCCCTGCCTGTTCCTTACCTCCATCCCCGCCTACTCCCTGCCTCCCCCCTGCCTGCTCCCTGCCCTCCTTCCCCTGCCTGCCTGCCTGCCTGCCTGCCTGCCTGCCTGCCTCCCTCCCCTACTCCCTGCCTGCCTGCCTGCCTGCCTGCCTACCTGCCTGCCTCCCTCCCTCCCTACTCCCTGCCTCCCTCCCTACTCCCTGCCTTCCTCCTTTCCTGTTCCCTGAGACACTGTGAGTTGGGGGAGGGAAGACAGAGCAAGGGAGGGGAAGGAGGAGGAGCAGGCAGGAGCAGGAGGGGCAGGGTTTGGGACACCGTATACATATCCTCTGTGACCCCACTAAGGACCAGCCACTCACGGCCTCGGTAACCTCAGTACACATTCCTGGCTGTCACCATCCATCTCCAATAGTCAGGCCACAGCTGCTACCAAAAAATGTTTTCTTTAATGAAAATACCAGCGACGTTCACGTGGTCTCTGTTGATACATCAGGTGACGGTGAGTGATGTGGTATGTCGGGTGTGTCCCTTATGGCCAAACCTTCGTATAATCTACAAATAATAATGGTAAAAGGCAGGAAATCGCCTCCTTCAGACAGACAGACAGACACAGACACACAGACACACACACAACCACTCGAGGCTGACAGTGGCTATACTCCATTTTGTTTAAATTCCGTGTACAGCTCTAACTTCACCTCGCACGTTTCAAGTAATTCTGGGAGGGAAGTGAGAATGGAGAGTTAATTTCCATGTAATTAGAGAGGCATAGAGACGGCTAATGTCATTAAGAGATCCAGGAAATATAGTAGACTAGTTCTCGATCATCAGGTTTAATGTGGTAGAGGCAAGATGTCTCAACCCAGAGCTTAAGAAAGAATACGAAACGCCGAGACAAGAGGAGAAGATTTCGTAAAGAGTCAGACACACGGATAGGGAGACAGACATCTAGACAAACAGACACCAGGGATCGATGGACAGACAGACAGATAAACAGACACCACGAATCGATAGACAGACATATTAGTGATGTATGTCTGTATATCTAGTCATCATCCACAGTACAACGCTTCACATTCCTCTGCCCCCCCCTCCCCACTCCTCCCCAGTCTTCAACCATTTATTAAGTTACAAAAGTAAAACATAAATAACAAGACAAATGGAACGATCAAATGATGAGGAGGAGAAGAAGTGTTTGAGGATAGCAAAGAGTGATGAAGAATGGTGACAAGAGTAGAGTAGTTTGTTATATAGTTTGATAGATGGAAGACATTTTAGCAGTAATTGTGAGAGGATTATGAGAGAGGGAAAGAAGAGTTCATCTACCTTACGTACCATATGGGAGATGAGCTGAGAGGAGCTGGTAAGATCCAAGATGTTAAGTAAATTTTAGCTTAGGAAAGTCACAATATCTTATAAATATATTAATTGAAGAGTCAGTGGGAACAACACTTAGTAAACTGCCTCTACGGAGAAGGTAATTACTGAAATAAACAGTCAATTACAGAAGCGAGTTAGATTGGGCTTGAGGAGTTTCAAACTGCCGCCGCCACCGTCACAGATCTTGTCAACATGCTGCCTAAAGAAAAATCGAAGGACATTTCTGGTTGACCGAAGAATGGAGCCACAACAAATTCGGTAAGAGGATTAGTGAGAGGAGATCAAATAAACGAATCATCCAAGTCTGAACTGCCCGAAAACAAGGAAATAAAAGTATATGGTATATATCTTTCTATTGAGATGATGACAATGTCCTCACCAGACCAGAGTCAAGCAGGGAGGGATAATAGCTTGTATATTAGGAAATACCGTTTGTCATTGTCTGTGTGTGTGTGTGTGTGTGTGTGTGTGTGTGTGTGTGTGTGTGTGTGTGTGTGTGTGTGTGAAGAGACAAAATCAAAGGCTTACACAGCAAAAAATCAGACAAAAATATATTATTGCTACATTAGGTGCTATTGACTGGCGCCCAATTCAGTTCAATTTTATTCAGAAATATGTGGCATCTCCCGGTGAGCGTCACACGTGAAGATAGCTGTGACGGCGGTGTGAGTGATGGAGGCCTTCGAAACTTCGGTTGGTGAGGAGGGTGTGGGTGGGTGAGGAGGGTGTGGGTGGGTGAGGAGGGTGTGGGTGGGTGAGGGTGTGAGGTGGGTGTGGGTGGGTGAGGGACGGTGTGGGTGGGTGAGGGTGTGGGTGGGTGGAGGGTGTGGGTGGGTGAGGAGGGTGTGGGTGGGTGAGGAGGTGTGTGGGTGGGTGGAGGGTGTGGGTGGGTGTGGGTGGGTGAGGTGGGTGTGAGTGGGGTGAGCGTGTGGGTGGGTGAGGCGTGTGGGTGGGTGAGGGCGTGTGGGTGGGTGGGGCGTGTGAGGCGTGTGGGTGAGTGAGGAGCGTGTGGGTGGGTGAGGAGCGTGTGGGTGAGTGAGGAGCGTGTGGGTGAGTGAGGAGCGTGTGGGTGAGTGAGGAGCGTGTAAAGGAAGATGCAGAAAACAAAAAAATCCCATCATTATAAACGAGAAAATATATAAGACGCAATGGAAAGAATTTGTGTCAGACATGAATTTAATAAAGTCCACAGAATGTCTTGTAGATTTTTAAACAAAGTAATACAGATAGCGAGCGAGACAGTGAGAAACAAAATGACGTCTTTTAAAAGTAAACACAAGACTGAAATGACAAAAGTTAAGGAAACACAGGTGAGGAATGCAGGTGGATATTGTAGTCATTAGCGTCTTGTGCCGAGTAGTGAAGATGATATTTGTAAAACTTAAAGATGGAAGTTTTCTGTGGGGGGGAATAAGATGATTAATTTAATACTGTTTTAAGATGATGTTGATAACGAGAATGGTAAGAAGGGAAAGTTTCGGGTCATTTTATTACCTTTGTCCTTCGAGAGCAGCGGGAAGGAGGGACGGGGAGGGGGAAGGAGGAGGGGGAGAGGAAGGGGAAAACGAGGGGAAGGGGAATGGGGGAAGGAGGGGAAGAGAAGCGAGGGTAATGTAGATCTATGTATGTGTGTGCAGTGTGTGTGTGTGTGTGTGTGTGTGTGTGTGATGGGGGCATCAGCAGGTGGTGATATAGTGTGTAGGCTGAGGAGGAGACGAGTGAAAAAAGCAAGGCAAGAGCATACCTAATGAGGAGGTGCACACAAACCATTAAGGTAAAGAATGATGTATATAAAATGATGAAGCCACGTGGGGGAGTTGACAGACAGACAGACAGACAGAGACAGACAGACAGACAGACAGACAGACAAGGGATAAATATGGAAAATAAAAAGCAAAATATATTAAAAGCAATATACTGAGCCTTTGAGGGATTAAGGATATAAGTATAGAAGCCGAGAGAACACAGCTCATAAAAAATCAAGAAATATTTTACAAGGGGAATTTAATATGTACGAATTAGTATGTAAATAAAGATATAATGAAAGATTAAAATAAGTTAAATGTAATGTTCTGAGTAACTTTATGGTGTCAGTGTTACCAGATAATGCTATGAACAAAATATGAGTAATATAATAGAACATTGTTGCGTTCAAATTTAAGCTTGTTAGTGTAATAAGTGCTTGAGATATCGCCCAGAAAATCCAGCAAGCAAGTAAGTAAGTAAGTAAGTAAGTAAGTAAGTAAGTAAGTAAGTAAGTAAGTAAGTAAGTAAGTAAGTAAGTAAGTAAGTAAGTAAGTAAGTAAGTAAGTAAGTAAGTACGTAAGTAAGTAAGGAAGACACTGAGGGAGTCTACCAAGAACACAAGGTTTACTATATTAAAACTGATCAAATGTTAAGTAAAATACTGAAGGAACATAACAGATTAAACTGATATGTTTCCATGTAATGTGAGAGTAGCAGAGGTGAGGTTATGGTTCAACAAAACTTATGAACAAGCACTAAGTTGCCTGGAGTCAACGAGGTCTACTTGCAGGTTCATTCGTCTCACCACCTACATTACAATACAGGGGGGTCATTCGGTGTTACTAATTGACCATCTACCTGAAATTTGATGATTGCAGTACATTATATGATTGTATATTTTTTTTATATATGACCTATATTCCTAGGTTATGTATAAGAAAGAGGGATTAGACGTGAAATGTGGAAGGATGAAAAGAAGACCAAGATGTTATGGACACACAGGTCACACCGCCTACAGTGATGATGAACTACAGCCACAGATTTAATAGAATATGTGAAGGAAAATCGTGACCTACTTGGGATGATAAGCTGTGTGACACGTGGCATATGGATGTGTGGTGGTAACGGGTAAAGTGAGCTCTAGTTCTAATAGACCCCTACTTAACCTTACCACTGAGATTGGAGGCCAGTCTTAGTGGGCCCCATTTCTACCGGGACCCAATTCTAATGACTGGTTTGGGGTCTACTAGGACTGGGACTCTGGCTCAATGAAAAAAAGGACTGGTACCTGAGTGAACACAAGTTGAGTTGACATCCCCAGTTGTGCGGCTGTAGGGTAACTGTATGAGGAGTGATGGTGGAGGGTGCGTATGGGGGGTGTTTAATGTGGGCTTAGGTCGTAGAGGAGATTGTAGGTCAACTCAGCATGTCATCATTAATCATAAGAACCTAACCTAACCTAACCTAACCTGGAAGTGAGAGTAGGTTCCATAGGCATGACAGTGTAGAGACAACACACCGTACACTAAGCCTTCGATACACAAGGAGGCAGCGTGGCCGGCACCGCACTCAATCACGTTTTCACTTCCCAAGCTTGTAAAGTTTGGTATCCCTTTACAGCTGGGTGGACTGGGGGTGCCTCGGGGAGAACCTGCGAGACTTAAGAATGGAGACAGGCGCTGTATACACTCGGCCACCACATTCTAATTCAACCTACCATGTCCTGAGCTTAGTTAGCCAACAAACTCTGTAATGTGTAAAACAAGGGGTGTCGTCCCCCTCTGTTTAACTCATTAAACTTCTTTTCCAACCTTTCCCCCCACGACTATATGTTGTGACTTCTCCATCCCTCATGTCTGGCTGTGCCTTGAGCCCCAGCATGCCTTCCATCCTTTCCCCACCTTAACCTAAAAAAAAAAAAAAAAAAATCTGGCCACAAGGGAGGGGACTCGCTAACCTAATGCCAACTACAACTGGGGAGTTTCAATCGTCTATTCACCATATATATACACATGACGAGAATGAACAGAACTGCGTACTAGGTGAGGGACGCTACTGAGAAAGATGGAATGTTAAGCGTGGCGGCAGCTTGTCAGGAGACCATCAGTGACGTCCTGCAATGTTAATACGGGAAGGAAGATGTTACTCACTAGCCACGGGGGTGTAGGCCAGGGAGTCATTCACGGTGTTGGGAAAGCTAAACGTCAAAGAGCGAGAACAAACAAGGGTCGAGTATCAAGTAAAAACTTTAGCGTCGTTAAGTGTAATTAAGGAGGAGGAGAAGAATAAGTGTGACCTAATGACTCACCCACTCCGGGAGAGTGAAGTAAATGACCCGGATAATGGCGCTTACTTCTACCCACCCCCCCACACACACACACAACGGAAAATGACATATACGCACGCACAGAGTCACACACACACACACACACACGAGGAGGTACTATAGCGGGGTAGAGCGTGAAGGGATGAGCATCTGGGGACCTAACAAAATAAGTGTCGTGTGCCCAGGGAGCGACAGCCAGTAGCATTAGGGAGAGGAAATGACGAGGAAGAGAAGAGAGTAAATGATCGTGGAGGATGTCCGCATAACCTACGACGGCTCTTCCTGTTGGCGTTAGTCTATCTTTTATGTTTTTTATCTGACCGGTCGAGGAGCTTATGTTCCGGGTGGACTGTTTCCCTAGTCAGCTGTGTGTGTGTGTGTGTGTGTGTGTGTGTGTGTAAGGAACGTATTATTTGTCGTTCCGTTTGCTTCACTAATAAAACAATAACATTTCGACACGCTACACGTTCTTCACCACTCACCGTCACTCTCGCTCTTCTGTTTCAAGTTTTTCCTCGCAATAGCCCGGGCCACAAACAGCTTTTTTACACACACACACACACACACACACACACACACACACACACCTATATATTGAGGAACTGAGGGTTTATAATGTTTATGGGTAAGAAATAACATTGAAAAATTGCAACCTGGAAAACAAATATATACCTCTACAGCGAACTATCCACGGTGAAACCTAACCTAACCACACTAAGAAGAACTGACTGACCATTTAATGTCAACAGTTGATGCCCTATATAGCCACGACAACGACTTCACAACCATCGTTTCAGGAGACTTTAATGACTTCAACTACGACCGAAATGTGTAGCTGTCTGGCCCAACATACGTCGTTAACCAGCCAACACATGATGGCTCGAGGATTAACCCGATACTTCAGCGATGCAAGGACGTCTATGGTGGAATGGCTGTGTACTGACCATATAGGTGTAACACCCTGTGAACGTGTCCTTATGAACCTAGCGGTGATAATCCTTCTCACCATGCCACCGTACTCGGGACAAGTTCCACCAAATTTGAACACGTCAGTAACAACACTTCGACCAATGGATGGTTGACGATTCAGTAGATGATATTTGTCCAGCACATGATTCACAGGCTGAGAACAATGGACAGGCGAGTCACATTAGGATTACAAAGTCGACAATGTACAGTCGGGGTCAAAAGTTCGTTCCCTCTCAAAATGGAATGTCGACCCCAAATGAGATTTCACCACGGGGAGCGAACTTTTGTATTCTTTTCATCTTTGGTGAGAAAAATCAACCTTGAGTGTGTCATATATAGATCGTACTTACATTGACAACCAGAGTAACGCCATAACAGTTATTACTATTCCTTACCTCGCCTACCATCCTCCCTTAGATTGAAAGGAAACACATTTATCATGACCTCATAACACTACTGGTTAGCAAACATATCGTAACCTGATGCTCAACACTTGAATTTTTACTAGAGATTCTCACTATTCAATTAACAAAACCTTAACAATATTTTACCGATTAATGAACTAATAATAAATAGCTTTAAGTTTGATATAGGGTTGTACAAGCTATTCCCTAACACCCACACCTCCTGCCCTCCAAGACTCAGGACTGATCACAACAGGACTCACATGTTTACAAAATACTCCAACTAGTGACTGGGTTCGTTTAAGTACCTTCCTATCCCAATTCACTTCATAATACATAATACACCTCAAATGCTGTCTACTTTTTCTTATCTTAACCACCCTGTAACAAATTTCTATTTCAATGACTGTACCAGATTACAAGCAGACGTACTGATTTTTCACTGTAACTTCACTATAGCTGTTTGTAATGCAAGATTTAGCGCCACGTGATAATTTTTTATAACTGTAACTCTTATTGAGGTTAAGGTATGACTTATGATTCTGGCACCATATGGAAGTTAGTGTGTTTATCGAGTGTGGTGGAGCCTCGCCCCTCACACTTCGGTCCTTGGCGGCTGGGTAGTGGTCATAACACTTAGCAAAACTGAATCTCCTTAATCCAGCGATCAGGTGAAACGAGACTGTGTGTGTGTGTGTGTGTGTGTGTGTGTGTGTGTGTGTGAGAGAGAGAAAGATGTCATTTTCGGGTCATCGTGAACAACTGTCTATCACTGCCGCCAGCCACTCAGACTCCAACACCTGAGGAACACAACTGACTTCATTCATAGCAATTCAAAGACATAAAAAAGTACTCACGTGTGAAATTACGAGACCCGCGTCATTATTCAGAACTTCAGACGTAATTTCCATTTCAAGTACTAATTCACTTTCTTGGTGTGCCAACTTTGTCTATTACTAAAAAAAAACTATTTATTAGACTCTTTATAAGTTAGGTTAAGTTAGGTTAGGTTAAGTTAAGTTGGCTTAGGTTAAATTATATTATATTATATTAAGTTAGGTTAAGTTAATGTACCTTAGGTTAAGTTAATTTAGGTAGTACCCATATTCAAAAAGGGAGACAGGGCAACAGCGTCAAATTACCTGCCGATTAGTTTGACGTCAGTAGTGGGGAAATTTCTTGAATCAATTATAGGAAATAGCTTCCGATCGCATTTAGAGAAAAAGAAATTTATCTACGACTCTCAACATGGGTTTACAAAGGGAAAATCTTGTCTAACAAATCTGCTGACGTTTTTTTAGGAAAGTCTTCGAGGTAGCAGATAATGACGAAAATTACGATGTTCTTTACTTAGAATCTAGCAAAGCGTTTGACAGAGTACCGCATCAGAGGCTTCTGAGAAAAGTTAAGGCTCATGGTATCGAGGGGAAAGTTTTAAATTGGATAAAATCATGGCTGACCGATAGAAAACAGAGGGTCAGCGTAGATGATGCTAAATCTGAGTGGGGCTGTGTAACCAGTGGGGTTCCCCAGGGGTCAGTACTGGGCCCACTCTTGTTCATAATCTACAAACGATCTAGATACTGGGATCAGCATTGACATAAGCAAGTTTGCGGATGACACCAAAATAGGGCGGCAGATTAATTCAGGGCAGGATGCAAATGCACTACAGGAGGTTTTAAATAAACTGCAGGAGTGGTCAGAAAAATGGCAAATAAAATTCAACACCAGCAAGTGCAGCGTACTTAATATTGGAAGAACAAATACTGTCAATGTATACAGCCTTAACAACATCAACTTAGAGAAGTCGACTTGTGAAAGAGGCTTAGGGGTATTTGTAAGCCCGGACCTACGGCCTAGAAAACAGTGCGTTAATGTTCGAAATTTAGGCAAACAGAGTATTTGGTTTTATATCTAGAAGTGTAAGTAATAAGAGTGCGGCGGTCATATTGAAACTATATCTTGCGCTAGTCAGGCCGCACCTCGATTATGCTGTTCAGTTCTGGTGCCCCTTATTATAGAATGGATATCAATTCACTGGAGTCGGTGCAGCGAAGAATGCCGAAAATGATTCCGGGACTTAAAACCTTCCATATCAAGATAGATTAAAGAAACTAAACTTGCATTCCCTAGAAAGACGAAGAATGCGGGGAGATATGATAGAAGTATTTAAATGGGTGAAAGGAATCTTTAAAGGAGATATAGATAAAGTTCTAATAATATCCGAGCAGGATAGGACTCGAAGCAACGGATTTAAGTTGGATAAGTTTAGGTTTAGGAGGGAGATAGGAAGGAAGTGGTTCACAAATAGGGTGGTAGACGAGTGGAACAAGCTTAGCAACTTTGCAGGAAGTGCTGGAACGCTGGAAAGTTTTAAAAGGAGGCTAGATAGATTCATGGATGATAGAGAGTGGTAGTAACTCTAGACAGGAGCTGCCATGCACAGGCCAACCGGCTCTTTTGCTACAAGGGCAGTTCTTCTTTCAGGACGCTCATTTGTGCCAGTATCCATTTGTGCCCCGACATTCCATGCAGCGACCATAAGAGGTTGTATGGTTTATTTTTGCTTGGATCTGTGATTTTGATTATGTTTTCGACCGCATTAGGATGACCTTGCTGGGTGGGATTGCCCAGTCAGGTTGGGTTTTTAGGCAGGCTATGTTTAGGGCACCTTTTCTAGCCCCCTCCCAATGTGGGATGAGCGAAGTGGCTGCCTTGAAGGTCTGCTCAGTTGCACAGACAGGTCCAGATTACACTGCTGCCTAGATCCCAGTGCATAAACGACCATCTTATCTGTGCCGCCCATGTGCAGAGTTGTGACTAGAGACTCCCGGCAGTCATCTCTGCCTGTTCCCGTCGGCACTCGTCTGTCGCCATAGGACTTTTGGGGGTATAGGGGTTTTGATGATGATGAGAGGTATGATGAGCTGGTTGATGGCTGTGCGTGAATTGATTTATGTGGTGAGACATGAGTGCAGGCTGCAACCACACATCTTGGGTCTCCCTTTTCCTGATCCAGTGGTGCAAGTGTTGCAACTAATGGGAAGAGAGGGTGTTGTAATGAACTGCCGATAGCCCAGTTTGTTGGGTTTCGCCTTAGTAGCATGTCCATCAGGCATTGCCTTTGTCCGCCGATGTAGTCGTTTGATTTCCTCTTCCGCCTATACCGCCGTTGGGGTCTTGTTGGAGCTCTGCAAGCATGTCTGCCTGATGCGGGGCTCCATCGCAGATTTCTCGTTCGAGGTTTACTCCTTTAGCCTTTTTACCTACTAAGGTTAATCCGCAAGGCAACCAGGCAATGGCTGGTAGGCGCCAGAACGTGTCCACATGCCAGTGGACCTATACGCCGTCCCTCTGGGGCCCACTGCTACTCCGATATCCCCTGCTGATCTAGCCTGGGCCCATGAGGCACCCAGTTACCGTGTGTTGCCACGAGGAGGCACATCAGTAGTCTTGATGGTGAGGAGGCTGTGTACTGGCAAGGGAAGACTTATGCAAGTTGCTTCCCTGTTCGCCACGAGGGCGAGTCAGCAGCGGCAGCTGAAAGCGAGGGGGATCAAGCAGTAGTTGCGACTTAACACTAACCTAATGCTGCCACACTAGACGCATTTCACCACCCTGTGTGCGACACAGACACACACACACTCCTACAGTTCTACACACTACGTAGCATTAATGTGGGGGGGGGGATCTACAGGGAGAGACAGCATACCTCATAACGTGGGCTGTACTACATAGAGAGAAGAGAGGGAGAGTAGTGGATATATGTGGAGTTCTACAAGGGAGACGCGAGTTAGTCGGTCACCACCTACAAAAGGGAGAGGAAGCATACAGTAATACGTGCTACTGAACAAAGGAGGAGAGAGATTTACAATAACACGTGACACAGGGCGAGGACACACACACACACACACACACACACACACACACACACACACACACACACACACACACACACACACACACACACACACACACACACACACACACACACACACACACACACACACACACACACACACACACACACACACACACACACACACACACACACACACACACACACACACACACACACACACACACACACACACACACACACACACACACACACACACACACACACACACACACACACACACACACACACACACACACACACACACACACACACACACACACACACACACACACACACACACACACACACACACACACACACACACACACACACACACACACACACACACACACACACACACACACACACACACACACACACACACACACACACACACACACACACACACACACACACACACACACACACACACACACACACACACACACACACACACACACACACACACACACACACACACACACACACACCAACCTTCAGTTCTGAATATATTCCAACCTAATCATCGTCTTTAAGCCACTCACCACCCAGTCCTCGCCTCTGAGCCGCCCACTTCCCAATGGTCGCCTCTGAGCCACCCAATCCTCGCCTCTGAGTCACCAACCACCCAATCATTACCTTTGAGCCACCCACCACCCAATCCTTGCCTCTGAGTCACCCACCACCCAATCCTCGCCCCTGAGTCACCCACCACCCAATTTTCGTCTCTGAGCCACCCACCATCCAGATCTCACCTTAGATCCACCCACCACCCATTCTCCGTTACAAAGCCGCCTACCTCCCATTCTCTGCCTCACAGCCGCCCACCACCCACTAGAACAATAAACCACAGGGGGCGGCACCTTTCTGGAAGTGACGTAACCTAGCTATATTTTTACCAGTGTTAAGGAAGGTGGAAAATTTACAGCGGCGGTGGGGGAGGAGGGAGGAGGAAGGAAGAGAGGAACGGAAGGAGGAAGGGAAGGAGGAGGGGAAGTAGGGAGGAACGAACGGACGGGAGGAGGAGGATTAAGGGTGGGAGAGAAGGAGGAGGGACGAACGGTCAGAGGAAGGAGGAGAGAGGGTGGGAGGGAAGGAGGGGCGAACGGACGGATGAACAGAAGGAAAGAGGTGAGGAAGGTCGAATGGACGGAAGGAGGGGAGAAAGAGAAGGATGGATGGGGAGAAAGAGAGGGAGGGAAGGGTAGAGAGGTTGAGGGGGAGCAACGGAGACCATTCACCCTCACTCACTCGGTTCACACAATGTTTCACTTGTGTTCCTCGACTACTCTAGGTGACTTGTTTATGCCTACATCAGAGTGACGTTCAAGAGTGTCATATATCCTCAACAAAACAATACTAGTGAGGATAAAGACCACTACAGAACATAGAATCAACAGCCCTGAGTACTCAACAATATACAAATTAAGAGTAAAGTCAAATGTAGGAAAATAAACATCAATGAAAATGTTTGAACTATGCTGAGAAAGATTCAAAGGGGCGTTGGTAAAGGAAACTTTTTGACTAATGGAAGCTACTACGAGTTTGTGAAATGAGGTGAATAAAAAGTAAGAGAGCTACAGAACTTCCAGAAATCAAAAGGTGGATATCTTAGTCTTTTCAGATAACGAAAATCAACAAACACGAGATTTAAGAAGAATATTGTAGACGTGAAGTGTGTCTAGATTGAATAGCATGAACGTAGGTTTCTTTTTTTTTCTTGTCGTCATCTTTGTTAATCCAATATTTTTTTGTTTTCCTCATAATTAAACCGAAACTAATGCAATAGCTAGACAGGGAAGCAAGTACAGTATTTTAGGATTCCACAAGATCTTTAGGCTCGTTGTGCATAGTGTTAAGTCAGCGCTCCCCGGCTCACTCCTCCAGCACAGTTGAAGTATGGTAATGTTTGCTTGAGTGAGGTGCACCCCAGCCTTACAGTACAGTGCCGCGCTGAAGAAGACGTAATCTGTGTGTGTGTGTGTGTGTGTGTGTGTGTGTGTGTGTGTGTGTGTGTGTGTGTGTGTGTGTGTGTGCGTAAAATATATTTTAACATTCACAACAATATATTCCCAGTTTTGCGATATTTGTTTCAGATTTATTCGTTAGTTTACCATATTTATTTATTGTACATATATTTTTGGGGGGCAGGTGGACAATATACATTTTTTTCTGACATCTCATCGAACAAATTTGTGATAGGAGAGATTTTCACTAATGACGCTACTAATCCAAATCGACTAACGCGCTTGATAATTAAATTTCTTGGAATGAATTAGCGGCTTTGAGTTAACATGATAATTTGTAATGCACGAGAAATAATTGCTATAATATGAATAATAATTTACAGTGTTACAAGGAAAGTGTGATAATTGTGAACAACCTTCTTCCTCTCGCTGCTTCTTGATTCTCTTGGTTTTATTCTTTCACTTCTTATCCTTGTTTATTTACCTTCTCCGTTAATTAAATGTCTTAATAAACTGCCTCTACAGATCCTTCACCCGCCACAAAGCCTCCTTAACCCCTACAAAGCCTCCTTAACCCCTACAAAGCCTCCTTAACCCTCTGCAAAGCTTCCTCACCCCTCCACATATCCTCCTCACCCCCTCCCGAAAAGCCTCCTTAACCCCCTACAAAGCTTCCTTACCCCCACAAAGCCTCCTCACCCGTCCAAAAAGCCTCCTCTCCCAGAAGGCCTTCTCACCTCCTAAAGTCTCCTCACCCCCTCCCAAAAAGCCTCCTCACCCTCTCCCAAAAAGCCACCTCACTCCCACAAACCCTCATTCACCCTAACGGGGGGAGTTTATTCTCCAGTGATACATCTCTATAACCTACTGTACTAACTCCACCTATCATTACACTGCTACTGTCCTTTAGTCACCGACGGAGAAAATAAATCTTTTCGTTGTTTTTTTCAGGAATGTTTTAAATCATTATTATATGTACTACACCAGAGTCCCAGCGGCCATATTAAAATCCAATGTTGTTTGCTTGAGCCATATGTTCACGATGGGTCACCTGTAGATTAGCCACCCTAACTCTACCTGGGGGAGTTAGGTTAGATAAAAAGTGCGTTAGGTTAAATACGGTTAGGTTAGGTGGTTAGGTTGGGTTAAGTTAGCATAGGTTAAATACGGTTAGGTGTTGAATCTTCAGGAAAAATATGCTTAGGTGTGTAATCTTAAGGTGATCTTTCAGGACTCCCGAAGGCACAGACGGATGCACACGGAGACAGATGTAGGCACGCATTTGTTGATCCGCCTCTTCCTAGGGCAGTGGGAGACGGGTTTCAGCCTATGGAATCACGACGATCTCACACACTATGTACTGTAGACTCGACTTTATAATGTCACACATGTACAGGTATTTTGTTCTAAATTTCTCTCCTCCTACTCACTCACCCAGTCTTCTCATTCTTCTTCTTTCTTTCTTCCTTTCTTCTTTTTTCCTCTATTCTTCCTCTTCCTCCTCCGACCCACTCAGTGTACTTCCTATCTTCTTCCTCCTTCGATTCTACTCTAATTGGTCATATCGACTCTTTGGGACTCCTGGTGCTGACTCAGGTACGAAGCTCACCCTTAAAGACGGTCCCTTATAAATGGCTTAGAAAACGAATCATCTTTAGATTAACCTCCAACTTATTTCACCTGATGATTAAACACTCTAACACTAACACTAACCTAACCTAACCTAACCACAGTATATCCTCCACTGTGTACCGATAACGAATTCCTCCTGAAGAGTCATGTTTCCTTTACTATTAATTCTATAATGACAGACATTTTAAAAAGTAGCTCCCAACTCTAAAATTTCCTATATGTTTAAGCACAACACTGAAAAATCCTCGTCCATCGATACATTTATATACAGTCACTCATTAAAATATCTATACAAAATTATGTTAAGACAATATGACACAACGGACGAAGGATTTTGACAACCCTACCGAGACAACAGGAGTCGCAGTGTCTATTCTGAAATTCATCGATCACCCCAAGTACAGATAGTTTTTTTGACTGACTACAGTACATATTTTACGCTGTTTTTTGTAACGCAAAGGGAAGGTCAAGTACAGGTTCACACGTGCCGGCTCTGCTTTATATTCATTGTGTTCAGTGAGACGATTATCACCCTTAGTACAAGAGGATATTAAGGATGCTGTAGGCAATAGCTGCAGTAGGAGACGTCCCCTTTGGAATAGGAACAGCGTGACTTCCATCCACTCGCCACAGACCAAACACTTCTTATATAAAGTCCGAAATAAAGCAGTTTTAAAGCAGAGAGAGAGACATTGTTTTTTTTAAAAGACAAGTTGTTGAACTTTATTTAGATCCTCACTACATATCATGTAATATTTTTTTAACCTCACTACAGTGGAATGCTTATGTAGTAAAATGGGTCCAGATGAGAAAGCTGAAGCATGATTTAAATAGTGAAAGAGTGGCTTTAACTTTAAGAACCTCACTACGATCATTTCAGTAATTCACTCATACAGATTTCACAATTTGCGTTAAGTGATCTCAGTTTACCGACAGTAACAATTATGCTTGATAAATATTTTTCAAATCTTTGTGGGGAGAGAATCGTGCCACTCCCCGGAGACTTCATTACCATAACAAACATAACCATTGTTAAAAACACCACCCAGGGAGCGTCACATGATCCTCCCGCCACACTTAGTTACATTGTCTGGCAGCGACGAGGACTACAGCTGATGACATCATCATAAAAACAATAATTGTGTTTGTAGTCAGTAACATTTATTTAATATACAGGAAATATTAATTAAAATCATTGGAAGTGATGAGAAGTAACGTATATATTGCTTATTGAGTAACGGGTCACAACACGAGGACACTACCAGACGCAGATTCGAACATGACCTGAAATTTGCATTACAATTCAGTCATATTCACCTGAAAAAGTAAGCTTATTGTTAATGGAAACTTATGTTACTGAATATCAACGAAATATTCAAAGAACACACCTTGCAGTTTTCGACTGCGTGATTTCATTTATAGTTTTGTAATAAAATAATCTGAAAAAACTTTTCGACCGGCTATCACATAACCTTGGAGCGTATCTTCAAGTTCAATGTAAATTAAATTCTAAAGACTTTTGACTTCTAAAATGAACGTATCCATTCAAACTACAGTACGTATCCTGCTAAAATAAGTTATAAACCAAATTTTTTACACGTAAGACAATTTTATTTCATATATTTTTAGGATGTGTATCATCAACCTTAAAATTTGTGCCTCTGTACCACAACTGTACCGTATACTACAGCCGCTGCAACAGTTACGTACTCTACGCTATGCTACACCTATGAGGCAGTTCATTGTTTTCTCGGGTACAATACAGCGGTGTGGCAGCCATGTTTGTATAACTCTCCTCCAATCCAGTAAAAGGAAAACACCACAAAACTTGAACATAAAAATACTAGGATATAACGTTTGACGAGAAACTAGCTGTTTACACCAAGGTAGTTAGTAGTAGACAGCTACCAAACAGGAGAGTACTACCCCCTGGGAAGATATTGGAAGCATAATGTGTTGTCTAATGGTAGACCCTGCTGCCATATGGCATCACAAAAATTGTGACTAAGTCCCAGGCTGCTGATCTGACTTTCTGCCTCATTTACACACAATTGCAGGGTCTCAATTGTTTCTCTTACTTTGACAACACAACATACATATTGCGCTTCTCACTCCTGACCCTTTTTTCCATTTTTGTATTTCTTTATGGTGTATTATTTATTATTATTATTATTATTATTATTATTTATTATTATTATTAAATTTTCCTTTCAGGCCCCGATGTGGGTCAGTGACCTGTACCAGGTGGGCTAATCCCCGTAAAAAAAAGAAAAAAAGAACGTTCTCAACAGGATGAAGCAATGGATTATGTAACATGTCTAGGTTTAATAATCATAATCAAATCTGTGCCAATTACTCATTATTCAGAAGTCAATTAGGCATTCTAGAGCACTGATTATTATTATTATTATTACAATATTTGGTTTATGGTCTGTGGCACAAACCTATGTACCGTGTATAGGTTAGGTTAGGTTAGAGTTAAGAGGTAAAGTTCCTTGTACCAGATGCTCTCACTACAGTTTATCGAGGGGCCACGTCACACTTATGTAATAATGTAAACAGTAATGAGTCTACAACTACACAGGAAAGGAATTATACTAAACAATCAATTTTGCATAGTTTTTCTTTAAACCAAAATGAAAACAACAAAGGGTCGTAACCAGTGTTTACCAGAAGTTGATGGTAAAGTTCTTCAGCAAAATTCCAGAATATCATAAATTTTCAGGTTTCTCCGTTTATATTCACTAGTTTATACTTTTAAAATCCTGGCGGCGCTCCATTTGACAAACAAAGAATTTTCACAATATTTTTAATTCCTTTGACGTAACCAATCATATCACAATATTAAACGGTACCCTTCATCTGTGTATTTTTCCGGGGATTTTTTTTTCGAACAAAGTGGAAACACAACATGACTGTCAGGATGTTATAATGGATCCCAACAGAAAGTCATCCCTAAAATAACAGAAACTCATCCCTAAAATAAAAAATGGCATCCCTAAAATAGCAGAAAGTCATCCCAAATAGCAAAAACTCATCCCCAAAATAGGAAAAAGTCATCCCTAAAACAGCCGAGTCATCCCTAAAATAGCCGAAAGTCATCCCCAAATTAGCCGAAAATCGTCCCTAAAAAAGCCGAAAGTCGTCCCTAAATAGCGAAGTCGTCCAAATAGCAAAGTCATCCTAAAAAAGCCGAAAGTCGTCCCTAAAATAGCCGAAAGTCGTCCCTAAAATAGTAAAAAGTCATCCTAAAATAGCCGAAAGTCATCCCTAAAACAGCAATAATCCGTAAAGATGACTTCATCGACAGTTTCTTTAATTCACTAAAGCATTTAATATACATTTTCTCTGGTAGTTTTGTGTTTGTCAGTCAGTCAATCAAAAGATTTTTTTCATATATGTTTCCTATCCTTAATTTGATCATACACACATACATACATACATACATACATACATATACATACATACATACATACATACATACACAACCAGGGTCTAGCACAACCATGGTCCAGCATAACCAGGGTCCACCACAACCAGGGTCCAGCATAACCAGGGTCCACCACAACCAGGGTCCAGTACAACCAGTCCCCAGTACAACCAGGGTCCACCACAACCAGGGTCCACCACAACCAGGGTCACGTACAACCAGGGTCCAGTACAACCAGGGTCCACCACAACCAGGGTCCACCACAACCAGGTCCAGCACAACCAGGGTCCAGTACAACCAGGATCCACCACAACCAGGGTCCACCACGACCAGGGTCCAGCACAACCAGGGTCCACCACAACCAGGGTCCAGTACAACCAGGGTCCACCACAGCCAGGTCCAGTACAACCAGTTTCCAGTATAACCAGGGTCCACCACAACCAGGTCCACCACAACCAGGGCCCACCACCAGGGCCCACCACAACCAGGTTCCAGTACAACCAGGGTCCACCACAACCAGGGTCCAGCACAACCAGGGTCCAGTACAACCAGGGTCCAGCACAACCAGGGTCCAGTACAACCAAGGTCGACCACATCCAGGGTCCAGTACGACCGGGATCCAGCACAACCAGGGTCCACCACAACCAGGTCCAGCACAACCAGGGTCCAGTACAACCAGTCCACCACACCAGGTCCACCATAACCAGGGTCCACCACAACCAGGGTCCAGTACAACCAGGGTCCACCACAACCAGGGTCCACCACAACCAGGGTCCACCACATCCAGGGTCCAGCACAACCAGGGTCCACACAACCAGGTTCCACCACACCCAGGGTCCACCACAACCAGGGTCCACCACAACCAGGGTCCAGTACAACCAGGGTCCAGTACAACCAGGGTCCACCACAACCAGGGTCCACCACAACCAGGGTCACGTACAACCAGGGTCCAGTACAGCCAGGGTCCACCACAACAGGGTCCACCACAACCAGGGTCCACCACAACCAGGGTCAAGTACAACCAGGTTCCACCACAACCAGGATCCAGCACAACCAGGATCCACCACAACCAGGGTCCAGTACAACCAGGATCCCACAACCAGGGTCCAGTACAACCAGGGTCCACTACAGCCAGGGTCCAGCACAGCCAGGGTCCAGTACAGCCAGGTCCAGTACAACCAGTTTCCAGTATAACGAGGGTCCACCACAACCAGGGTCCACCACAACCAGGGTCCACCACAACCAGAGCTCCACCACAACCAGGTTCCAGTACAACCAGGGTCCACCACAACCAGGGTCCCAGCACAACCAGGGTCCACTACAGCCAGGGTCCAGTACAACCAGTTTCCAGTATAACCAGGGTCCACCACAACCAGGGTCCACCACAACCAGAGCCCACCACAACCAGGTTCCAGTACAACCAGGGTCCACCACAACCAGGGTCCACCACACCAGGGTCCACCACAACCAGGGTCCACCACAACCAGGGTCCACCACAACCAGAGCCCCACCACAACCAGGGGTTCCAGTACAACCAGGGTCCACACAACCAGGGCCCACCACAACCAGGGTGCAGCACAACCAGGGTCCAGTACAACCAGGGTCCAGTACAACCAGTCGACCACAACCAGGGTCCAGCACAACCGGGATCCAGTACAACCAGGGTCCGACAACAGGGTCCGGTACAACCAGGTCCGGTACAACCAATGTCGACCACAACCAGGGTCCAGTACAACCAGGGTCCAGTACAACAAGGGTCCGGTACAACCAGGGTCCGGTACAACCAGGGTCCGTACAACCAGGATCCATCAACCAGGGTCCAGTACAACCAGGGTCCAGTACAACCAGGGTCCACCACATTCAGGGTCCACCACATCCAGGGTCCAGTACAACCAGGGTCCAGTACAACCAGGTCGACCACAACCAGGGTCCAGTACAACCAGGGTCCAGTACAACCAGGGTCCAGTAAACCATGGTCCACCACATCCAGGGTTCAGTACAACCAGGGTCCACCACAACCAGGTCCACCACATCCAGGGTCCAGTACAACCAGGGTCCAGTACAACCAGGGTCCAGTACAACCAGGGTCCACCACAACCAGGGTCCAGTACAACCAGGTTCCAGTATAACCAGGGTCCACCAGGGTCCACCACAACCAGTGTCCACCACAACCAGGGCCCACTACAACCAGGGTCCAGCAACCAGTGTCCAGCACAACCAGGTCCAGTACAACCAGGGCCCACTCACAGCCAGGGTCCAGTACAACCAGGGTCCACTTCAGCCAGGGTCCAGTACAACCAGTTTCCAGTATAACCAGGGTCCACCACAACCAGGGTCCACCACAATCCAGGGCCCACCACAACCAGGTTCCAGTACAACCAGGGTCCACCACAACCAGGGCTCACTACAACCAGGGTCCAGCACAACCAGTCCAGTACACCAGGGTCCAGTACAACCAGGGTCCAGTACAACCAGTCCAGCACAACCAGGATCCAGTACAACCAGGGTCCAGTACAACCAGGATCACCACAACCAGGCCCACTACAGCCAGGGTCCAGTACAACCAGTTTCGCATAACCAGGGCCACCACAACAGGGCCACCACAACCAGGGTCCACAACCAGGGCCACCACAACCAGGGTCCACCACAACCAGGGTCACATAACCAGGGTCCAGTAACCAGGTCCAGAACAACCTGGGTCCACCACAACCAGGGCCACCACAACCAGGGACCACCACAACCAGGGACCACTCAAACCAGGGTCCACCACAACCAGGATCCACCACAACCAGGATCCACCACAACCAGGATCCACCACAACCAGGATCCACCACAACCAGGGTCCAACACAACCAGGGTCCAACACAACCACTACTGTCCGTACAAAAACAATCACTACCAAAACCATTTCAACAACAGCAACCAGTATCACAACAACAACAATTACCACCATCATAACAATCATTATCACATGTTAACAACCACCACACCACCGCAACAGCAACAACCAAAACAATAACAACCACAAAGCAACAACTACTACCAAAACAATAACCACCAAAACAACCACCATCACAACAACCAACACCAGCACAACAACCACCACCATCACAACAACCACCACCATCACAACAACCACCACCATCACAACAACCACCACCATCACAACAACCACCACCTTCACAACAACTACCACAACCACCATCACAACCCTCACGCTGGTATAAAACAGACGAGCTATACCATCATTTAAATCCTGCTGTTAAGTTTTCATGGATTTTTGAGCCGCGCGGTATTAATTTGCATATTCAAAATTTTACAAACTTGGTAAAAATTTGGCTGAATAATTCATATGAGTTTCTGGTGCCGAGACAAAATAACTAGTAATAGCGTTGTATTTAAAAGTCTAAATGGACTATGTACGATTTATTTTGTTGAAGTACTTGAGGTCCGTGGAAGACAAGTCAAGCTGGTATATGACACGAGGTGATGCAAGCAGGTATATGACACGGGGTGATGCAAGCAGTTATATGACACGAGGTGATGCAAGCAGGTATATGACATGAGGTGATGCAAGCAGGTATATGACACGGGTGATGCAAGCAGGTATATGACGTGAGGTGATGCAAGCAGGTATATGACACGGGTGATGCAAGCAGGTATATGACGAGGTGATGCAAGCAGGTATATGACACGGTGATGCAAGCAGGTATATGACGTGAGGTGATGCAAGCAGGTATATGACACGGGGTGATGCAAGCAGGTATATGACACGAGGTGATGGCAAGCAGGTATATGACATGAGGTGATGCAAGCAGGTATATGACACGGTGATGCAAGAGGTATATGACGAGGTGATGTGAGCAGGTATGACACGGGTGATGCGCATATATGACGTGAGATGCAAGCAGGTATATACACGGGGTGATGCAAGCAGAGTATGGACGTGAGGTGATGCAAGCAGGTATATGACACGGGTGATGCAAGCAGGTATATGACGAGGTGATGCAAGCAGGTATATGACACGGGTGATGTGGGAGAGGTAGACACGGTGATGCAAGCAGGTATATGACACGAGGTGATGTAAGCAGGTATATGACACGGGGTGATGCAAGCAGGTATATGACACGGGGTGATGCAAGCAGGTATATGACACGGGTGATGCAAGGTATATGACACGAGGTGATGCATAGGTATATGACATGAGGTGATGCAAGCAGGTATATGACACGGGTGATGCAAGCAGGTATATGACATGAGGTGATGCAAGCAGGTATATGACACGGGGTGATGCAAGCAGGTATATGACGTGAGGTGATGCAAGCAGGTATATGACACGGTGATGCAAGCAGGTATATGACACGGGTGATGCAAGCAGGTATATGACATGAGGTGATGCAAGCAGGTATATGACACGGGGTGATGCAAGCAGGTATATGACACGGGTGATGCAAGCAGGTATATGACACGGGGTGATGCAAGCAGTATGACACGGGTGATGCAAGCAGGTATATGACATGAGGTGATGCAAGCAGGTATGACACGGGGTGATGCAAGCAGGTATGACACGAGGTGATGCAAGCAGGTATATGACATGAGGTGATGCAAGCAGGTATATGACACGGGGTGATGCAAGCAGGTATATGACACGGGGTGATGCAAGCAGGTATATGACACGGTGATGCAAGGTATATGACATGAGGTGATGCAAGCAGGTATATGACACGGGGTGATGCAAGCAGGTATATGACACGGTGATGCAAGCAGGTATATGACGTGAGGTGATGCAAGCAGGTATATGACACGGGTGATGCAAGCAGATATGACGTGAGGTGATGCAAGCAGGTATATGACACGAGGTGATGCAAGCAGGTATATGACACGAGGTGATGCAAGCAGGTATATGACACGAGGTGATGCAAGCAGGTATATGACACGAGGTGATGCAAGAAGGTATATGACACGAGGTGATGCAAGAAGGTATATGACAGAAGGTAATGATGGAAGCAGGTATATGACACGGCGAGACAGTGTTAGCAGTTGTATGACACGAAAAGATGATGCAAAAAGTCGTACGACGCAAGCAAGAAATGTGCATGTGTGTGTGTGTGTGTGTGTGTGTGTCCAGGTCATCCGTTCATCGTACTATAGCTGGAGTCTTGCCAATATTATATGCCTGACTTTCCTAACATAAATTGAGCTTCGTTATTAAGTAAAGATTTATTGCTACACTGTGACGGGGTTATGGTGTTGTACTCTGTTATTATTACTGTTGGTACAGCTGGTTCAGGACGTATGAGAGTTACGGTAGTGTGTGTGTGTGTGTAATAATAATAATAATAATAATAATAATTAACGGTTTATTGAAAGAGCTTGGCAGCCAGAAGGCTGAAAATATACAGTTACATATTTGGGGAATGGGTTTCGAATTACAAATAATATACAAGTAACATAAGTGATACAAATAAGATATATAATAACTAGATGGGGAAAAGCTCAAACTACAGTTCATTTCAACATAGTGACAGTGCAAGGACTAGTGTTTACTGGGAGTGAATACACTGGTTTATTACAAGTTATTGATAATTTTTACAATGGTTGGGACTGGGCTGTTCTTATAGCGATCAGTTCGTGTGTGTGTGTGTGTGAGAGACTGTGTGTGTGTGTGTGTGTGTGTGCGTGTGCGTGTGTGCGTGTGCGTGTGTGCGTGTGTGTGTGTGTGTGTGTGTGTGAGAGTGCGTGTGTGTGTGTGTGTGTGTACAACATTTCCTCAGATATCCCCGAGTACATTTTCGTGACACTTAACAGAGAAGTTGACTTGACTTTTGAATAAGCAGCCATCTTGGATTGTATTTTGAGTGTTCAAGCTGAAGTTTTTGGCTGAAGTTTCATTTCGACACTGGATCTCGGACACGTACCAATGAATTTTACTGTAACTCAAATTACACTAATTTAAAATACCTTAAGCAGTTTCTTACATCTTGGGAAATATTCTTGGTCACTGATTAGGTCTGAAGATTGACAGAAATTCCAAACCTTTTTGTCTTATAGATGATTTTTGATCTTAATGTACTGTAGTTTGTATACCTGGTGTCATAAATAACCTAATATTTTGTGATTTTTGGTAATTTTGATCATTATAACCTTGCTGATGATCGGCTCAGACTTCATTATTCTAGAAGTCTTAATTAGCTCAGGATTTCAACATGTTAGTTTTTTGCGACACTTAGTTAAGATGCTCTGATCATCACCTCACCTTAGTTACCGATATCTCTGGTTACTAATTTTGCATTATTTCTGCTTGGCTAAATTTCTGACCTCAGTGAAGGCATTATTAAGTTGTGGAATTTAGTGTAAATTCCTAATAAGATCATCTTCAACGATTCTTTGACGGTCTGGCGGCCATATTGAATTTAGGGTATCAATTTTTATGCTAATATATATCTATAAATTAAACCTATGATTTCCTGTAATACCCTCTTCGTCAATCCGTATTATGATTGGTTGAAGTTTGGTCTCAGATAAATTTAATAATTCTGGTCAAATTTTGATCATATTTTACGTGGCGACTGTTTGTATGGAGACGTACAGTTACTCAAGAAGGAAGTGGCACCCCGGGAGAGAATTTAATTTTCGAAATTTGTCGCAGACAGCAGCTAGTTTATTGTGCACCCCATACTCATCCTGTGAGCGGTAGCTCAAAATTGATTACAGAGTGTAGGCCACAAAGGGTGTGTATCAGGCCCCAGTGATTTTAATATTAAGGCAATGAATGTTACAGAGTATTTCCAGGACATTATTTGTTTGAGTCGGTACATAGAATTTTGATAAGGTACTAGATGCGAAGTGTGGATACAGCCTTAGTATATCATCTATCTTGTCATCAGAGATAAAGTGCTGTGCCATTGCATGCAGTGTGCTTGGATCTATCACTATAAGGTTCTATTGTTTTCAATATAAGACGTAGTGTTGGAGTGTGTGGCCCGGGAGAGAGGTCTTGTCACTCGGGGTATTTCTACCTGACGTAGAGAGTGGGGAAGAGAGGTGGTGTGGGTGGAGGGGGGGGGTGTTACATCACTGTCATCTGCACAAACCACTGCCTCAGTTCATGTTTCGCTTCATGCACAACTAATACGAGGTGAATATAACAGAGTGTGGCTTACCTTTTACTCAAATAATTTATATCTTCATTTACACACACACTGTCAGAAGCGTGGACACTTTCAGCAGACACCAGAAAGAGGTTGGAGGCCTTTGAAAAGTGGTGTTATAGGCGAATGTTAAGAATAAGTTACAGTGACAGGAAAACAAATGGGTCACCAGAGATAAAAATCCTAATATGATTGGTAAAAACAGCCTGAGAACGTTTAGAGGGGAGGACTGTGGTCGCCAACCCTCAGATTGATACACAGATTATCACACTTCTCACTCTCTCACACACGGTGGAATTGTGTGTGTTCTCCCCAGATATGGAAGATGAGATTATGGTTCACAATCAAGTATAATCCTTAAGTCACATACCCGATTATACATTCTAATTTGTTTGATAAGATATGAAGGTGAAATCTCCGAGGAGTTCCCACCAATAACAGGGCGGAGAGGAGGGTAGGGCTGGATACCGCGGCTTTGAATATATAGTAAAATATATAGTAAATTGCAATTAGTATATTACATGTGTGTTGTTTTACCTTATCCAGTACTGAATTGCCATGACTTTAACCAAGTCCTCTACCGGGGAGGGGGGGGGGCCACGTGTTTTTTTTTTAAGAGTGACTGTAGCCTGAGGTTGATGATGATCCCACAGTACACACGTGTTAAGAAGTTGCTGTATTCTGATTGGTTGACACTATTACCTGGCTAAGTTAAATTACTGTGTTTGACCTGGTATATTGGTCAATACTACACCGCCCATCTTACTATAGTGACCACCTTACTATAATGAGCACTTTCCTACAACGACTGAAATAATCTGGAGTGGCCTAATCTTCAGGAAATCCAAAAATGGAAAAACCCTAAAAATTACCTGGGAGAGAATAAGCCTGACACGAGCATCAACTCCAGCTGGTCTCTATTTTATGGCTCAGGTGGAGGTATTAAGTAAGACTGAAGATTTAGGAGCTATAAAAGAAATGAGCCACTAAAACTGTAGCTGACGGCTCTGGGCTGCTGCCGTGATATACTTTTATTTATAACAAATTGGTGGACTCGTAAAATTCCCCAAAAGACTCATTTATTTCATTTACAGCATCGTTAGCTATTATATAATTATGTACCTAATGTAAATGCGATAAGGTACCACTGTTTGGTATTGTTAGTCACAATTATCCATTACTACTACTACTTTTTTTTTAAGTGGCCTCCAGCCTCTTGCAATAGCCACACCTTCGCTGCCATTTTATTACCTAAATATTAAATATCCTAATACATAACTAGCTATCCTATCTGTGTTGAATTAGTTGAGACGCAGATCTATGCGGCATTCAGTGACTGTAGCTTCATAGTCAATATCTGCAGCAGTTGTCGGCATTGGGGCAGAAGCTCTCGTTCCCCTACTACTACTACCACCTCCACTGCTACTACTTCAACCTTTTCTAGGACTACTGCTTCTATAAAGTGTCACTATTATTATTACTACTACCGTTAAAACTATATCTAATACTATTATCTTTACCATTACCACTCGTATCACTATTACCACTCCTACAACTATCGCTCATGCTACTACCACTAATACCACTACTACTACTACTACCACTAATACTACTACTACTACTACTACCACTACTAACTCTACTACCACTACTACTACCACCACCACTAACTGTATAGGAAGAATAAAGATTCCCTGAACAAAAGTGTTTCCTTAGCTCCGTGTGTCGCCCTTGATGGGTCGCCAAATATCAGAACTGGAAATGTTGAAATTTTTTCCCCGTGGCTGAAAAGTAGAAGACAGGCCACTACCGGAGAGTCGATATCTTAAACAATGTCTCGAGCACACATAGACACAATCACGACTCGCTTTGGCAGTTCTTTCTTTTTATGAAAATTAGAGTTACCACACAAGAGGGTTTCACAATCTGAACACTGGAACACAAGGTCATTATATAAGTACGATTATACGTGTTCACATAGTCTGAACACTGGAACACAAGGTCATTATTTAAGTACGATTATACGTGTTCACATAATCTGAACACTGGAACACAAGGTCATTATATAAGTACGATTATACGTGTTCACATAGTCTGAACACTGGAACACAAGGTCATTATATAAGTACGATTATACGTGTTCACATAGTCTGAACACTGGAACACAAGGTCATTATATAAGTACGATTATACGTGTTCACATAGTCTGAACACTGGAACACAAGGTCATTATATAAGTACGATTATACGTGTTCACATAATCTGAACACATATTTACGATTATACGTGTTTCACAAAGTCTATCCACATTCCATTTCATTAAATTAAATACATTATTATTTGATATTCAGTAAGGGGATTTCACATTCATAATTATTGACATCCCTCTCAGACACTCATAGATTATCACTGACCTCATTCACTGATTCACTCTTATTCATTTTGTCAATCATTTTACTTATCTTTTCATCGACTTCATTCACTGATTTTCATTCAATCACTTATCATTCCACACTAATATGTTATGCTCTTATACTACCTCTATGACCTAACCTAAACTAGCCTAGCCTGGCCTAGCCTAGACTAAACTAAACTAAACTAACCTAATCTAAATCAGCTACAAATTTATTTTATCTGGGTCATTTTCAGTTCTTTAGCACAATTTCTCTAAGCTTTCATTGCAAAATTATAATAATTAAAACTACCTGTATGTTAGTTAATTTCGCTAACCTGTTCTTCTCAATAAAAACATGCGATATTTTAATTGCATCACACACACACACACACACACATTCCTACCTCCACATACCATTGAAACTATTCTATCGCTTATCGAATATAGTGGATCTGAATATGCAGTCGGTGCTTTTGTTATGAAATCCGAATTTAGCTGAGACCAACAAAATAATTACCATCCTCCCTCCAACCCGATTATCGCAATCATCGTTAATACTCTGCACCAGCTCGCTCTCATGTCCGGGATATATTTTAGCGTTTATTTCACTAAATTTTATGTTTATGCTTAGTGGAAAGATAATGATAAATTGTTGAAATAAAGTTAACCATTATCTCATTAGTTAACGAGGCCCTTCATAACTACGACAAGATTCCTGTGGTTTTATATCTAGACTAAAACTACGAAGGTTAAAATTTGTCTATGGAGGAAGATTTTAACTTATTAGTCATTTAGACATCATGACCTTGATATAGCTTGACTTCACTTAGTGTAATTCAAGCAGGTGTGTGTGTGTGTGTGTGTGTGTGTGTGTGTGTGTGTGTGTGTGTGTAATCCACTTTAAATCATTTCACATTTTGATGGTTTGATTTACCCTAGCATAACCTAACCTTACTTAGCTTATCCTAACCTACCCTAAGCTAATAAAATAAATTAACTTAACATAAACTAACATTACGTAATTTCCTTTGACTTTGGTTTATTAGGTTAGGTTACGTTAGGTTAGGTTAGGTCATGGTAGGAATGTTAGGTTAGGTTAGGTTAGGTTAGGTTACGTTGGTTTAAGTCAGGTTAGGAGCATACTTCACGAACTGGGTAGTTTCACAAATGGGGCGTAACAAATATATCATCCATATAACATATACAAAACCACAAGCGGGTATCGAACCATCTACCCACGACGTGAGAGTCAGTAAATCTGCCAATGAGCGCTAAAACTTTCAACTGATTCGAGTTTGCATCACTAGTAGTACCGTAGTTCTCTCACGGGGTGCCCTAACTCCTAAATGACGCTACACTTAACTTGGTACTAACTCACCAGTAACACATGAAGCTAAAATCCTGAAACACACAGTCAGGGTGTCCCTAAAGTCTCTACCCAAAAAATATATATTTAATTTCTTTATATCTACACGTACAGGTAAAACATACCTTTTCTTCTGGGAGATCATGGGGGCTGTAGTGCACTGTACAGTCTAAACATTGGGACTCGACCTTCTATTGTACACGAGCCGTATTTTCGTACCAACAGACGACAATGGAAGCTTGTTTCAAAGGGGTCACATGGGTGTTAAATCATGACTATAAAAGACTTTGATTTGAATGGGAAAATTGTCAAACAAATATAACGCGGTTTATAAAATACATTCACTTTACAAAAGAGACGAGTGTCACCGTCCTCCCCATGGACAGACGGTTCCATTTACGAGTCTAGAAATGGAAGCAAAATTGTTCAGTATACACTTTTAAACCACGGGATCCAGCCCTTTCTCAGATGGAAAACTAATGAATTATTCTGAACACAGACAATTACGGGAGATACAAATGAATCAAAAACAAAATGAAAATGGACGGTCCTTTACGAACAATAAAACTGACTATATAAAACCCTCACAATATTCTCACGAGCGTAGGTCAGTAGCAGTGGATTTTTCTACACTTTTGAGAATTTGTGACAGAACAAAACTGAGCTTAAGTTTTATTTGAGGTCATCACCGCCACTCCCGCCTGAAACACTCTGTCTTAACGGTGACACAAGACACCATATGTGACAGTACACAAACTCTTACTACCTTGGTCTGTAACATCTGTCGTACTTTCAACTTTCCTTCAATCTTCACCATCCACACTCTTACAACGCAGAATTGACTCTCGCCACCAGTTGGTAAGGGGAGAAGATGTTCATACTGACTGTAGCATTACTTGAAGCAATAACCGCACAGGCTGAGGCAATTGTTGTTGTTATGACTTAGTGGCGAGAAGAACTTTGTCGCAAGTTGAGGAACACCACCACCACCACCACACGCTAACGCCGTCACTTGTCTCACCTTCACTAACTTCCCTTCAACAACGCGATGACAATTCTCACCAGTCTATGACGATATGAAACAATGTAGATTTTATTTCTCACTTTTCTTAAAATGATAACTTGTTAATGTTGTTATTCGTTCTTTCATGTATTACCTAAAAATAAGAGCAAAATCTTTATTAATAAGAACTTTTATATCCAAAGTCAACCAGCAGAATATATGTTGAATTCTGACTGCCAGAAAGTTCTCACAGCAGGTGGTGTGGGTGTGTAGGTTGTGTAGGTGTGTAGGTGGTGGGAGGTGTAGGTGGTGTGGGTGTGTAGGTGGTGTAGGTGTGTAGGTGGTGTGGGTGTGTAAGTGGTGTGGGTGTGGGGTGGGTGTGGGTGTGTGGGTGTGTGTGTGGGTTGTGTGGTGTGTGGGTAGTGTGGGGTGTGTGGGTGTGTGGGTGGTGTGGGTGTGTGTGGTTGTGTGGGTGTGTGGGTGGTGTGGAGGTGTGGTGTGGTGTGAGTGTGTGGGTGTGTGGGTGTGTGGGTGGTGTGAACGTGTGGTGGTGGGTGTGTGGGTGGGGTGGGTGTGTGGGTGTGTGGTGGTGTGGGTTAGTGGTGTGTGGGTAAGTGGGTGGTGTGGGTGTGTGGGTGGTGTGTGTGGGTGGTGGGTGTGCTGGTGGTGTGGGTGTGTAGTGTGTGGTGGTGTGGTGTGTGGGTGTGTGTGTGGGTGTGTGTGGGTGTGTGGTGGTGGTGTGGGTTAATAGGTGGGTGTGGGTGTGTAGGTGGGTGTGTATGGTGTGGGTGTGGGGGTGTGGGTGTGTGGGTGGTGTGGGTGTGTGGGTGGTGTGGTGTGTGGTGGTGTGGGTGTGGGGGTGTGGTGTGTGGGTGTGTGTGGGTGTGTGGGTGGTGTGGTGTGTGTGGTGGTGGGTGTGTGGGTGGTGTGGGTGGTGTGGGTGTGTGGGTGGTGTGGTGTGTGTGTGGGTGTGGGTGGTGTGTGTGGTGTGGTGTGTGGGTGGTGTGGTTGTGTGGGTGGTATGGGTGTGTGGGTGTGTGGGTGTGTGGGTGTGTGTGTGGGTGGTGTGTGGGTCTGTGGGTGGTGTGGGTGTGGGTGGTGTGGGTGTGTGGGTGTGTGGGTGTGTGTGGGTGGTGTGGGTGGTGTGGGTGTGTGGGTGGTGTGTGTGGGTGGTGTGGTGTGTGGGTGGTGGGTGGTGTGGGTGGTGTGGGTGTGTGGGTTGTGTGTGGGTGTGTGGGTGTGTGTGTGTGTGGGTGTGTGGGTGTGTGGGTGGTGTGGGTGTGTGGGTGTGGTGGGTGTGTGGGTGTGTGGTGTGTGGGTGTGTGTGGTGGTGTGTGTGTGGTGTGGGTGTGCTGGTGGTGTGTGGGGTGTGTGGTGGTGTGGGTGTGTGGGTGGTGTGGAGTGTGGGTGGTGGGTGGTGTAGGTGGTGTGGGTGGTGTGGGTGGTGTGGGTGTGTGGGTGTGTGGTGTGTGGGTGTGTGGGTGGTGTGGGTGTGGTGGGTGTGCAGGTGGTGTGGGTGTGTGGGTGGTGTGGGTGTGGTGGGTGTGCAGGTGGTGTCGGTGTGCAATGTGGTGTGGGTGTGGTGGGTGTGTGGTGTGGGTGTGGTGTGGGTGGTGTGGTGTGTGGGTGGTGTGGGTGTGTGTGTGTTGTGGGTGTGTGGGTGTGTGTGGGTGTGGGGTGTGTGTGTGTGGGTGGTGTGTGGTGGTGGGTGGTGTGTGTGTGTGTGTGGTGGGTGTGCAGGTGGTGTGGGTGTGTGTACTGTGTGTGGTGTGGGTGTGTGTGGTGGTGTGGGTTTGTGGGTGGTGTGGGTGTGTGGGTGGTGTGTGTGTGGTGGGTGGTGTGTGGTGTGTGGGTGGTGTGCAGGTGGTGTGGGTGTGTGGGTGTGGGTGTGCCGGTGGTGTGGGTGTGGAGGGTGTGTGGGTGGTGTGGGTGTGTAGGTGGTGTGGGTGTGTAGGTGGTGTGGGTGTGCAGGTGGTGTGGGTGTGCAGGTGGTGTCGGTGTGCAATGTGGTGTGGGTGTGGTGGGTGTGCAGGTGGTGTGGGTGTGTAGGTGGTGTGGGTGTACAGATGGTGTGGTTGTGTAGGTGGTGTGGGTGTACAGGCTGCAGAATCTCCTTGCAACCTCTCCAATCTGAGGTCATTCCGCACAACCTCTCCCCATGTCATTCTTGGCCTGCTCCTAACTCTCCTCTCTCCCTATACAAACTCATGCATGTCTTGTCCCAACTGTGCAATATCTCGTACATATATATATTTACATCATAAATAAAGTTGTCTCCCTAATGCTGTTTCCTTTGCCACCATACACCATTTGTCCAAATAAATAGTACTCTGAGTTTAGCGTTAGACCGATTACTCTTCAGATTAAGTAAGCTAAGATGCCTATTCTTCAGGTGATCCTAATTACCTAGCCAAAGAAAGCGATATACTACTGTGGAAATTAGTGAAACAAGGGAGGCAGGTGACTTGATGACTACCAGGTCGAGGCGGATCTTACTGTTGTGCTAATATTGCTGTAATAACTCCTGCATCATGTTTAAACATTAATGTATTTGTTTCATTTCGATTTTTCATAAATTCAAAAGGGGGACTTGGGACTATCTCACCTCTTACGGTCGACCACAGACAGAAGAAAGTTTTGGCTCATTCAAAATTACTTCCTTTAATTGTCTTCAGAAAACCTTGGAATAGTGTGATGAGATGAAAAACGAAATTAACGAAGTATCCCCTAACCACTGTTCACTATGTATATTTACAATACTTTTTCATAGGAGAAAAGTTTTCACCCCTGCTTTAGCGTACCTACAGTACCTACAGGCGAAGTGCATTCAAGTATACAGAAAAAGCTAAAACAAACTCAGTAACATGACAAAAACGATAGCTACCGAGGAGCTTATCATAGTACCGTACCGGAAAACAGAAACACAGTATCCCAGCATCAGACATAGGTAGTAACACCATACAACACTTTACACTTTACCTCGGCAACAACAGACTTCAGACTGTGACCGGACGTGCTATCCCAGTAAACTTACGCTGCTAGCTTGAAAGATTATCCGGAGAATAAACATCCGCTGCTGACGAGGTCATGGTTTAAGACTTCCGTCAATAAAGATCATATTTGCACAAGTTTTCAACTAACGAAGGTTATGAGTTACCTTCACATTCTCTTTCTTGCATTTATTTTCACAACTCAAACGTTAGACTTTATAACTGACACTCACCATCCACAGGAGACTCATCAAGGCAGCAGGTAAACGGGAGTGTAGCACAAACTTACCTGCAACAAAGAATAAAAATATGAATTTGCGTAACATTGAAATATTGTAAGGGATATTTGACGATGAATGATAAAGGCCTTCCGTACTGGTGAATATCTCGCTGTTCATTTTTTTGCAAGGATATCCGTAGTGCATTACCTTTGATCAGAGAAACACTTACCTGGAGCTGTGACTGAATCCATCAAAATCTCAAGACTAGAAATAACATTAACTTGTTTCTACTGATACCGATAACAAACATTAACTGAGTCTCACACACAAATAGTGAGTCCTGTTGTACACTTCAATCGGAATATTTTTCTTTTTAAATAGAAACATTTGTGATGTTTGTGTATATATACGATAGTTGGTTTGTGTTTAAAGTCTGCGTTATCAATGTCTGTCGTATTTTCTTCCTAAACTAAGATGATGATGATGAGTTTCGTCCTGAGATGGACTTCCGAGACCATGTTGGATGATGCTACACAGTACACGCGTATAGTCGGAAACACCGGACTGAAATGTGGAGACACACATCAGTGAGTCTCGGGGTACAGTGTTTACTTCCTTGCAACTCACAGTGAAATATCGCCTCGACCAACGTTCCCTCTAAGCGACGCAACGTGCAATCATTTTTTTTCCAGCCGCGCATAGTGTAGTCGACAATGAAAACTGGGACAGAATGACACGCGGCCCAACTGTATTTTCTCTTTAGTTTTAGCAAATAATAAATTTGTTTTGCTGGTAAATACAATCAGCTTTTTAGTTTCTACTGGTAGCACACATTGTCTTTATATTAATACACATAAAATTCCTTCCGTATTGTTATGTAAAACGTAAAGGGAATGTCTGAACAATCTGCGACTGGTGTTGACCTGGTGACCGTCAGGACCTGGCGGTGGACCCCAGCATCCCACCATCTCGCTCCCTACTTAATAATGTCTCCAACAATTATATTAACATATGTATTACCATTTTTTTTTTTACGGGGAATAACCCACCCGGGCACAGGTCATCAACCCACAACTGGGCCTAGGGGGGCGAAAAAATAAGAGTAAAAATAAATTAAAAATATGAAAGAAAAATATTATATGAATCTACACGACAAAAATGCCGGAAAACCAGAAAGATTGTGTTCATGTAGTGTGATTCAGTCTGAATGGCATGTTGTTGAAGAGTGCCCCCGAACAATAGATATGCGCCATCAATATATTATTTTAACTTTTGTCAATTTGCTATCTGAAAGAACGGATTATGAAACTGTTTGTCGTGCAGTTCATCAAATACTTCCTGTATATACAAGTCACAGGGACACACCATTACCCACAACTATTTTGTATGTTTTAGTTTATTTTACTTGTAGTTATTTATTTTTTACTTTATTAACTCCTGGTTTTCCTCTGTTTTTTGCGTTACTGGTTGAATCAGTGAACTTTTATTAATGTTTGGTGTTTTAAAGCATTTGCATTTGGACCATTTTATGTACAATTTTAGTGTAAACTCTGTATTCATAATTTATGGTCAATAAAATATCTATCTATCTATCTATCTATCTATCTATCTATATCTATCTATCTATATCTATCTATCTATCTATCTTTGAGTACGGACACACAGAAGAAGGCAGAGCATTCCACAATTTGGCCGTGTGAGGAAAGAAGGATGTACTATAACGGGTTATTCTAGTGTGACCGACAGCCACGGAGAAACGGTGGGTACCGCGGGCAAGACGAGTGTTACGAGCCCACGGCCTTGCCGGCGGTACACAGAATGCCAAATCCACCGAACATTGCCCGTAAATTACCTGTAAGAGAGAAGAGAGTGTAGCAACATTGCAGCGAAGAGAAAGGGAAGAAAGATTATCAACTAAAGGAGGAGATTTAATAAGACGAAATGCCTTTGATTCCACCCTTCCAGTCATGTCGGTATCTTGGGGAATGATGCAACAGATGGCCTTGCCAAGACTGGCTGCTTCTGGGTATGACTTTGCTTGGGAGATTGGTATCCTCGCATCCCCTGAGCAACGCTCTTGTACATTATGCAGAAGACCCGACAGCCGCACCCTTATCCACTACCTCCTAAGATGTCCCCACACACAACGCTTCCGTGACGCCTGCTGGACCACCACTCCACGACCCCCTGACGGAGACACGATGATCCTCCCCATACTGGCCAGATATTATGTAAATAACATTGATTATGTGTTAAAGGAATATCCTTCCTTCCTTAGGCTTTAGTAAGCCCCTTTATACTATTTATACTGTATATACTTGTCACACTTGCCAGATGCTTCTGGTGTTATTGTACAGGGGTACCTAGTGACAGCACTAGGATCCCGCTTCCTCTATCAAGGAATAAACAATTGAAATTGAAAAAAAAATTAATTGATTCCACCCTATTTAACAGTTGGACAGAAGAAGAACCACCCTAGATACGAGAGCAGTACTCCAAGTTAGTACGAATGAATCCCTTACATACTTGAAGCAACTGAACAGTAGTGATGTAGCTACGGCATCTGTACAGCATTCCCAGCTTTCGGGAGGCAGCTTTAGCAATGTTGTAGATGTGTGGCTTCCATGACATATTAGAGGAAATGGTGAGGCCTAGTATATCTGTTTTAGAATTTGGCAGAATGATTGCGTCCTGAAATGTGATTGGTGGGAGATTATATAATTTGGAAAGTGTAATTGGTAAATACTGAGTTTTATTACTGTTGAATTTAACCAAGTTTCTACCTCCCCATCGGAGATGCAGCACTGATCCGCATTGATAGAAGTAATGATATCAGCTCTAGAAACAGATCTTTTTTGAGAATTAAGGGGAATGGTAAAATGTGAAGAAGGGTGAAGAGTAGAATCACCAGCGTAAGAACGGATAGAATTAGTTGTAGTGTGAAGTAAATCAATGATAAATAGAAGGAAGAGAGTAGGTGAAAGAACAGAACCCTGTGGTACACCACTTTTGGTAGAGAAAGGGCGAGAGATCGATCTCTCGACAACAACTGCCATGGATCGGTTCTCAAGGAAGCTAGAAATTAGGAAAAAAGTGGAGAGAAACCATAAAAGGTAAGTTTAGAAAGCAAAGACTTGTGCCATGCTCTGTCAAATGCTTTGGAGATGAGGGCCACGATGAAAGTTTCCCCATAATCCCAAGGAGAGGATGACCAAAGATGGGTGTAGTAGGTGAGCAGATCACCAGTAAATCCCGACTGGTGATCCGACAAAAAAGAATGGCGTTCAAGGTGACGGAGAAAGTGAGAGTTTAGGTTAGTTTCTAAAATCTTAGAGAGGGATGAAGTTAGGGCAATGGGACGATAGTTAGAGGGATTGGAATGGTCACCCTTCTTCGATGGGCTGAACCGAGGCATGCTTCCAAGAAGAAGGAAAGTTTGGGTTATGAGGCAAAGGCTAAAGAGGCGAGCAAGCACAGGGGCCAGAACTTCAGCACACTCCCTCAGAACACGAGGGGGTATTCCGTTCGGTCCATGCGCCTTACTCACACCCAACTTGGATAACACATTTGTTTCTGTCTACTCAGCTGTACAATAACTGGGGACCTGGATGTTAATTAATTTGTGAGTCGTGTTCCGGGGTGCAGTTGGCAAGTTGTCCGGTCTTCTCGATTATACCTTGACACTGGGTCATACATTTATACAATTCGTTAACTTACGGGGTGGTTACTGTGTTGGCGACAGCTTCTACAGTTTACAATTTACACAATTTTACGCCCAGGTGGCCCTAGGGCCAGCCATACTCAAACACAGGGGTAACTCTTATCTCTCTCTCTCACACACACACACACACACACACACACACACATACACACACACACACACACACACACACACATACACACACACACAAACACACACATACACACACACACACATATATATATATATATATATATATATATATATATATATATATATATATATATATATATATATATATATATATTATGGTGGTTGTCCCTTGTGTTAACTACACACATTCATGTCATGCAATAGCATATAGAGCTTCACATCATGTACTAACCTGTCTATATTCCCATCATGCAATAAAGTGTACATCTCCACATTATGCATCCATCTGTACTCTATGTAAACATATCATGAGCAGCATAAGCATCACATCTAATACTGACTTCCACAGCTCCACATTATTAACCACGTTACACATCTTAACTGTTAATCTAGACATGTTTTAACCTTCCACCATCGTAAATACTTGGCGTCTCAGAGGTTTTAGTGTAATATGAAAGGCTACACCATACTACATGAATACATACCTAGGTCAGTAAAATGTTGAATTACGAATGTTAATCATGAGAATACGTGTAATTATATATACAGTACATACTTACCGTGCATAAATATATACATCTAGATATAAATGCACATATGTAAACAGATACACAAATACACACAAACGTATACATTATCGCTATACAAGTAGATGAATTACAAACAATATGAACAGTGGCCAAAGTCATACATTTTCCCGAGTGCAGGAGACTTCAGGGAGGAAATGGAAAGGGGATATATTGCCTGGGAGGTATACAGCGACTGGAGGAGAGGAGAGGCAAAACAAAGTGGAGGTGCACAGTGAGAATTATCATCGCTGTATAAATCAAATAACCTTTGTTCTAAATTGCTCTATGATGAAGGGCTGAACAATGCACAGTGACCGATGCCGCCTCTAGAGATTCTCACGGGAAGTTGGAGTCATCAGTTATCAGACGTACGAGACCGACTGTGAGTGTTGTGTTCTATCATCTGGCCATAATACCATCAGCCATACAATACCATGAAGGATGAGCCATAACACCAAGTTCTCAAACAGTAATGTTAGATACATACATCTCTTATACGAGTGCTAACGCCGGTAATAATAACGACTCGTATACAACATACTAACAATGAGCAAAATTCTCATAGATATCATAGAGGAGAAATAATTTTGTTATTGTAATAAAATGTCAAATTACGCCTTTTCGTACTTATCGAGTAAAGGTGTAAGTATCTTGACAGTGAATAGCATACAACGACATATAATGGAAGACAAAACCACAACCTTGGCGCCAAGTGGAAGACAACACAAGGATCGTGAAGCTCAGTGGACGAGGCTTGTGTGAGTCTTTACACTGTTGTCATCCTCGAGGGCAGGACAAACACACCCCTGTCAGTTTTCATGTTAACTGATTAAATACAACATACTCCACATTGACTCTTCATAGAATCTTTGTTAACTTTTGTCAGAATTTGCTGCCGAGTTAATGTGAGTTATGTAATGCATGAAAGGTTAGGACATTATCAGGTCAGTACCCCCCGGAGGAGGACTGGGTGAGGTGAGTCTCAAGAATATACAAGATTTTATCCTTGGTTCTGTTTCTACTGCCATTGCCAACTGAGAAGGTCTTGTGAAAAACCGAAGCTACATTATGTTGTGTGGTTTCTTTATTTCATTCATCAACAGACATGGAGTTCATCACAAATAGCAAAGGTGGCCAGGAATTGTTATAATGGGTACATATATGTGATAAAATGTGATAACAATATGAAACAAAGATTGGATTAGATGGTAATGCTCTAAGTAATAAAACCTTAAATGTTCAATTAATCAAATGTCTTAAACTATCTACTGTATGATAATTTACTGTAACTGTCCTGGGGAAGGTTTTTCAGATACGATAGTTTTCTAAAATTGTTCGTTAAACCAGTTATCATGTGATCAGGCTAGAACCTTGTCTGTGATCCCCATTCAATCGACTGTTAAATAAATAAAAAAATAAAATAAACACAACTTCCGTCACCAAATCGAGAGCAGCCGTTCAGCAGCAGGCAAGACAAACAAAACGTCGACCACACAATCAAGTGCAGAAGTGAGAGACAACATTGATTAACTGGAAGCGTGTTTATACCACAAATGTGTATATGCCCGAGACAACTAGACACAGCGAGTATATTTTTCAACAGTTTTAGGTCTATGTGATTATTCCCATTAGGGTGAATAATAACTTCCTGTGTTTGTATTCTTACCAGGAAGGACGCTTCTTTATATGGTGAAGTTCCAGAGTATTTTGGATGTTTGTAAGAGGCTCGGCTTTGTGCCAGACCCTATGAAGGTTGTACCATAAGATACAGATGACATTTAGACTGCGACAAGCACTCTTGGTCCATACGTCACAACCCAGGGGAGTTTTTGTTTTTCACCTAACAAAAACTACCTGCCACAAAGTGTAATAATTTGGCCTTGTAAACCACTACCGTGAGAATGATTATTGTAAATTGTTTTGTGGCACGTGTGGGCGAGTACTTATCCCACTAGAGAAGGTAGAGGAGGGTATGGTGTTCTCGAAGGAAGGCAAGCTAAAAGATTGGAAGACGTCCTGTTTTATTATGAGAGAACATTATGTTACTGGCTGGTACCTTCCGTCAGATTCGACTACCATCTGCTTTCCCACCTGCAATGTGTACACCGTCACCCTAAATAACGAGGCTCACACAAACAACAAATGAGAGCTGGAATTCTTCATCCACGCAGCTGGTTAAAAGTAGCCTGAAGGGTGAAGCACTGGTGAACACATGAGGCAGCAGGGGGGCCAACCTTCCACGAAGAGTCAAAAGGACTTATCAGGACCTTCATAAACGTCTCAAGAACCGATTTGATGATCTGGTAGCTATTTATCCCCTTTTGCATATTGGTGGTGAATTTTTGTCCGGTGAGTTTTGTCAAGTGAGTTTTGTCCAGTGAGTTTTAGTCCAATGAATTTTTGTCCGTGTACCGCCACCTAACCAGACCAAATAACATGCCTCAACCAAAGACTTAACCAAGACAACTCTTCGTGACACTTGACAGCATCTTCCACTGATATAGGAACTTAAAGAAAAAAAAACTTTTCCAGCAAAGAGAAAGTTTCATCTCGTTATTTTTCTTTTTGTTGGTACCTTTTCCTTCATACAGGAGAAATTACACGAATATCCCAAAATAGATTCTACTGTAGTTTTAGGTTATGCCACGGGGACGCTAGTTTATTGCGCACCCTTTATACTCACTGTCGGGGGAGGGGTGGTGTAGGGCAGTGAGCTACATAATATAAAATGCACCTGGAACCTATATTAGTGATTGATAGGTCTACAGGAGGTGTACAATAGGCACCGTGAAGGACATCTTTGGACAGTAGCGTATTATGTACAGTATAGTGTACAAAGTGCTGGCCACAGTAGAGAGACGGAAGGCATGTCAGGGCAGTCTATATCACCTGTACAGTACCTTCAAAGGGTCGAACTAGTTTTCACATATACAACTACGTGTTTAGGTTAGGTTAGGTTAGGCATCTTATTAAGTACAGTCAAGGACATTTACTCCCCATAGCCTATTTAGTCTGCTACAACAACCTAGGTAGCTCTTTACTTACAGCGTTCGAGTATATATTTATTTTATTCGAACCACTTTGTCTATACACTGAAAGACTATTTAATCCCAAGAACATAAAACCTCTACTTGTTAGGGTAGATGAATATTAGAGCCTTCATATTAATATATTTTGATATGACCGAAAAAAAAAATGTTTATATCGTGAGTGTAGGTTCAGTCCCCTTCACTAGAGCGTTTACAGGGACTCGTCATATAAAATTTCCACAAATCATTATCTTTGAGATATTTGATTTAATAGTGTTTTACTTAGATTCCAATGTATGTTTACTATTTTGAGTTTCCTTCTGCCGGTTGTAAACAAACACAGCGCTGCCACACTACACATAACCTGACGACCCCCTGTAAACGCACTAGTGAAGGGGACTGTACAATGTACATGGTTTACGGATCACCTGAAGAATCATCGCCCCAGCTTATTTCACCTAAAGATTAAACCATCCTAAAACTATTTTGGGAGGATGAGGTTAGGTTAGGATATATTAGGTTAGATTTAGGTTAGAATAGAATAGGTTTAGATTAGATTAAGTTAGCATTAAGGTAGTTAATCTTCAGGTGAAATAAGCTGGGGCGATGATTTTTCAGGTGATCCCATTTGCTATCTATCATGTTTGCTGCTCAATCCATCTTTCCCTCTACTCTCCTTCACCCCGTCTCCAGGTGCCACGAGAAGCCCCCAAGAGGTACTCAGTGATTACTCCGTTTGTTTACCACATTGGTTGCTTGACCGGGTGATCTTTAGACCCCTTTTTAAACCATGAAGCTAAAATATGAATACAATGGTGATCAAGTGTAGTGGTAATATAGTTCAATTCAATTTCAAAAGTTTATTTCATATTATAGTAAACGGTAATCAATATAGTTTTTTTTTTTTGTATACAACTCTCCTGCCTCAGTCCGTCTCCAGGTGCCTTTATATTGTATTATGTACCGGAAAATGTTAAGATGGTGCCCCTCGGAGTGTGTCCTGTGTGTGTGTCATGAGTAATATCGTTAATGTGTAAAATGTAAGGTTTTTGATACCTTTGACTCAGACACTAAACAGTTCATCTCTCTATGTTTGTATGTATGTATGTATTTATGTATGTATGTATGTAATGTGGAGTAATGGTCAGCAGGTTCGCCTCGCAAGCGAGCGGACCCAGGTTCGATGTCCGGGCAGTGTGAAACTATGGGCAAGTTTCTTTACGCCATTTGCCTCTATCTACCCAGCAGAAATTGGGAACCCGGATGTTAATCGATTTGCGGATCGTATTCCAGGGTAATGGTTAGCCAGTGCAGTTGGCAAGTTGTCCGGTCTTACTATTCCTTGACACCGGGTCATGCAACTCGTTAACTCAGTGTGTGGTTGTTGTGTAGGCGACAGCTTCTACTTCTTAAACAAATTCACGCCTAGGTGGCCCTTGGGCCGGCCATCCTCGTTACACGAGGGAACAACCACTATTATTATTATGTATGTCTTATCGTTTTTCATTAATTCTAATAGCAAGGTAGAGGTATGTAACTTGGTTTCTTGTAGTAAGACTTATTCTCTGTGACGGTCAGGAGGTCAAGGTCGAGAGGTTAAGGTCAGGAGGTTACGAGTCTAACAGCTTTAATGTTCAGGTATGGAATAATGATGGTGAATCTCCAGTCCTCCGCGATCAGGTGTAAACAAAATTGTATTATAATTAGATAATCTGTTCAGCACATAACACCTTTGAAACACAAGGCAACAAGTCTACCTAAGCCAAGTACCTAAGTTATATCAGAAGATGTTGCACCGTGTAAGCTCCTGAATGGGGAAAATACTGTACAAATTTGCAACATTCTCAGGAGAAATCTCGGCGCAGGATAAACGTCACTTGGATGATTTACAGTTTGGTGAAATGAAAAGCGAAACAGCTAAATGGTTCCCACTGAGCCAAAAACATCTTCCGTGGGTTTATGTTATGTTAGGTTAGGTTAGGTTAGGTTGGGGTAGGTTAGGTTAGGGTAGGTGAACTTCAGCTACAATGAGTTAAATGTTACACTCTCCTATACATAGACAGGGAAATGCAATATAGACATTCCTTTTGACAGGAGTTGTAAGACTTCCAGAACTACCATTTGGTGACATGTATACGACAGAGAGGTAGAAGGAGTGACCATCAACCATTTATAAACTAAGAGGGGAGATAATCTACTAACCCCTTGTGTACGGGGTCCTCTCTCTCTCTACTGAATAAAATCGTCTGCCGTTGCTAAATAAAAGTAGCGTCCCCGTAGCGAAGGAGTTAACAAGACTGACGCATTAAGGTTCAAAATACACTTATACTTGAGTTTAAATATGAAACATGAATACTAATACCATTGTTGAAGTAATTTAATCATCATATAAGTGAGGGTGCTAACGGAAGCATAAGTAATGAATACAATATTAACCCCCACAAAAAATATCTTTATACCCAACGCGATAATAATCCACGTTGTTCCTCCCCTGTCCGCCGTCTCTTACTGGACAGAAGGTGAACCCATGCACCAGGGACCGTACACCTTACCTTCTCATTATAACTTGCACCCCCTTTTATACTCTCTCATTCCCTCTATTCTTACCCCTTGGACCCTTTCCTTCTCGTTTAATTTTTACACAGTCCCTTTTCAATCCTCCACAAGTTCAGCGTTGCGAACTGCCTGTGTATGTAAGGTGCTCACAAAATATTCAGGAGGAGGACACAAAGAGGGTGCAGGTCAAAGGGTTTGATGCTAATTACATTAAGTTATTTATGAAAAAGTGAAACTACAGCGAGTGATGAAAATGACAAAACTGGGCTTAAGATTAACTACAGTTTGGTTAATATATTTTCTATAATCGTATTATTAAAGATATAATGCCAGGTATAACTTGTGATGGTGCAAAAGTCAGTTCAGTCAAACAGTTTGGTAGGTTGTCAGTTATTAAGCAAGACTTGATAATTAGAGTAAAATACAAGTTTAACATAATATCAGTAAATAAACATATATGTACCATTAAGACTGTGTAAACTAGCTATAACAACAAGGTTTATAGTGCCAGGCCACGAACCTCACCTCTCAACATTATTCCTCATCAACTCTCATTGCTAGAGAGACCAATTGATGATGCTTCCCAGTCGAAAATAAAGACATACTAAAATAACACCACACCAAGTCTGTCCAAACATCGAAGTGAGACTGAAATCCAGGGCCCATTGACTGCTCAACGATACATAAATGTCCACTATCAGGGCTGTGAACCAGGCATTTTTAGGATTTGGTGGCTATTCGACGCCATCTTAAAAATTAGACCTTTCTCGTGGTCAGACTGTGGTAGACGTGTGATATGTTATTAAGCACACCTGATACTACAATAAACAGTTGAGAAACCTTTTGTAGGAATTTTTTTAGGGTAAGGTGGGGTTTTTTTTTCATAAATGCAACCGCCTGACTGTCCTTAAGTCACTGTTGGTTCCATCACTTACAACTTCTACTCGAGATGTTTTACACGCATTATGTTATGAGAAAGTTAAACAAAGACTGGTGGTAGCTGTGTCTGGTAGTTGTGGAAAATATCTATTAAAAATACCTCATTAAATTAGGTTACTGATTTCAAGATAACAAATAGAAATATGATTTTATCTTTAGCTGAGACAGAACGTTTATGTTGCCTATTAATTTAATAATGAAGTTTATCTTATGATGTTATTATGAGTGGTTTCTGGTGGGTTACATGCTATAATCCTTAGGCTCCAGAGATTGACGTAACATGAAACCCTCAGCTCACAGAACCCCCCAAAAAAGGAACCCCCAGAACACAGAACCATCAGATTATAGAACCCTCAGAGCATGGAACCGTGGAACATGGTACCCCAGAATATGGATCCCAAGAACACATGACCTTGAGACCACAGAACCCCATTAATATAAAGGTTAAGTTAGGTTAGAAAGGTTTGATTAGATTAAGTGGGTTAAGTTAGGTAGCTTAGATTAGGTAAGGTTAGGTTAGATTAGCTGGACTAAGTAGCCAAGATTAGGTCTGATATGATTAAGAAGGCTTGGTTGAGTTAGGTTATGTATTTTGGATTAAAGTTCTGATGGGTTTATACTCGACTAAAATCGAATTAAATATCTTTCCTATTTTACCCCAGCACCACCTTCCTTCAGTCTCAAGTCTCAGGTCAAGAGATTTTCAAACCACTTATTCAGAAACTGTGTCCAGGTTCATAGCTAAATCATCGAGCAATTAATCAGTGTTGTCATATGGTTATTATCCTTCAGACAAAATGCCATACGGAAACACCTATTCACTATAGTGGCAGTGCTTATCCCCGCCCCGCTCCCACTCTCCTGCATGAAGTGTCAAGTATTGAGCACCACCAATATAGACAATACCTTGCAATAACTCCTGTATCAGCTGGTATTCAACGACCATCCCAGCCTTCATTATACCCAAGGAAGCTCTGGCCCTCGGGTATAGAGTAAGATATAAGAGGTGTATATCCTCCTATGGTCTGTGTAGATCTAGTGAACAAGCTGGACATCAATCACACACTGCATCCTCATTGGGGATTCAAACCCGTGGCTAATGGAGTGATAGTCCAATACGATAACCACTCCGTAACCATACCTACGTTATAATATATTATCGTTCGTTTTCTTCAACCTCTTAACATAGGGGATTTACAGTGTAATAAAGGCCTCAAATATCACTAATTTTTATGAATATTGCAGCATGGTGGGCAAAATTTTTACTTTGGCACTAAATATTATCAATAGTGGGATGAAATTTAAGAGTGGTGAGGATGATGGCCAACAAAACAGGCTCTTACCCCCAACAGGTGACTTACATACCCGGTGGCACATTCCTTCCCCAACTCCTCTCTAAGGCTTTTACTGGTAACCCTGCACTCAAGGCACTAACATATACTCTATCTTACCCCAGTCCTAGTAATTTTGAGCATGGGACATTTAAATATACTCCTTTCCCAGTGGCAAACACTTTTACCGGCACATCCCAGTAGGCATTACATCGACAGAGGGGCCCGGACCGATAAATCTGACCCAAAGAGGTAAGAGTGTGGAGGAGCGACTCTTGGGGTGAACGTCAAGGGCCAACAGTGTGTCATGTGTTGATTTCCCCAGGGTTCACTTCCTCAGCTGAAGCCGCCTCGTCAGACCAGGTCACGAGTGATGTCTCCATGTATCATTTTATTGTCAAGTTTATACGTGGAGGCGAGTCTGAGGTGTCCATGCATCATTTTACCAGACAAGAGGAACACGTAGGGAAGCGTAATGTGATTTGAGGCTTCCGAGCAATGTTTCTCGACCTGTTTCTGAACGGCTTCAGATCATATATTACAGGACTCGGAGTGGATGTCGTAAATGGACACCAACACCATGCCAGTCATCAACGGGATTTTACATCTAATGAAGCGAGGAATTATCAGGGAGACATCGCAAGTTGTGAGAGGTGCTGTTATTGCCCTTCACAACGGGGGTATACGTAACACTGAGATAGCACGACGTGAACCCACAGTATCACGATGGGTCAGGCGTCATGAAACAACTTCAGCCACACTGAAACTTACAACCACAAATGTCTTACTCTAGGTTGGTTGCAAATCCCTTGATTTGAAACCTTATTTCGGTGTTAAACCAATGCAATTTACATATCATTAACATGGCAGATCCCATGTAGACCGATATAATGTATATTGCTGTAGCTGTTCACACTAATATCAAGTAATATTTACTTAGCTACTCTTCATAAATCAAACATATCGTGAGCAGGAATATTGTGGAACAGTATGAATGAAACTCCGTTAGTATAACGACGAAATGATGAAATGTCCGTTCTGAGGTCTGTCTCAGTCTCAGTTATGATGTTCCGAAACACTTCATTTAATGTACATTTCAGTGTTATTGTAGACACCAGTCAGTGGTTTGTTTATATATGCATTGCTTCTACCCAGCACGAGACACAGCTTAATGGATTCCTTGTTTATATTGAAGTATCTAGTACGCCTTACAAGGACGACTCCTTCCCTCCATCTATAGCTGTTGCTGATATGGAGAGCGGTCGTACCACATCTTATGATGATGCACTGGGGATCATATCAAAGCATTTCGTCCAGCGTTTCAAATTTTAGCGACGGAAATCTAATGATATTTTTTGGGGGGAACTATATAGCCGGGTCAAAAGTTCGAACTCGCCCAAAAATGAAGCAGTATCGACCCCAATCGAGATACAACAGTTAGGGTAAGTTAGTTCGTAGACTCATTCCCGTGACTCGGTTTCACCACGAGGAGCAAACTGTTGTCCCCGACTGTGCATTGTGTCATAAGTATAGTGTGATTTGTCATACGATATATTGTATTGCTGTATGAAGATAATGTTAAGTATGCTGTGTCAAGTTTTTTACTGGTAGATCATTTTAAATATACTGTATGCCCCATGTAAATATTATGTATGCCCCATGTAAATATACTGTATGCCCTGTAAATATACTGTATGCCCTGTAAATATACTGTATACCCTGTGAATATACTGTATGTCCTGTAAATATACTGTATGCCCTGTAAATAAACTGTATGCCCAATGGAAATATGCTGTATGCTCTGTAAATATACTGTATGCCCAATGAAAATATGGCCCACTAGTAAAAGTTCCTTCAAAAGTCAGTAAAGTATAGTGAATTTTGTCACAATTGAAATGAATTGTATTAAAGTTGAAATATTTCATAGCGTCATGGTTAGAGTAAGTTGTGTCATAGTCAGCTGTTTCATAGTTATAGTGAGTTGTCATCGTTAGAATGAGTTGTGTCATAGTTATAGTGAGTTGTCATAGTTAGAATGAGCTGTGTCATAGTTATAGTGAGTTGTCATAGGTAGAATGAGTTGTGTCATAGTTATAGTTAGTTGTCATAGTTAGAATGAGTTGTGTCATAGTTATAGTGAGTTGTCATAGTTATAATGAGTTGTCATAGTTATAATGAGTTGTGTCAGTTATAGTGAATTGTGTCATAGAGAGAGTTGTGTCAGTTATAGTGAGTTGTGTTATAATGTGGCAGTTTACTCAGCTGAATCACACTTACAGTGCATAAACCAACCCATAATCATGCATGCAGTAAGTATAGTGTCCAGTATACATTGTGCTGATGTCATATCAACACTCATCACACATAACTATTGGTGTCAAATATCTGATATGTGTCGATTAATTACGAAAATATCGGATATCTGAAAAAAAAATCACACAAGATACCGGAAATTAAAAAAAAAATAATCCGGATATATGAAAATAATTCTGTAATGTATTATTTCAATTATCATGAGAGCGTAAGTATTTTCAGGTGTTAAGGATAGAATGTTGTGTCAGTAAGGGAGAGTAATAATAAATTTTCAATGATATAAAAGAAGACAAGTTTATGTATTGTAATGTGATGCTGTTTATACCTTGTTAATGACATGTATGACATATTTAAGCTCTTCAGATATCACTACACAGCTATTGAGGGAATTTTTAATGATTTTTGTTTTCAAAGAGTCTGAGTGCTGCTCGATTTTTGGCTTACGTAACCGGAGGGCTAAGAGCTAATACATACTGCACGAACTTTAACACATACACACAACACAAACAAAAACACAAACAAACACACTACACACACACACACACACACACACACACACACACACACACACACACACATATATTACAGTAATCAGAATGGCTACAGAGAGAGAGAGAGGCTTTTCATCATGAATTAACGCTTTACTAACAGGCGTTTGGAGATTTATATTAACCCAGTAATTATGTTTATGAAATAGTAAATATTTTATGTGTAAATTAAATCACAGTTCCTATTACTGGCGGGAGGCTGAACAAGTGTGTAAACAGTGAGGAACGTTTGATCAATATTCTGTGTTTACTCATCTCTATACAACGTTAAGCGTGTGTATGAGCATTGGAAGCTCATGAAGGTAACAACAACAAAAAACAAAAACAAAAGTAGAATGCTCATAAATTTGTCTTTTATTAAAATTTGTGGATATAGTTAGATTAAAACAAATTTAGGGAATTTTTCTAGACACTGACACTGCTGCATGACACACTGAAACTGCTGCATGACATACTGACACTGCTGCATGACATACTGACACTGCATGAAGGAGAAAAACACAAAAAAATCAATAAAAAAAAACAACTAATAAATAAGTGAAAATAAAAAGCTGATTACGAAAAAACATGGTAATAAAAGATAAAATTTCTTAAGATAATTTAGGTTACACTCTGCTTCTAATTTAACCTCTGTCTACCGTATTCTTAAGGTCGGGTACTGTGTGTCACGTACAGAACTGACACGAGACTGCACTGAACATTCCTCACAATATTCCTCTACTCCTTGAAGAACAAGAGAAAGGTGTCATATATCTCCCGGTACATTTACATCCTTCTCACACCACACACCGAGGAAGATCATATTGACTTATACTACTGTTGTCAAAGGTAGAGTACAGTGCCGTATATATCCCTTGTGATCTACCGTACATGGTGATGTTATTGAATACGAAGCCAGATTTTCAATAATCCATTTATAGAGACATGTGCGGTGCGTAATTCAAGAAATGATTGTCGCTGGCGTTCCTATATAACTCTGTCTGGTCTATCATTCAGTAAGGGAGGGAGGCGAGAAGCTGCCTTCAACAACGCAGATTGGTGTAAATTATGCAGATGACGACGGGTACCTCCGTGTGGCCCAGGAGGTAGAGTAATTTGGTTCACGGCTCAATAATATTCCCAGTGTGTTATAAGCGGGTAACAGGGGAAGTCCTCATCATTTTTGCTTTTTGTTCAGAACTCTTCCTGTAACCCTCCCCTCGGGGCTCCTTCCTCCATGCGTTCTTTTCATTCTTCAATTTTCAAATGATCTGCCGCTGTACGTCTGCCTGTGGGTGGTGAAGAACCCAGGCTAGAATTTCTTATTTGTATTTAAGGCTCAACGATAAAGCTTTTACGAAAATATCCAGAAGAGCTTTTAGGCACAGCATCCTTCCCATGAATTAAAAAGGAAGAACGTTAGTATTAAGACAAATGAATACACGAATACATACACCACATTGACAGAGAACGGAGCAGCTTTGGCGACTGTCTTCCAGAACAAAGGAAACATCTTGACAATGAAACCACAGAGGAATCACTATACTACTTAAGACGCTTTAGACGGTTCTAGGATACCTGTTCACAGGTGCAGTATAAACCTAACCTAACCATGGCTTCATCGCCTCCAAAATTAAGACATTATGATTTAAATTTAATATAACACAGTATTCAATAGACCCACGACGAATTGTCCGTCTACCGCTTCAGACATGAGGCTTAGTTACCAATTATAAACGTCAATGAGCAGGTAATGGGATGGACATTACAGAGGAGTTGGATAATATGAAAATAAACTATGAACGAGGCGAAGGAAAAAATCCCGCCTCTACCAGCAGACCAGAGTGACCTTCACCAGTATCACTGTGGCTCCCTTCCGGCCAAGGTATTTACTGTATGCTACAACACGGTCTTCGATGATGACAACTTAACATTACATCAGATCAAACAATAACGAAAACAACGACACGAGCAACAACAATAACAAGAACACTACCAATAACATGGACAACAACAACAACACTACCAATAACATGGACAACAACAACAACAATAGCAAGAACACTACCAATAACATGCACAACAATGACAGCAACAACAATAATAGCAAGAACACTACTAATAACATTAACAACAATGACGACGACAACAACAACAATGGCAAGAACACTACCAATAACATGGACAACAACGACAACAACAATAGCAAGAACACTACCACTAACATGGACAACAACGACAACAACAATAGCAAGAACAGGTGACAAGAACACTAACAACAACACGTTGTAGGTAGTAGGCAGCTGCCAAACAGGGAGGTACTCCCGCCTGGGAAGATATTGGACAATGTATTGTCTAATGGTAGACCCTGCTGCCATATGGCATCACGAAAATTGTGACCAAGTCCCAGGTTGCTGATCTGACTTTCTGCCTCATCTACACACAATTGCAGGGTCTCAATTGTTGCTCTTACTATTGACAACACAACTTACATAAGTTTCTCACTATTGATCTTTTTTTTCATTTTTGTATTTCTTTATGGTCCTTTAATAATAATAATAAATAATAAATAATATATAACAAATATTAACATTAATAATAACAATAATAATAATAATAATTATTATTATTATTATTATTATTAGTTATTATTATTATTATTATTATTAGTAGTAGTAGTAGTATATTATTATTTTTGTTTTTAATTTTGTATTTTTTTTAAATTTATGAATTATTATTATTATTATTATTATTATTATTATTATTATTACATTTTCGCCTCCCAGGCCCTGATGTGGGTCAATGACCTGTGCCCGGGTGGGCTAATCCCCGTAAAAAAAATTTACAAAGGACAACAATGACAACAACAACGACAACAACAATGACAAGAACACAAACAAAAACATGGATAACAATAACGACAACAACAACAACAACAACAACAACAACAAGAGCATCATAAGTTACAACAACATCCATCCTGCCAAAATCTGCCTCGGAGTTGAAACAAGAGACCAGTAGAGCGATCAGTCACAACTTGACGAATGTAACGACACAAAATTCAATCCGTGAAAGTTTCCGTCACTACCTGGGTTATAACAGGATGTTAAAAGAACTTTGAAGATTTTTTATGTTTATGACTTGACTTTAACTTGTGATTATTGAAGGAAAATCAGATTAAAAAAAAAAAATTCTTCTCCAACTTGATCTTGATCCATCGTTCTGACAAACATATAAAACAGAAGCCGAAAAAACAAACTAGCCAACCATTGTGTTTTTAAAAGACTGTCATTATGTTACCTCCACAAAGACACGTGAGAGAAACTATGTCTATCCCTTGACACTATCGTCCTCCAAGGGAATTGTTCACTTCATAGATAACACAACATCAACTACTAACCCTCCAGAGTATAGTTTATTATTAACATTGTTGTTTCTTACTTCACTAAATTAAGATGAACTGTTACTTGTTAAGATACAAATTGGTCATTATAACTTACTATCTTATGAGTTGTTTCTTACTCTACTGTATTTAAGGAGCAATGGTGAATGTTGCAGTAGAGGGAATGCAGGATTGTGGGGTTTTAATGACGCAAACAAGCAACTGGAGAAAAATGGAAATTGAGTGTGAACGATGCGACATGTCTGGTACCGTATATGAGGGGCAGGACACAACAAGCTTTTAACAGTCATTTGTCATTAGCTTACCGTTTGTTAAAAAAATGTTTGGCAGATCACCTGGAGTTTAGGCAACCGAGCTTATTTCACATGAAGATTAATCACCGAACGCGACTGGGGAGGGTGGGTTAGTTTGATTACGTTAAGTTACGATAGGATGTAATTAAGGATTTTTTTGGGGGGGGGGAAGTCCACCCGGGCACAGTTCATCGACCTACAGCTTTTTAAAGCGAGACAGATTGTGAGAGTATGGAAACACAGACGAAGGCAAAGCATTCCACAGTTAAACTGTGTGAGGAAAGAAAGAACTGCTATAACAGGTTATTCTAGTGTGACAGACATGCACACTTAAACAGTGGGCACAACGGGCAAAACGAGTGTTACGAGCCCATTGCCTTGCCGGCGGTACAGAGGATGCCAAGGCCACCGATCATTGCCCGTTAAAGTACCTGTAAAAGAGAGTGAGTGAACCACCCCAGATAAGAGAGCAGTACTCTAAGTTAGGACGAATTAATCCCTTATAAACATGAAACAACTGCTCAGGTGTGACGTAGCTACGGAATCTATACAACATTCCCAGCTTTTATAAGGATAAGTTAGGTTAGGTTCAGGTACATTACGTCAAATTTGGTTAGATTAGGTTTAGGTTAGCATTAGGGTGATTAATCTTCAGGTAAAATAAGCTGAAGTGTCTGAGCTTCAGGTGATCCAAAATATATAAATTACTGTACGTCAGATATGTCTGCTCTAACCACCATGAAATACGAAAGGCGATTGTGAATGATTTAATAAACATATTTCTAACGTAATGTTGAGGATGGGAAAAGTTAACTTTTATTTCTTCTTTCACATAAGTCAAAACTCTGGTAAGTGATTTTATATTGCCTAAACTTAATTTTATTTCAGATTTCAGACGACGACCGGAGGCTGGGTGAGGGAGAGAACACATAGTACACACACAAAAAAAACCCACTTCAGTTCTCTAATATATTTATCTTGAAAAAAAAATCACCAAAAGACCTGCATAATATATAGTAAGGAATATTTTTTTCCTGACATTTAAAATTCCTCCTTCAGGATGAGCTGAGAACCTGAGTTAAAAGTCCTCCCTGCTTATACCACTAACGCCACTACAGCAACCACCACCATTCCTTACTGCCACTACCATTACTACCACAATTTCCTACTGCCACTACCATTATCACCACCATTTCCTGCCGCCACCATCATCATCATCGCCACCTTTACGCCTCTGCCGCCACCATTACCACCATCCCTAACCACGACAACAATCACCACCGCGACTATCATCACAACAGGCCCGCCACATCCCATCCCAACCCCAACACCACTACCAACAGGCTTGTTACCTCCCCTTCCTTCCTCTCACCATCACTACATCTATCACCACCAAACCTATCACTTTTCCAACCACCACCACCTAAAACCCAGCCCATTACAACAACTAACTGATCTGTCATGATATACAATAAGGAAAATAGACATGAAAAGTATCTAAGTGAATAGGACACTGAAGCTACAGTCAGTCACGTAACACTGAGCAATTAGTCATGTACATAGGACCACTGTCTTGGATGCTGCCGACCAAATAGCTTCAGAGATTAAAAAAAAGAAAGAAAGTGGTTCCCAAAAGTAATGTGGCCAGCACTGCACCCGACCGCTTTCATTTCCTCATTAACAGCTGGGTGGACTTAGGAATGCCCCCTTGAGCAAACTATTGACGCTTAGGACATTGAAGGGAGCAATGTATCTACTCGGCCACCGCTCATTAAGAAACAGTCAATAAACAAAAAGACATTAACCACAGACTTAATAACACTACGATATGTTTATTTCACTAATAAATACAGAGTTTCCACGACACAGGTTCTAGCACGATAATCACCTAACATGTGAACATTGTCGATATCCAGAAAAATGGCCACATTACTGAAATCGTCGCCATTATCAGAACTTTAGCGCATTGACTCCTAATGAGGCATAGTTGTAAGGCTGATGTAATAAACTGACATTATTTGTCTTGTCAGTGACTCTAGAAGGATGCATCATCATCATCATCATCATCATCATCATCATCATCATCATCATCATCAACATATCATCATCATCATCATCTTCATTAGATGGGTGAAGTTAGGTTATGTGAAGCCCTAGGAATAAAACATAATATATTGTGGCCAAGTTGTAGAAGGGCTAAAGAGACACACACACACACACACACACACACACACACACACACACACACACACACACACACACACACACACACACACACACACACACACACACACACACACATTTAACTGTAATGCCACATATTACATAGCTTTCTGATTACAGTGTATACAGTACAGTAATAAATAGCATGTACTGTACACGGAAGTATAATAAGACGATACAAATCTCCCAGCAAGGAACTGTAGAGTATAAACACATAATTTCAGTGGACTATACTATAATATACACTTCCTTACGACACACACACACACACACACACACACACACACACACACACACACACACACACACACACACACACACACACACACACACACACACACACACACACACACACACACACACACACACACACACACACACACACACACACACACACACACACACACACACACACACACACAGACCTAATATATCACCTCCTTGATAGCACAGTGAAGATATGTCTCTGGGGTACGAAACTAAGAAAGGAATTCAATAAAGGATATAACAAGAGGGACTGTGAAGACTTCTTGGCTGCTACAGAGGAGGAGTCGGGGATAGATGGCTCAACATTTACAACATGGAGCCTCGTATGTCAGAAACCTTGTGGCGAGAAGCTTTGTGAAGTATTGACAAAAAGAAGAAAAACTTACTTATTATATATATTGATCCTCCATAAATCGTTTAATGTGAATACTTACGAGGTAATTGTTGACAGAATACAGATAATTAAAGCGTTTCTAATACTACATTTCACGAATATCATTTAAATCGTCTAATGATTCTTCACATTAAGCCGAACTATGAAGGCAACTACTTAATACCACCTGAATTACTTAACAGCCTGTGACTTTGGTCTAAGAATGATTTTTATGAAGTACAAGAAACGTTTTACAATATTTAAGTCTCACCATTTCCTCTAACATGTCATGGAAGCCACACATCTCCACAACATTACTAAAGTTGCTTCAAGTTTATAAGGGATTCAATCGTCCTAACTTCTGCCCAACTGTTAGATAGGGTAGCAGCTAAATGCCTTTATTTGCTCCAAGACTAATTCTCTATACAAACACCTTGACAGAATTAGATCAAATGATGTAAATTCCTGGGATTATCCTGGAGGGATACGGGAATTAGAGCTGCAAAGAAGAGACTAAACATATATACGGTAAAATAAGTAAACAAGAAAACGATCACGTACAAAAATTATGACCCACAAATCAAGAGACTCGATAAATTTCCTGAAGTAACAAAGAAGCCACCAGACACAGCTACTTACTTGATAGGTTGATAACTGGACACAATTGATGACTTTTAGTACAGTAAGGCAGAGGGACCATCAGTCTTGAGTGTACACAGAAAACCACAATGACACTAGTGTAATGGACAGCCAACACTAGTAACCGAGTTTGAGTCAAACCTTCACTACTGTGATGGCAAGCGACAGTATTACCAACAATAACAAGAACAAACGAATTTGACCCTATCACTGCTGACCCAAGAAAATAATCTAGACTCCATCATTAAGTACAGCAACATTAACCATATCACCAAGGATAGCGTATTTAGTTTTACACCCACGTATATACCAGAGGACCTCGGGTGAAAAATACATATAGGAGCCCATTCTGTCTCCCAAATGGCGGTGGCGAGGATGATGATGAGAGATTAAATGTACTGAGTATGATCTGATATGAGGTGTTGGAAGGATGGAGAATAATCTTGCTCGCCCTCTGTTGTAGTGTCTCTGGAAAATATGAAGGTTATGTAAATAATCAAGTGAAATAAACTAGGAGTCTAATCATGTAATCCGGAAATTTCGTAAATGTCACTGGGATGTAAGGCGGAACTCGGGTAAATACTACTGAGATATGACGAACAGGAACGGTATCATTCTGTCGGCGAGGGAAATAATCCATGATCTAAAGTCTGCGTCACTGTCAACTACTGTCGTGGTTGGCACCTTGTCGTCGTTTGTGGAATAACGTGGTTAAAACCCTCTTGGAGTTCAAACTAAACAATTGTATTACATAATAAAAGCACACACGGTTTATGAACACAGCGAATGTTCTATTATTCTTTACAAATATTATGAGCAAATAAATACACAATATTCAAAGGATCCATTCCAAGGTTGTCCGGATGATAACCTCACTCACCATCCCAGTGGAGGCCAGGCGCAAAATTGTCGAGTTGTTGCCTGCGTAAAACGTGTCCCTGGGGAGACCTAATGCTGTATAGATCGTATTTGTCTGGTTACGGTCGTTGTTCATACAGGGAAGTATCAATAACGGTGTCCATTTATTACAAAACTAACCAATCCCACAAACTCAACCTAACTTAGCTCCAACATATTCCTAAGATAGTTAAGTTAGGTTAGCTTAGGTTAGGTTAGGTTAGGTTATCTTAAATTTGGTTGGTTTATTTTAACTGTATTAGACGATGATTTTTACGATAATCAGCAAAATTGCGAGAAAAATCCAAACAGCTCTATGATAAAAATAAGTCGAACAACATTTCTTCCACGACAGTTGCATTAGTACGTTAAGCTGTCACAGTCTGGACCCCCACACTCGATTTTCACCACTGTAATATGAAAGACCTTGAAACTTAATTCTTGTTACTCTTAACCACTTCACTACTGGACACCACTTTTAATCACAACAGATGGAACCCCGTACACAAGCATTAATATGTGAATTCCAGTTGCGAATTGTTCGAAAATTCAAAGGTTTCACAACTGATACACCTCAAACTGGGGCAGAAGTGTTCATGAGGTCCTTCTCAGCCTCAGGAGTGCCCTGGATGGGTTTCCTCAACAATAATCACGGCGCCTGTGTACCTAAAGTGTCTCTGTGTTGCACCACAAGCGGTATATTACAGTTAAGATGACATCCTAGTGGCCTAATATGACGCCCTTAATGGACTGATATAACGAAACAAACAAACAAACTAACAACAAACACATATACTCGTATCTGTCTCTCTATATCTCAACACAGGTAATGTACAATACAATAGTCTGTCCAAATCTTAGGTAAGTATGACATGACACCTCAGTCTCCCTCCTCCTGATCCCGTAATGTACCGCCTCTCCTCCAATACCATCCAGTCTTATGTAATCTGCATCGCCATTAATTCATGGTGAGGCTTGAGGTGACAGTGTGTCTCAGTGAGGGCCAGAGTGAGTAATATTCAGCCTGTGCCTCCCACCGGCCGGTACTCAGTGTTAAAGTTCACCTGTATATTGGTATATACCGGCTCTGACCTCACATACCGCACAGATAAATGGTTACACACACACACACACACACACACACACACACACACACACACACACCTCTATATTTTCACATACAAATGCCAGAAAATTTTAAGAAAACATCATCTTTTACTCAGTTGATTATAATCTTAAAATTTTCACTTCATTTTCTCATTCACTAGCTTGGTGTATCACTGACCTGGTGTATCACTGACCTGGTGTATCACTGACCTGGTATCACTGACCTGGTGTATCACTGACTTGGTATCATTGACCTGGTGTATCACTGACTTGGTGTATCACTGACCTGGTGTATCACTGACTTGTATCGACCTGGCACTGACCTGGTGTATCACTGACCTGGTATCACTGACTTGGTATCACTGACCGGTGTATCACTGACCTGGTGTATCACTGACCTGTATCACTGACTTGGTGTATCACTGACCTGGTGTATCACTGACCTGGTATCACTGACTGGTGTATCACTGACCTTGTGTATCACTAACTTGGTGTATCACTGACCTGGTGTATCACTGACCTGGTGTATCACTGACTTGGTGTATCATTGACCTGGTGTATCACTGACCTGGTGTATCACTGACCTGGTGTATCACTGACCTGGTGTATCACTGACCTGGTGTATCACTGACCTGGTGTATCACTGACTTGGTGTATCACTGACCTTGTATCACTAACTTGGTGTATCACTGACTTGGTGTATCATTGACCTGGTGTATCACTGACTTGGTGTATTACTGACCTGTGTATCACTAACTTGGTGTATCACTAACCTGGTATATCACTAACTTGGCGTATCACTAACTTGGTGTATCACTGACCTGGTGTATCACTGACTTGGTGTATTGAACTAGCTGGTTAATTCATAGTTAGCCAGTGCTGGTACATTTATATTATATTGGGTTTTAGTAGCAAACCAATTGTCTGTTTTTCTTTATTGAAAACTATCGTTTATATAATTCGAGTGTCGATCAGCCGTATTCCATATTTATGAGTGGAAGAGAGGACGGCGGTATGTAAATAGTCCGTTTATTCACGTCCTTCGATGTGAGATTATGAGTGAGACTTTAGAGTAGTGACCTATCGAGGAGAACGGAATAGGCACATCGTCCTCCCTCGAGGAAGACGAACCATCAGCAGCTCTCAAATAACGTCTTCCTCTAGTCAAGGATATCAAACTACTGCCCGCTTTGGGTGGCCAGAGAGCGTCTCTATAATGCCTTAACTCAGCATAGTATGACGGAGCTTGTGGCACACTTATCACGTGCACTGAACATCACTGAAGCTAGTGGAAAGTTACAGGGATGAATCAGTATATATCAAATGTAATTAACCCATTTATATAATTCTTCTGTTTATGAAACAAGGGCCATTACAGTATCACTGACCTGGAGTATCACTGACCTGGTGTATCACTGACCTGGGTATCACTGACCTGGTGTATCACTGACCTGGTGTATCACCGACCTGGTGTATCACCGACCTGGTGTATCACTTCACTTGTGCATCACTGACTTGGTGTATCACTGACCTGGTGTATCACTGAATTGGTGCATCACTGACTGGTATCACTGACTTGGTGTATCACTGACCTGGTGTATCACTGACCTGGTGTATCACTGACTTGGTATCACTGACTTGTATCACTGACCTGGTGTATCACTGACCTGGTGTATCACTGACCTGGTGTATCACTGACTTGGTGTATCACTGACTTGGTGTATCACCGACCTGGTGTATCGACCTGGTGTATCACTGACCTGGTGTATCACTGACCTGGTGTATCACTGACCTGGTGTATCACTGACCTGGTGTATCACTGACTTGGTGTATCACTGACTTGGTGTATCACTGACCTGGTGTATCACTGACCTGGTGTATCACTGACCTGGTGTATCACTGACCTGGTGTATCACTGACTCTGGTGTATCACTGACCTGGTGTATCACTGACCTGGTTCACGTTGGTATCACTGACTTGTGTATCACTGACCTGGTGTATCACTGACCTGGTGTATCACTGACCTGGTGTATCACTGACCTGGTGTATCACTGACCTGGTGTATCACTGACTGGTGTATCACTGACCTGGTGTATCACTGACCTGGTGTATCACTGACTCTGGTGTATCACTGACTTGGTGTATCACTGACCTGGTGTATCACTGACCTGGTGTATCACTGACCTGGTGTATCACTGACTTGGTGTATCACTGACCTGGTGTATCACCGACCTGGTGTATCACTGACCTGGTGTATCACTGACCTGGTGTATCACTGACCTGGTATCACTGACCTGGTGTATCACTGACCTGGTGTATCACTGACTGTATCACTGACTCTGGTGTATCACCGACCTGGTGTATCACTGACCTGGTGTATCACTGACCTGGTGTATCACTGACCTGGTGTATCACCGACTTGGTGCATCACTGACCTGGTGTACCACTGACTTGGTGTATCACTGACCTGGTGTATCACTGACCTGGTGTATCACTGACCTGGTGTATCACTGACCTGGTGTATCACTGACCTGGTGTATCACTGACCTGGTATCACCGAATTGGGCATCACTGACTCTGGTGTATCACTGACTGGTGTTTGAGCATCACGACGGTGTATCACTGACTTGGTGTATCACTGATCGACCTGGTGTATCACTGACCTGGTGTATCACTGACTTGGTGCATCACTGACCTGGTGTATCGACCTGGTATCAATGACCTGGTGTATCACCGACTTGGTGTATCACTGACTTGGGTCACTGACCTGGTATCACTGACCTGGTGTATCACTGACCTGGTGTATCACTAACCTGGTGTATCACTTGGTGTATCACTGACTTGGGGTCAATAACTTGGTGTATCACTAACCTGGTGTATCACTGACCTGGTGTATCATTGACCTGGTGTATCACTGACTTGGTGTATCACTGACCTGGTGTATCACTGACCTGGTGTATCACTGACCTGGTGTATCACTGACCTGGTGTATCACTGACCTGGTGTATCACTGACTTGGTGTATCACTGACCTGGTGTATCACTGACCTGGTGTATCACTGACCTTGTGTATCACTGACTTGGTGTATCACTGACTTGGTGTATCACTAGCTTGGTGTATCATTGGCTTGGTGTAACACTGGGTTGGTGTAACACTGAATTGGTGTCACATTGGCTTGGTGTTTCACTGGCTTCGTGTATCACTGGCTAGGTGTAACAATTGTCATGGTGTAACACTGGATTGTTGCATCACCATAAGTGTAGCACATATACAGTACTCTATGTACTGTACCCTTATATAAATGGCTTACATGACCGGATAAACTGTGGGTTATCTTTATAAAATTAATAATTATATTTATTTTTATACATAATACTTTTATACATATTACATACATATTCATATACACCACCTTTATGAAATTACATGCACTTCATGTAAAAATGTATACTTGTACGGATTTTTTTCGGAATAAATTGACTGATAACCGATTGTGATTCCGGAAGCTGGTCCAATCATCCTGAAACCAATGTGCGCCAATAACCGGACAGTGACCCCCACAAGAGTACAGGAAACTAAGCGAATTATACCACTGTAGTTGAGGGAAGTGTTCACGAGCCTTATACAACACACTACACTTAGCTGGTCTTCCTGTTCACTGTGTGAACATTTCATAGAGCCAAGGAATAAACAAAAATACGGTCACCTGAAAATTAGGCACCTCAGCTTATTTTACATGAAGATTAACCTAACCTAACCCCTCCAGGCAGCATTAGGTGTGGTTAATCTTCAGGTGACATAAGCTAGGGTGTCTAATCTTCAAGTGATTCCCTCCAAAAAAATATTTAATTCATTTTAAAGAGACGTAGAGTCGATAATCAAACCATTACTCTATTTTATTTGTCTTTCAGATAAAACAAAACGATCTATATTATGACACAAACAGTTCATAAATCACCTAACCTAACAGCTAATAGTGAACTGGCACCAAACTGCTCGGTGTATACATTAGTGGAATTACCAGCAGAGAACATACGAGGCCGGGGTTCACCAGGCGGGGAGCTAACGATGGTAATCTAAGCCCTGACCCCCATCATATATCACCTAAATAACACAGCAAATATTGGTTATTTTATAATTTATCTCCTCAGTCTCTGTATTTGGTTTCATTATCAAGTGAGAGATTAGTAGCTGCGGCTGTGAGGTGCTGCGCTAGCGGTACGCGTCTGCTTAATGTCCAGCGGTTCTGACTCCCCACCTGGGCCTCATACAACTCCCTAAACGTTTCTACACTCCCATGCGTGACCAGGACCTGATACAATTCCTCAAACGTTTTTACACTCCCATGCGTGACCTGGGCCTGATAAAATTCCTCAAACGTTTCTACACTCCCATGCGTGACCTGGGCCTGATACAACTCCGGGACTCCCCACCTGGGCATGATACAACTCCCCAAACGTTTCTACACTCCCTTGCGTGACCTGGGCCTGATACAACTCGGGGTCTACTCCGGGCATGATACAACTCCCCAAACGTTTCTACACTTCCATGCGTGACCTGGGCCTGATACAACTGACTCCCCACCTGGGCCTGATACAACTCCGGACTCCCCACCTGGGCATGATACAACTCCCCAAACGTTTCTCACACCTTGCGTGACCTGGGCCTGATACAACTCCCAAACGTTTCTACACTTATGCTTGACCTGACCTGATACAACTCAGGACTCACCTGGGCCTGATACAACCCCGACTCCACCTGGGCATGATACAACTCCAAACGTTTCTACACTCCCTTGCGTGACCTTGATACAACCCCGACCCCACCTGGGCCTGATAAACTGGGACTCCCACCTGGGCATGATACAACCCCAAACGTTTCTACACTCCTGCGTGACCTGGGCCTGATACAACTCCGGGACTCCCACCTGGGCCTGATACAACCTGGACTCCCACCTGGGCATGATACAACTCCCCAAACGTTTCTACACTCTTGCGTGACCTGGGCTGATGCAACTCCCCAAACGTTTCTACACTCCCATGCGTGACCTGGGCCTGATAACTCCGACTCCACCTGGGCTGAATCTCGACCTGGGCATGATACACCCCCAAACGTTTCTACACCCCATGCGTGACCTGGGCCTGATACAACCTGGGACTCCACCTGGGCCTGATACAACTCCGGGACTCCCCACCTGGGCATGATACAACTCCCCAAACGTTTCTACACTCCCTTGCGTGACCTGGGCCTGATACAACTCCCCAAACGTTTCTACACTCCTATGCGTGACCTGGACCTGATACAACCCCCCAAACGTTTCTACACTCCCATGCGTGACCTGGACCTGATACAACCCCCCAAACGTTTCTACACTCCCATGCGTGACCTGGGCCTGATACAACTCCCCAAACGTTTCTACACTCCTATGCGTGACCTGGACCTGATACAACCCCCCAAACGTTTCTACACTCCCATGCGTGACCTGGACCTGATACAACTCCCCAACCGTTCTCTCACCACTACGCGTGTGACTTCAACCTGATACCATTCTCAAAGAGCTTGCAGTGTGGTCTGATCATCACGGTTCAGTATTTTCAGTTCTGCCGTCTGCCACCAGTAATTTATTAGCTACATTAACTAACTAATTCATTGGGTAAAGGAACCAGCTTGTTCGAACCACTGTACCACCGTCCGAGCCACTGTACCACCAGTGGAACTGCTGTACCACCATCCGAAACAATGTTCCAACGCCCGAACCACTCTATCCAACGCCCGAACCACTGTACCAACGCCCGAACCACTGAACCAACGCCCGAACCACTGTACCAACGTCCTAACCATTGTATCACCATCCTAACCACTGTATCACCGACCTAACCACTGTACCGCATGAACCTTCAAAACTCAATTGCTATTAGGCCCATTACAGCATCACTAACCTCATTACGTCTACAGAACAAACCATACGGATATTACAGTGATGGAATGAACTGCATCAGCCATTATATCTCGCATATAATGTGTATCTAAATATTAAAAAAGTAACGTAAAAGTGAAAATAATGAAAGACGTAAACGGAAAAAAAATATTGTAACTCAGAAATATCGTCTACATTTGTGAAAAAATATTTAAATAAATGTAAACTTATATCAATTAATAAATATATACATAATATATAATACAGATATTAATTTAAATTATATTTTCTCATCATCCTTAATTATTCGAATTATTTATAAAATTACTAAAATAAGCTGCTTTGGTCTTCAGGTCAACGTAATACCGTATATGTGGGACAAATTTTAATTACACGTCCCACGAATGCACTCAATCCATCAGTTACGTATCGTACACTTTCCTTGGCCGTAAAAGGATGTTTAGAGAGATGTGTGTGTGTGTGTGTGTGTGTGTGTGTGTGTGTGTGTGTGTGTTTGTGTGGAAATTTTTAACAAAACATATCGCAGAGAAAAATCAGATAAGTGACGTTGTCATATCCGTACACCTTGCCAGGGTCGCAGATATTTACAAAAGAATGTTTGAGTTATATGACACTGCGGCGGGGAGTTCCACACAGTCCTTTTCCGGCGTATAAATAAGTTTTGGTAAACCGAGATTCAGCGAAATGGAATTTCAACGGAAGAGACATAAGCTCTCCCAGATACCCTCGTGTGCTGGTGAGAGGCGAGTGGTGGTGGAACTACTGGGAGTACCTCGAGAACACTGACGCGATGCATTTACGAAATATGGAAGTGATGAGATATCTCTGTGATGGTGTAATAGTGGATTCTCATTTTTTTTTTCGCGGAATCGAGGAGGCGAAGAGCCCCGACACCGAACCGAACATCTTTATAAGTATTTTACATATTGCCTGTAACACTGTATACAGTATATTTAACAAATTACCTGGCACTGAGCATGAGCCAAAGATTCATTGAAGCAGTTCTCTTTAGTTCTGATCAAGTTTGTTGTAATAAGACGAAGTTAAGTTCAAGCCCATAATTTTAATGCTAGAAAGGGAGGTCAACAGTTTTACATTTCAGGAGTAAAGCAATACGTCAGTGTTATATTTTGGGGAAACATAAAGCTTAATTCTTTAGTATATGTTTCGGTTCATGTGAGATATAATTTATTGTTACAGAGTGAGAGTTAAAATACGACGTCTGAGGCAATTATTGATATTGGCTAAATTGATTATTACTATGATGTAAAATTTGTAATAAGGTTTCACAGCAAAAGATATGGTTGGAGCATGGCAAGAATGTCCCCTCGTATGTCACTGAGCACAAGGCAACTGTAAGCCTGGAGTGGAAAGGTTGATTATATCATATAGGCGTACAAGTCGGTGAAATAAGAACTACGGTTGGCATTTCACATGGGAGTGCTTTGACCATCATCCCTGAACATTTAGAGATGTTTAAATTTTCTACAAGATGGTTCCTCGAAACCTCAGTGTTCAGAACATCTGAGGATGGCCTCAAATTGTGAGCTCCTTGAACTGCACGAAGCCGATCAAATCAACTTTTCTTCCCGGCTGGTGACGGGAGATAAGACTTGGATTCATCAATGGTCTCCGAGTCAAATATGGAATCCTTGCAATGGAAGCATCCGAATTCTCCAATCCAAAATAAGTTCAGAAGTCAAACCTCTGCTGGTAAGATCATGGCCTCGATATTCCGGGATGCCAAAGGGATTTTGCTGATCGACTCTGTCACATAAAAACATTATTTTTGGACCATTATGTAGTCCTAACGTGAACCTTGCGTGACGTCACCCGGGAGAAACAACAGTGAATGGTGAATGTGTCGCAGTCAACAAACGACGTGTCATGAATGTGGCTTCGAGCAACTCAATCACTCTTCCAATAGTCCACATCTGGCCCCAAGTGACTATCATCTGTTTCTATACCTGAAGTCCCACCCCGGGAAACGTAGTTTGAGCAGCAGTTGGAAGACTTCCATAAGACTCGCATCGTGAGTTTGAAGGTCAAGTGGAGTAAGTAGCTCGAAGCTGTCTGTAGATCCGACAACAAGAGCCCAGACGGACAACGCTGACCCCTGAAAAGGATGGGAAACAGTTCATCCACCTTGGTGCCTACGTATCTCCCCCTAAGTGCAGCAAGAGCGAGGGCAGCAAGCTCAAGGGAAAACCAGAAGGAGCTTGAGTATTCAATATTACTTTCTATCAATAGCATTATAGATTCTGGGAACCTGGGGCACCAAGGCCCTAAGTCCCTGAAGGAGATGGATTATAGGCTTAGTGAAACCACTGTAGACACCAGAGTGTCGAGCATAGCAACCCAGAGAGGGAACGCTTGCTGCTTACTATATTTCGTCCTTCACCTGAGCAGCTCGAGGGAGTCCGAATTGTTATATGTGAGCTAGTATGTAAATAATGAAGATGAACACCAGAGTACCACAAACAATACATCAATACATACCAAGTCGGGATAAAAACAAGGGTTTAGTTAATTTATTGACAGAACAAGTCTTAAAAATATTAAACACACGAGTGAAAAGTTTATATGCTAAGATAAACACACAAATGTACAAAAGAATATTAAAGGAAAACAACATTCAATAATAACAGATCTCGTGAAAGGGGATATTAATTACAATTTGAGAAAAAAAGGCTGTTGAAATGTTTCTGTAGTCAGCACTGTTTTATGGGTCAGAAGTGTGGACACCTTCAGTACACACCGGGAGACGGTTACAGGCACAGGGAATTTAGTGCTATAGGAGAATGATAAATATACGGATTGAGAGTAACGGAACACTGGCGGTAGGAGGATGGAACGGAGAGGGAACAGTACTGAGAGGGAATGGGACGTTAAGGAGAGAGGGAGGGACGGTAAGGAGAGGGGATGGGACGGTAAGGAGAGAGGGAGGGACGGTAAGGAGAGGGGAGGGGATGGGACGGTAAGGAGAGAGGATGGGACGGTAAGGAGAAGGGATGGGACGGTAAGGAGAGAGGATGGGGCGGCAAGGAGAGGGGATGGGACGAAGAGGGGGTGGTACAATTCTCGTCAAAGGTCTAGTGCCACGTTTACCTAGTTGTGTGGCACCGTTAGAGACACACGCCCGAACACACATGGAGGCGCTACAGGTCCAGTGGCTAAGCACACTGTTTATGCACTGTGGGAAACACTCACAAGATTTGGCACAGTTATACATTTGACTATTGCAACTAATTCTGGATATGGAAACACCTTGTCTCTGCTTCTATCAATTATTCTTGCATTCTGTTTTCAGATATGGGCTGCTGGAAACATGGACTAATCATCAGTTGATTGCAAGTAACAAGACAAATACTGAGCAGGTTGTTAAAACACAGGTACCTCATAACCTAAGCGATCAGGTGATACTGATGTAATGATAATGATAATATTATGACAGCAAAACTCACCAGGACAATGATATGTGATGTAGATCTTAACAGCGTCTCACTCTCCTGGAACACAAGTGCTCAGAAATACAGCTCTCAGTTAAGTTAACCTTTAGCTGAGTCAGTCAGCTCTGTGAATATCTTCCTGAGTGAGTGAGTGATTGTCTGATGCAGCTCATGACCAGGTTTTATTTACTTTTATTTTGTTACTTTCATCTAAATTTTCCACGGGGTCTTGAACGAACAGACAACGAATACACAGACACTAAAAAACATACGAACACCCAGAACTAGCACAAGAATAAAACATACAGACGGATGGACGTGAGGACATTCTACAGCCCCGGCCTCCCTGTCTCATCAACCGGGAACTATGAGTATCATATTTTTTAATATCTTCATCCACAGTTAAGCTCCGTTGTTTATCGATGTAATGCACGGAGGCAATTGTTGTCCTGCGGGAAGGAACAATGCGTGCAGGTCCGCCATTTACGACTGTACTACAAAATACGCCACCTGATAACAAAGGCGCCGCGCTCCATCGCTAGAATTATGGTCTCACACAACCAGGTATCATGAGCCAAGAGGATTACTGTGCCACAATCTCAAATTAATTTCCCCGACCTGAAAGCAAGTGAGACCTACCCGCCTCCCTTCACCCCACCCCTTCCCTCTACCCTCCCCCTTTCCTCTCCTTGCCTTGGCTCTTTCCTTTCTCTCCTTCCCATTCTCTCTAAATTCCCTCCCTCCCTCTCTCGCTTTCTCATAATCCCTCAACCTCCCTGATCTCTTAACTCCCTCAATCCAATAACTCCCACTCTGTCGTCTCTTTAACTCTCTCTCCGCCTCTTCCTTTCTTACTCCTTCCCTCCTTCGCCTTCTTTCTACTCTCCATCCCTCCCTCATTCCTTTCCTCCTTTCCTCCCTTGTTTTCTCTTGTTTGTCCCTCCCCATTGTGTCTCTCACTCCTTCCTCTTTCTCCTCCCTTCCTATCAAAATACTTCACCTCCCCTTTACCATCCCATCACCATACTTTATCACCCCATCACCATACTTTATCACCCCATAACTACCCCCATCATTATATTTCACCATCCCATCATCATACTTTATCACCCCATAACTACCCTTATCATTATATTTCACCATCCCATCACCATACTTTATCACCCAATAACTACCCCCATCATTATATTTCACCATCCCATCACCATACTTATTATCCCCATCACCATACTTTATCACCCCATAACTACCCCATCATTATATTTCACCATCTCATCACCATACTTTATCACCCCATCACCATACTTTATCACCCCATAACTACCCCCATCATTATATTTCACCATCCCATCACCAGCTTTTCACCACACGCTTTCTCTTGACCACATTACCACCATCCCTTCTCCATTACCACCTTAACCTACCCCCCATCTACTGCCACCTTATTCCCATCGTATCAACATCCCATCGCTGCCTCTTCATCATTCTATCCTTTAACCCCTACCCCCTCACCCATTTCTCCCCATTCTCTCTCTTCCTTCTCTACCTCCTCCAATCACCCATTCTTCCCCCTTTCTCTCTCCTACTACTTCCCTCTCTCTTCATTCACCACTTCCCTTCCTTTAATCCCTCTTCGCTCTCTCCTCTTCCTCAATCCTCCTCCGTCCCCCCTCCTCCCCCCCCCCCTCCAGGCAAAAACAATCAGATTTCTCTTATTATTAACCTCGTCTGAACTCTGGGAGAAGTAGGGGGGAGAGAAGTGGAGGGGGAGAAGTGGGAGGGGGTGAAGGGAGGGTGGGGAGGGGTGGAGGGGGTGAAGTGGAGGGGGTAGAGTGGAGGGGTGAAGTGGAGGAGTGGAGGAGGGGGAGAAGTGGAGGAGAAGTGGAGGAGGTGGAGGGGTGGAGGGAGGGGGGTGAAGTGGAGGGTGGAGGGGTGAAGTGGGGGGTGAAGTGGAGGGGTGAAGTGGAGGGAGAGGGGAGGGGAGAGTGGAGGAGGAGAGTGGAGGGGAGAAGGAGGAGGAGAAGTGGAGGTGGAGGGAGAAGTGGAGGGAGGTGGAGGGGGTGAAGTGGAGGGGGAGAAGGGAGGGGAGAAGTGGAGGGGGAGAAGTGGAGGGGAGAAGGAGGGGGAGAAGTGGGGGGAGAGAGTGGAGGGGGGGTGAAGTGGAGGGGGTGAAGTGGAGGGGGAAGTGGAGGGGTGAAGGGAGGGGGTGGAGGGGGGAGAAGTGGAGGGGTGAGAGTGGAGGGGAGAAGTGGAGGGAGAAGTGGAGGGGAGAGTGGAGGGAGAGGTGGAGGAGAAGTGGAGGGAGAAGTGGAGGGAGGTGGAGGTGAGGTGAAGTGGAGAAGTGGAGGGGTGAAGTGGAGGAGGTGAAGTGGAGGTGAAAGTGGAGGGTGAAGTGGAGGGTGAAGTGGAGGGTGAAGTGGAGGGGGTGAAGTGGAGGGTGGGTGGAGGGAGGTGGAGGTGAAGTGGAGGGTGAGTGCTGGGAGAGTGGAGGAGAAGTGGAGGGGGTGAAGTGGAGGGGGAAAGAAGGAGTGGAGGAGGGAGGTTGGAGTGATGGGGGGGTGGAGGAAGGAAGGACAATTTTCCCTGCTGTGTTCGAGAGTTAACACGTTCACGCTAAGGACAAGACCACGGACGCCACGGACGGGTTACAAGGAAGAAAGCGGCGCTTGTGGTCTCCCAATACTATACTGTATTCATCAAACGCAACATACGACTAGGACACAGACTCCCACAGTCGCTGAGAGACATCTTCTGGAGCAGGTCCTTGTTGAAGCCGCCCCGAGGATGGTCGTAGCGTCGTGGGCTATCCTACAACTTGGTATTTCTAGAAAGGCAAGGATATCAGGTAGGATCCCTCCCCTGTTTCTAATGTATTATGGGTTCCTACGATAATATTTTCCTCTTTAATAATTATGACTTTACCTGAGTTCAAATTCACAATAACACGTATATTTTCACCCTATATCTAGATGCTTTAATCATTATCATCAATTATAAATATTATTATTAGTAGTATTTATTATTATTATTATTATTATTATTATTATTATTATTATTATTATTATTATTAGTGTGTGTGTGAGAAAGAGCACGCTCGGGTCAACAAGCTCACGTAAGTATGTTAGTGTGTAGATATTTGTTTTCATGTTTTCTCAGCGGCACTAAATATGCATAAGTGAATCACTCACAACTTGTTTCTTGTGGTAGGGGATGTGACGGCGTGTTTACCTTACCGCGTCACGTGTGGGTATGCCTGAGTGCGTCTCTGAGGGCTCGAGGAAGCTGGGGCGTGAAAGATGTGCTCGTGTGGTGGACCAACATGAAGTGGAAGACAAAAACTGAATTAAAAAAAAGTCGGGTACACGAGTGAGAGGTAGTGAAGGGGCGGCCATGATCCTTCAAACGTCACATGAAGGAGAGGGCGAGTCAGAAAATGTGTTTACCTGAGAAAGTGTGGCCGTTTTACTAGTGATGGGCGCGTCTCACTGTATAAATTAAGGCGCCTTTGATGGTGTAATAGTCTTGTGAGTGGCTGTGGTACTGTAACTAATATACAGTGTTACAGATATCTTATGACTCACTTTATATGTGCCATTACAGCTGGTAGTGATTATATTAGGAAAAATGTGAGTATCATAGAATCCATTACTTCTTTTAATGACATCAGAAGTTCTATAAGAAGTTTCTCATTCATTCACTCATACACTTATTTATTCGCTGTCGGTGAAAAAACGTTCACGACCTGACTGAATCACTGACGGAGATTCTTTTTAAGATTCAATCACACACGTTCGCGGGGAAAATTTTTATCTCTACGTTGGCACAGTGAGTGTGACTCGTTCTAATATAAACTTACAGTCGAAATGTTATCACCTACTACACATATTACAACTACTCATTTTTATATCTGTGTATACATCGATGATATTGTGTGTATGTGTGGGTGAGAGAGAGAGAGAGAGAGAGAGAAAGAGAGAGAGAGAGAGAGAAAGAGAGAGAGAGAGAGTTACAATACATATCGACTCAAAAGAAATAAGGTTGAGTATTTTTATCCCAGCGTGCAAAAATATTTCCTTGATGCTCGCGGAAGCTTACTGGAGTTGTCTTTGATGCTGAGAAAATTCTGGCAGATCAGTGGGAAGCCCTGGAGGTGTAGAAGCCTCTCTCGTGGCCAGAATCACGCACGTGTTGCTATGGCAGCGCTCCCCCCCACACCCGCCAGAATCCTTCCATCCCTGCCTGCCTGCTACCTCCCTCCCTCCCTCCCACAAACCCTCAAGTCCACTTCCCCTCATCAAGCTCTTTTCATCATGCTAAGCTGCCAACATACTTCCACCATTAGGGAACTTCTGATCTTACCACCATTAGAAAATTTCTGCCACCATCTTACCACCACTAGTCACACTTCTCCACCATCTTACCACCTGATCACACTTCTGCCACCATCTTACCACCACTAGTCACACTTCTGCCACCATCTTACCACCACTAGAAATTTCTGCCACCATCTTACCACCACTAGTCACACTTCTGACACCATCTTACCACCACTAGTCACACTTCTGCCACCATCTTACCACTACTAGTCACCTTCTGCCACCATCTTACCACACCATTAGAGACACTTCTGCCACCATCTTACCACCACTAGTCACACTTCTGCCACCATCTTACCACCACTAGTCACACTTCTGCCAACATTTACCACCACTTTGCCTTCTGCCACCATCTTCCACCACTAGTCACACTTCTGCCACCATCTTACCACCACTAGTCACACTTCTGCCACCATCTTACCACCACTAGTCACACTTCTGCCACCATCTTACCACCACTAGTCACACTTCTGCCACCATCTTCCACCAATAGGAACACTTCTGCCACCATCTTACACCACTAGTCACACTTCTGCACCATCTTACCACCACTAGTCACACTTCTGCCACCATCTTACCACCACTAGTCACACTTCTGCCACCATCTTACCACCACTAGTCACACTTCTGCCACCATCTTACCACCATTGGAACACTTCTGCCACCATCTTACCACCACTAGTCACCTTCTGCCACCATCTTACCACCACTAGTCACACTTCTGCCACCATCTTACTACTAGTCACATTCCCACCATCTTACCACCATTAGAACACTTCTGCCACCATCTCTACCACCTAGTCACACTTCTGCCACCATCTTACCACCACTGGTCACACTTCTGCCACCATCTTACCACCACTAGCCACACTTCTGCCATCTTACCACCACTAGTCACACTTCTGCACCATCTTACCACCACTAGTCACACTTCTGCCACCATCTTACCACCACTAGTCACACTTCTGCCACCATTTTACCACCACTAGTCACACTACCACCATCTTACCACCAGTAGAGACACTTCTGCCACCATCTTACCACCACTAGTCACACTTCTGCCACCATCTTACCACCATTAGAGTGTAATGAGTGATTGTCAGACCAAAGCTTACAGCCCAGAATTATGTCACATATAACAGCGAGTACACCACAGACCTCGTGGTACCACCGCATTCCGGGCTGACACACCTCAGGTCGACCCAAGGGACTTGACCTCGCCCGCTAATGACGTGAGCCGGTGACCTACAACCGCACCTAGCCAAGACACCTGGCCAGGACCACACCTGCACACAATTATCCAGATCAAACCAGTTTAGTGTTAATTGTTAGAGGTCAAAAGCCGGCTGGGCCGACCCCATATAAAGGCCCTACAGTTCCGTCCACGGGCATTATCTTTATCATTATCATTCTGGTCAGACTGATTCTCATTCTGGACCCTGTCATCTCTCTCCCGTTCGGGTCGTCACTCGGTTCACTAAGGAGAGTCACGCACGTCCCCTCCCCAGGTCGGGAGGGAGACCTCCCGACCAGACGGCATCGCCAGCTAAGCAGACTCTCCCTGTGATGAAGGCAGCCCAGCCAGCACTCACTGGGCCTACGCCAGGGTACACGTGAGTCTTGTCAGAACGTCCTAGGGTGAGTTACCTACTGTGGGAAGTGTATTCATTCAGGTGTGTCCGAGAGTCAGTTAACGTAAAGCATAATGTGTTAGTACCCCGATATAATAGTGATATTAATGTGTCCATGTCATTGAGTGAAGTAATAAATAATTGTATCAAGAGGTGTTTAACAAGTTGTCCCTTTAAGAAGTAATATACGTGTATTGACATACGAGATAAGATAAGCGTAGTGACGCTGTGCAAATAACATCCAGGCCACGCTACCAAGTTTCCTATCTTTACATTCCTATACTCTATACTCTCTCCTATATATATATATCTTCCTCTTCTCTGTTTATTCTGTCTCATTACATTGGCGGCAGCGAACTATGACGTTAACCCACGCCCCCGCGTCCCTTGTTATTGGTAACAGTGTACTTAACGTAAACCCATGCCCTCCCCCGTTAGCCATAACACCTGGCTCGTTAGTTCAAAAGTGCGCGATAAGAAGTTCCTGCTAGTAGCGTGAAAAGTGTCCTAGTGTGTCACCGTTACAGCTCAAGTAAATGTCTCTCGTCGTGGTATGTGCGAATTTTTAATAGAAATATGTTCAGTGCTTAACGTAATTTCTCAGTGTCACCCGCGATCTGTGACATTCTCAGTAGCCCAAGTGCAGTTTGATTGTTGGTCAGTGTTAAATGTAGCCATTGTGTTTTAGTGATGAAAGCGGTGACTGTACTAACTGTTATAACTTAACATGTCTTTTAACCTACATCCTCCTCCCTGTCCTAATCCTTACCTCACCCTCCTTACCCTTCCTCCCATCCCTGCCCTGCCCTGCCCCGCCCCTCCGTTCCGTGCACCTCCCCGCCCCGCGAAGCCTAGGTCTGGCCCGATCAACCGCGCCTCGGCTCCTCCCCACCTCACCCGCAACGCACCAGCCTGGCTGGGCCTGGCCAGCCTCGCCCCACCCCGCTCGGGTGACCTCACGTCCTTCTGACCTGCCCCGCCGCTTGACCACACTAATCCCCCGTCTTTTGTCCCGTAAGCTGTGTGTTGATGATGATGGTTAATATGAAGTAATATTGCGATGAATGCAGAGCTTCACTCAGTGTATTTTTATGCTATTATGATTTGTGATGTACTCTTTGACGCGCAGTAATAAATGATATTTAGTGTAGTGCGCAGAGCTTCACTCCCCGACCCAGCCTGATGAGAACATTGTCGTGACGGAAATGATAGTTGCCAAACATTGACCTATCGTATAAAGTAAACTTTTTTTTTGCGAATGCACTTCCAACTAATCCATCACCCCTTTAGGATTGTTTCTCTGTCAAATGTCACACACAGTACCACCCATGGCCAGCCGGACGTCAACCACAGTACATACGAGCAGAGAAGAACCAGCATGATGAAAGCAGCGTGATGAATGCAGCGTGGTGAAGGCAGCACGAAACCCACCACACACCACGTCACTTCTTTCAAGTCCTCCCTTGGTATAGGATTAAGAAGATTTTATATTTTTCTACTTTAGGAAGTAAGGAGTGTGGAATGGATCGCCACACAACGAACCCTGGTGAGCCCAGCTAGGGAGGGATTCACCACTGTGGAAGGTGTAAGACAGGACGGTCTTTGGTCTCGCCGACACTCACGTACGGAGGGCGAGCCCTGGTCCGCGGAACCTGCCTTACAGTCATCTAAGGAGACGACAGCCCAAACAGTGGACCGGCTCATCCCGGCCGGAGAGGGCCGTCGGCAGACGAACAGAAAATCGTCTGGAATATGTTGAAAATGATGATGTTGCAGAGAAGAAATACAGATGGAGCAGAAAAATTCGTCTGGAATATGTTGAAAATGATGATGTTGCAGAGAAGAAATGCAGATGAAGCAGAAAAATTCATCTGGAATATGACGGAAAACGAAGATGTATAAAGAAACTCAGATGGAGCAGAAAAATTCATCTGGAATATGAAAATGAAGATGTATAGAGGAAGAACGCAGATGGGACAGAAAACTCGTCTGGAAGAGTATGGAAACCAGGAGGAAGTGAGAAGAAGTCAGAAGGTGTAGAGAAACGACCTACAAGGTGCGGTATGTGAAGAAGACAGAAGACAGAAGACGTGCTATGTGAAGAAAGAAGACAGAAGATGTGCTGTCCTGACATCACAAGAAAGCCGATGATGAAGGACCAACCGACTACAGCTGCTGAGCTGCCGCCATCCCCTATTTTTCAGATACCAGCTGGATGGAAGACGTGAGCTATGCCGGACCCAACTAATGTACTGATGTTGTTGATGTATAATAAAAAGATATCAATACCCTAATATGTGAAGTAGGAACATTTTTTGTGTATTTTGAAGTATTTTCTCTGATTTTGTTGATGTTTACTACAAAGAATGTCTTTTTTTAGTCTCACTTTTTTCTATGAGTTCATTTGATCAATGTCTTGGACTATGAAACACGATGTTGTAGCTATATTACTGACTGAGATGAATTATTATTTTGACATGGGCTGATAAGGAAATGTAACACCTGTTATTGTTTGTAGAATGTGATTTGCAAGGTTGCCTCGGACACTATGCTACATATGAAGGATTTTTTCATTCTATGTTCACTTGCTATGTTTCCTTTTTCTCCTGGCATAGAAGCTTTGATCTTGGCGGGAGGTATAGTGAGCTTTGTCAGATCAAACTAGCGCCAGTAGAAAAACATACACCTATGAGATTGTTGTTTGTGAATGTGAGACTATGTTATCGCCCCAGGGATTATCTTTGACACCACACGTGATGTTGCTGTCTATATGTGACATCAGTCTCTGTGATGAAGCTTTGGTCTTGGCGGGAGGTGTAATGAGTGATTGTCAGACCAAAGCTTACAGCCCAGAATTATGTCACATATAACAGCGAGTACACCACAGACCTCGTGGTACCACCGCATTCCGCCGACACACCTCAGGTCGACCCAAGGGACTTGACCTCGCCTGCTACTTGATGAGCCGGTGACTCCATAACCAAAACGTGCAGCCAAGACACACCTGGCCAGGACCACACCTGCACACAATTATCCATCAACCAGCTGAAAAGTAATTGTTAGAGGCTCTGTGCTGGCTGGGCTGACCCCATATAAAGGCCCTACAGTTCATCCACAGCATTATTATCTTTTAATATTATCATTCTGGTCAGACTGATTCTTTATTCTGGACCCTGTTCATTCCCTCTCCGTTCAGGTCGTCACTCGGTTCACTCAAGGAGAGTCACGCATCGTCTTCCCCAGGTCGTGGGAGGAGACCCTCTGACCAGATTTGGCATCGCTGTTAAGCAGACTCTCCCTGATAGCGCAGCCCAGCCAGCACTCACTGGGCCTACGCCAGGGTACATGTGAGTCTGCTCAGAACGTCCTAGGGGTGAGTTACTCACTGTGGGAAGTGTATTCATTCAGGTAAAACTGAGAGTCAGTTAACGTAAAGCATAATGTGTTAGTACTCCCGATATAATAGTGATATTAATGTGTCCATGTCATTGAGTGAAGTAATAAATAATTGTATCAAGAGGTGCTTAATGTTGTCCCTTTAAGAAGTAATATACGCATGGACATACGAGATAAGATAAGGGCAGGACGCTGTGCAACAACATCGCGCCACGCTACCAAGCTTCCTACCTTACATTCCTATACTCTATACTCTCCTATATATATATATATGAGACACTTCTGCCTATCTTACCACCACTAGTCACACTTCTGCCACCATCTTACCACCACTAGTCACACTTCTGCCACCATCTTACCACCACTAGTCACACTTCTGCCACCATCTTACCACCACTAGTCACACTTCTGCCACCATCTTACCCACCACTAGTCACACTTGCCTTCATCTTCACCACTAGTCACACTTCTGCCACCATCATACCACCACTAGTCACACTTCTGCCACCATCTTACCACCACTAGTGACACTTGCGCCACCATCTTACCACCACTAGTCCTTCTGCACCATCTTTCCCTAGTCACACTTCTGCCACCATCTTGCCACCACTAGTCACACTGCCAACATCATACCACCACCACTAGTCACACTTCTGCCTGTTACCACCACTAGTCACTTCTGCCACCATCTTATCACCATTAGAACACTTTACCTGCCAACTCTTACCACCACTAGTCACACTTCTGCCAACATCATACCACCACTAGTACTTACACTTACCATGTTACCACCACTGGTCACTTGCCACCATCTTATCACCATTAGCGACACTTCTGCCACCACCGCTACTAGTCACACTCCTGCCACCATCTTACCACCACTAGTCACACTTCTGCCACCATCTTACACCACTTGTCACACTTCTGCCAACATTATACCACCACTAGTCACACTTCTGCCACATCTTACCACCACTAGTCACACTCTGCCACCATCTTATCACCATTAGAGACACTTCTGCCAACATCATACCACCACTGGTCACACTTCTGCCTCTATCTTCCACCATTAGAACACTTCTGCCAACATCATATCACCATTAGAACACTTCGCCACCATCTTAACACCACTAGTCACACTTATGCCAACATCACCACCACACTAGTCACACTTCGCGCCATCTTATCACCATTGAACACTTCTGCCACCATCTCTACTGATCACACTTCTCATCCACTAGTGCCACCATCTTACCACCACTAGTCACGCTTCCACCATCACACTTCTGCCACCATCTTTACTTACTAGTCACGCTTCTGCCACCATCTTAACACCACTAGTCACTTCTTATCCATACCCACCACTAGTCACACTTCTGCCACCATCTTGCACACTAGTCACACTTCTGCCACCACTAATCACACTTCTGCCACCATCTTGCCACCACTAGTCACACTTCTGCCATCTTAACACCACCTAGTCACACTTCTGCCATTATCTTACCCCCAGTGACACCGTTTGCGGCTCACTACTGTAGTATCTTGTTGTTCTTCCTTTAAGACATCATAGTGTTTTGTTCCTATTAAGACTAGATTAGTCTCATTCTGCTCCCCCTCATCTACTCCTTGTTCCTACTCCCAGGCCAACTCCATCCTGTTTTACTCCCATATGCATCCTACTCCTTGTTCCTACTCCTTAAGAGGCATCCTACTCTGTTCTCTACTCCCTTAAGAGGCATCCTACTCCTTGTTCCTACTCCCCAAGACCATTCCACTCCTTGTTCTCTCCTTAAGAATCCCTCCTTGTTCTCTCCTTCCGAGTCTACTCCTTGTTCCTACTCCTCAGAACCATCCTACTCCTTGTTCCTCTCCCCAAGGCATCCTACTCCTTGTTCTCCCCCAAGAGGCATCTACTCCTTGTTCCTACTCCCCCAGAACCATTCCACTCCTTGTTCCTACTCCTTAAGAGGCATCCTACTCCTTCTTCCTACTCCACCAAGGCAGCCTACTCCTTGTTCCTCTCCCCCAAGGCATCCTACTCTTTGTTCCTCTGAGGCATCTATCTTATTTCTGAGGGCATCTCTCTTTGTTCCTCCCCCAAGAGGCATCTCTTTTTCCTACTCCCAGAGGCATCCTACTGTTCTCTGAGGCATCCTACTTTTATTCTACTGAACCATCTCTTGTTTCCTACTCCCCCAAGAACATTCCACTCCTTGTTCTACTCCCCTAAGGGCATCCTACTCCTTCTTCCTACTCCCCGAGAGCATCTCTCCTGTTCTCTCCCAAAAGAGCATCCTACTCCTTGTTCCCTCCTTAAAGGCATCCTACTCCTTCTTCACCTCCCCAAGCATCCTACTCCTTGTTCCTACTCCCAAAGAGCATCCTACTCCTTGTTCCTACTCCCCAAAACCATTCCACTCCTTGTTCCTACTCCCTTAAGAGCATCCTACTTTCTTCTACTCCCCCAAGAGCATCCTACTCCTTATTTCTACTCCTTAAAGCATCCTCTTCTACTACTCCCCAAGAACCATCCTACTCCTCCTTCACTCTCTTAAAATATCCTTACTCTTTGTTCTTACTTCTCAAAAGGCTCTCTCTCTCTCTCTCTCTCTGTCTTAGTGTCTTTCTCTCTCTATCTCTCTCTTAGTGTCTTACTGCTTATTCTCCCTCTTTAGTATTCTTACATTATTATGATAATAATAATAAAATAATATATATGACATACAATAATTAACACTTTTTATTTTTGATAATTAGGCTCATATATCATTGGCTCCAGAGTATATGTATCATGCCAGTATAAACCTAGATTAAACCTATTTCTTTCTAATCATCAAATAAGATCTTCCATAGCCTCTACAGTACAAATACATTAATAAACCTTTGTGTGTGTGTGTGTAGTTTGTGTCTGAATTATATATGCGACTGTTAGCATAATAATGACTGAAAGCTTAAAAATAATGTTTGGAATTTAGCTTAGCGTGCTATTGGTCTTCCATATTGTAGGTTTTGCTAACTAGGTCAAATGTTTAGGTTAGGGTTGACCTTCTTTATTGTGGGTTTTGCTAAAGGGTCAAATGTTTGAGTTAGGTTGGATTGTTTTTTCGAGGGTTTCAAATGTTGAGGTTAGGTTAGGTTAGGTTGACCTTCCTACTGTGGGTTCTGCTAAAGGGTCAAATGTTTAGTTAGGTTAGGTTAGGTTGACCTTCTCTGCTGCTTTTTGCTAAGGTTCAAATGTTTAGGTTAGGTTGGGTTAGGTTGATTACTGTGGGTTTTTGCTAGGAGGCCAAATGTTTTGGGTCATAGGTAAATTGTGTTTCTGTAGTGAATTGTAAATTAATATTGTTTATCTCCGACTACATAATATATTTAATAAAGCCAGAGGGATCACCTTTAGATTAACCCTCAGCTTTATTTCATATTGATTAAACATCGTAACGCTAATCTAACTTAACCTACTTGCCAAATTTAATCTAATCTATTTGAAACAAAACCTAGCCTAACCTAATACTAACCTACGTAACCTAATACTGACTACGTAACTAATACTAACCTTACGTGACCTAATACTAACCTTATGTAACCTACTAACCTTACGTAACTAATACTAACCTTACGTAACCCTATTATAACATACGTAACCTAATACTAACCTTACGTAACCTAATACTAACCTTACGTAACCTATACTAACCTTGACTGTACTATACATGTAACCTAATACTAACCTTACGTAATACTAACCTTACGTAACCTAATACTAGCCTTACGTAACCTAATCTAACGATAAATTAACCCAATTTAGTCTAATCTAACCTTAGCTAATAACTATTCTACTATCTCAAATTAAATTAACCAAGTCAAAGCACAACTTAACCGTTACCAATCTAACATTTAACCTAACGTAACCTAAACTAATTTAACTTAATACTGTATGTACACCCTAACCCCACAACCCCAGGTAGCGTTAGGGTGGTTAATTATCAGGCGAAACGTACTGGGGGTCTAATCTTCAGGTGATCGGCTTGATTAAAAAAGTTATTTGGAGTTTGAGAATCGCGAGGCCAAGACTGACACGATTCATGATAATTGTCCCAGAATAAAAGTGACGGTCATTTGGTAACTGTATGCAGGAAGAAGGAAGGTGAAGGGAAGCAAGGAAAAGAAAGAAAGAAAGAAAGAAAGAAAGAAAGGAAGGAAGGAAGGAAGGAAGGAAGAAGGAAGGAAGGAACAACCATAACTCTCTCTCCTCTATATAGAGAAGCCACCAACACACAAATCAGGCCAGCGCTTACACTCCACCAAGGAAGAACTGATGAATATATTTGGATTTCTCGCAGAGTCAAAATTTAAAAACATGGAAATATTTTTCATATAATTCAAAAACCTCGTTGGTCTTCTAAATATATACAAATTTTTACCTCGTAATATATGATTCAGGAACACATATTAACTAGCTGACTAAAGACGTAATATATGATTCAGAACACACATTAGCTAGCTGACTAAAGACGTAATTTATGATTCAGGAACACACATTAACAAGCTGACTAAAGACGTAATATATATTCAGAACACACACTAGCTAGCTGACTAAAGACGTATTATGATTCAGGAACACACATTAACTAGCTGACTAAAGACAATTATGATTCAGAACACACACACACATTAACTAGCTGACTAAAGACGTAATATATGATTCAGGAACACACATTAACTAGTTGACTAAAGACGTAATATATGATTCAGGAACACACATTAACTAGCTGACTAAAGACGTAATATATGATTCAGGAACACACATTAACTAGCTGACTAAAGACGTAATTTATGATTCAGGAACACACATTAACTAGCTGACTAAAGACGTAATATATGATTCTGGAACAAACATTAACTAGCTGACTAAAGACGTAATTTATGATTCAGGAACACACATTAACTAGCTGACTAAAGACGTAATATATGATTCAGGAACAAACATTAACAAGCTGACTAAAGACGTAATATATGATTCTGGAACAAACATTAACAAGCTGACTAAAGACGTAATATATGATTCTGGAACACACATTAACTAGCTGACTAAAGACGAAATATATTATTCAGGAACAAACATTAACAAGCTGACTAAAGACGTAATATATGATTCTGGAACACACATTAACTAGCTGACTAAAGACGAAATATATTATTCAGGAACAAACATTAACAAGCTGACTAAAGACGTAATATATGATTCTGGAACACACATTAACTAGCTGACTAAAGACGAAATATATTATTCAGGAACAAACATTAACTAGCTGACTAAAGACGAAATATATTATTCAGGAACAAACATTAACAAGCTGACTAAAGACGTAATATATGATTCTGGAACACATTAACTAGCTGACTAAAGACGTAATATATGATTCAGGAACACACATTAACAAGCTGACTAAAGACGTAATATATGATTCTGGAACACACATTAACAAGCTGACTAAAGACGAAATATATTATTCAGGAACAAACATTAACTAGCTGATTAAAGACGTAATTTATGATTCAGGAACACACATTAACTAGCTGACTAAAGACGTCCAAATTATAACTTAATAATTTATTGTACAGAGATACGTATTCTTATATCCAGTAACGAAGAGGAAATCAACAGACGAAGGTTTCTTAAATCTCGCCGTAGCTTCATCTCAATAAAAGATGACAAAATATTCATAAACTATATTATAATTTTTCCCTTGACGAAATTTGGGATCTGGCTCTATTTTTACGTGAGATACTTGTTTGCTGGTACTGGGTGGGAGTTATTCACTACTGGTGGATATTCACTACTGTGGGAGTTATTACAACTGGTGAGAGTTATTCACTACTGGTGGGAGTTATTCACTACTGGTGGAGTTATTCACTATTGGTGGGAGTTATTCACTACTGGTGGGAGTTATTTACAACTGGTGAGAGTTATTCACTACTGGTGGAGTTATTCACTACTGGTGGAGTTATTCACTATTGGTGGGAGTTATTCACTACTGTGGGAGTTATTTACAACTGGTGAGAGTTATTCACTACTGGTGGGAGTTATTCACTACTGGTGAGAGTTATTCACTACTGGTGAGTTATTTAACTGGTGGAGCATCACTGGTGGAGTTATTCACTACTGGTGGAGTTATTCACTATTGGTGGGAGTTATTCACTACTGGGTGAGAGTTACCACTACTGGTGGAGCATCACTGCGAGTTATTTACAACTGGGTGAGAGTTATTCACTACTGGTGGGAGTTATTCACTACTGGGGTGAGAGTTACTCTACTATTGTGAGAGTTACTCACTACTGGTGGGAGTTATTCATCACTGGGTGGGTTATTTACAACTTGAGAGTTATTCACTACTGGTGGAGTTATTCACTACTGGTGGGAGTTATTCACTACTGCGGGGAGTTTTCATTATAGGTGGAGCATTTACAACTGGTGGCAGTTATTCACTACTGGTGGAGCATTCACTACTGGATGGGAGTTATTCACTAATTGGGGAGTTATTCATTACTGGTGGAGTTATTCACTACTGGTAGGAGTTATTCACTACTGGGGTGGAGTTATTTACAACTGGTGAGAGTTATTCACTACTGGTGGAGTTATTCACTACTGGTGGAGTTATTCACTACTGGGTGGAGTTATTTACAACTGTGAGAGTTATTCACTACTGGTGGGGAGTTATTCACTACTGGGTGGGAGTTATTTACAACTGGTGAGAGTTATTCACTACTGGTGGGAGTTATTCACTACTGGTGGAGTTATTCACTACTGGGTGGGAGTTATTTACAACTGTGAGAGTTATTCCACTACTGGTGGAGTTATTCACTACTGGTAGGAGTTATTCACTACTGGGTGGGAGTTATTCATTATAGGTGGGAGTTATTTATAACTGGTGGCAGTTATTCAATACAGGCAGTTATTCACGACTGATGGGAGTTATTCACTACTGGGTGGGAGTTATTCATTACTGGTGGAAGTTTTCACTACTGGTGGGAGTTATTCAATTACTGGTGGGAGTTATTCACTACTGGGTGGGAGTTATTCACTATTGGTGGGAGTTACCACAGCAATACGTAACTGAACGAAGTACAATTGAT